>NC_072442.2:59901666-60205000 GCF_028878055.3 Symphalangus syndactylus | reverse complement strand
CGGCACCCCGCGGGGGAGGGGCCAGGTCTCCCCGCCCCCCACTCTAAATCCCTTGTTCTTTCCACCTCTCTTCTTCTGTTATTTTCCGTTCTCTCTGAAGCACGCTTCCTTTTCTTAAGCCTATGGGTCTATGCCTTTTTTTGTCTCGCCTCCTTTCCGGGTCTCTGAGTGCCTCTTAGCTTCTCCATCTCTGTATCTCTCACGTTTTTTCCAGATCTTCAGCGACTTCTGCCCTGG
The DNA here is from genome assembly GCF_028878055.3 of Symphalangus syndactylus. Classification (NCBI taxonomy): domain Eukaryota; kingdom Metazoa; phylum Chordata; class Mammalia; order Primates; family Hylobatidae; genus Symphalangus; species Symphalangus syndactylus. The sequence goes on along the minus strand of NC_072442.2, from coordinate 60,204,763 downwards.
GTCTCTCTGGGTGTCGGTGGTCTCGTCCCTCCGCATCTGATTCCGCCGACTCTCCGCGTCTTGGCATCTGCATCTCCGCCTCTGGCTCTCTCGGGTCTCTGGTATCTCGTCGTCTCTCCGAGTCTCTGTCGGCTCCCGGGACTCTGCGCTCCCACGCTCCTGCCATTCCCTGGGAAGCTCGCTAACACCTCCAGGTTCCTGCCACCTACCCTCCCCGCCCCTTCCCGGCCACTTTGATCCCGCACGCGTCGGGCCCGAGGGCGGGCGGGCGGGCGCACAGCCACCTGCGGCGACCACTTGAGAGCGGGGCGGGGCGGGGAGGCTGGGTGGGGCGGCGGGGCGCCCCGCGGTTCGCTCCCTTCCGGCGCGCTCCTCCTCCCTCCGCTTTCCACCTCCTGGCTCTGTCCGCGATCGCTGCCGGGGCCTGCGGGCTCGGGGCTCAGGTTCGCTGAGTGAATCTCGGTCTCGGCCTTAGTCTATCTGGGTCTCTCTCTCTGGAACTCACCCTGGAGCTGTCTCTCCCGTTTCCTTCAGCCTATTTTATTTGCGCCGGGGTCTGGGTCTCTGTCTCGTCCTCGGATTGTATCTGTGACTGCCAATGCTCTCTTCTTAGCGCTAACCGTGGCCTCCAGAAGGAAACTGTTAAAAAACAAAACAACAACAACAAAAAACGTGCATCTATCTATATGCCTGTGTGCGCAGCTGCTGGATTTATTCGGTCAGCCCATATTTATGGGGTGCCTCCTGTGTGCCGAGTACTGTAAGGAGTACATTGGGTCTGGGACTTCCTGAAGCTTATATTACAGTGGGAAAGACAGACAATAACTACGAAAGCAAAAAATAACATAAGATAGCTTCAGATGGTTATAAGTCTGTGGGAAGAAAACAACAACAACAAAAAGGTCATGGCGATGACTTGAAAGTGAAGGGCTGCTTTACTCTGGGTGGTCAGAGACAGCCTCTATGAAGAGGTGATATTTGATGCCAGCGTAGTCAGCAGCCTTGAGTCCAGGTAAAAGTAACTGCAAGTACGGGCTCTGAGGCAGGGGAGCTATTTGCTGGTGGGAGCTGGAGAAAGGTCCAGCGAACCCGGGTTGGAGAATTTGCAGAGTGGCAGAGATCAGATTGGAGAGTCAGGCGTAGCCCATCCCGCAGGATCTTGGAGAGTATTGAAGGAGTTTGGATTATAACGGCAATTGGAAGCCAGTGGAGGATTTTCATCAGGAAAGTTATATTCTCTGACTGATGTTTTAAAAGATCACTTTGGGGCCAGGCGCGGTGGCTCACGCCTGTAATCCCCGCACTTTGGGAGGCCGAGGCAGGTGGATCACCTGAGGTCAGGAGTTTGAGACCAGCCTGCCAACATGGGAAATTATAGCCCCATTATAATCTTGCCCAGGATGGAGTGCAATGGTGGGATCTCGGCTCACTGCAACCTCTGCCTCCCGGGTTCAAGCGATTCTCCTGCCTCAACCTCTCGAATAGCTGGGATTACAGGCGTTAGCCACCACGTCTGGCTAATTTTTGTATTTTTAGTAGAAACAGGGTTTCACCATGGTGGCCAGGCTGGTATCGAACTCCTGACCTCAAGTGATCTGCCCGCCTCGGCCTCCCAAAGTGCTGGGATTACAGGCGTGAACCATTGCGTCCGTCAATCCCCATTATAATCATATATATATATATATATATATATATATATATATATATATATATGCAGTCCATCATTGACCAAAACATTGTTACGCAGCGCATGACTGTAACTGGGTAGATGGTGCTGGTGGCTTTTAACTGAGATAGGAAAACCTGTGGGGTCGGGGAGAGGTTTAGGAAGAGAAATCAAGAATTATATTTTAGGCATATTAGTTAAGACATCTTGGCCAGGCGTGGTGGCTCACGACTATAATCCCAGCACTTTGGGAGGCCGAGGCGGGTGGATCACGAGGTCAGGGGTTTGAGATCAACCTGGCCAACATGGTGAAACCCCGTCTCTACTAAAAACACAAAAACTAGCCGGGTATGGTGGCATGAGCCTGTGGTCTCAGCTACTCCTGAGGCTGAGGCAGGAGAATCTCTTGAACCCGGGAGGCAGAGGTTGCAGTGAGCCTAGACTGCGCCATTGCACTCCAGCCTGGGCAACAGAGCAAGACTCTGTCTCAAAAAAAAATTGTGCATACCTTCGGCATTTAACTGCAACTGATAAAGGCCAGTCTCTACTCTGGCTGCTCCTGCTGCCCGTCCATCACATCACCACTCATCCCCAGTGTTAGAGTGGCTGGCTGTGAGCATTTTGGGGGATCTAGTTGTGGAGGTGAGTTGGATTTGTGGGATATATTTAGATGATTTGTAGTCACTTCCATATATAGTTTTTTTTTGTTTGGGGGTTTTGGTGTTTTTGTTTGTTTGTTTTGCTTTGTTTTTGAGACAGGGTGTCTTGATCTGTCTGTCCCCCAGGCTGAAGTGCAGTGGTGAGACTGCAGCCTCAACCTCCAGGGCTCAAGGAATCCCCCCACATCAGCCTCTGGAGTAGCTGGAACAACAGGTATGCACCACCACACCCAGATATTTTTGTTTTAATTTTTGTTTTTTGTAGAGACTGGAGTCTCACTATGTTGCCCAGACTGTTCTCAAGTGATCCTCCCATCTTGGCCTCCTAAAGTGCTAGGATTACAGGCATGAGCCATGGTTCTCAGCCAATATAGAGTTAAGTTAGCCTTCTCATCTAGGGTAGGAATGGCTTCCAGGGATACTCCTATTTCCTTTGCCCAGTCACTAGTCTTCATGGTGGAAGTGTGCAGGGCCAGAGGACACATGTGATATGAATGTCTGATGGCTCTTCACATTATCAGTCATGGGTGGTAGAGGAGAAACAAGATTTGAAATGCAGAGTTAGCAGCTAGTCTACGGAAAGTGTTATAGAGGTGTGTGGGCAGTAACTACTACAAATAGCTGGCTTGGCACAGTGGCTCACGTCTGAATCCCATCACTTTGGGAGGTCAAGGCAGGTGGATTGCTTGAGTCCAGGAGTTTGAGACCAGCCTAGGCAACATGGTGAAACCCATCTCTGCTAAAAATACAAAAAAAAAAAAAAAAAATAGCCAGGTATGGTGGCCTGCTCCTGTTTCAGCTACTTGGAAGGCTGATGTGAGAGAATCACCCGAGCTGGGGAAGTCGAGGCTGCAGTGAGCTGTAATTGTGCCACTGCACTCCAGCCTGGGCAACAGGAGTGAGACCTTGGCTCAAAGAAAAAATTTAAAACTGTTAAGTTATTTTTCTGGACAGTGTGGCATTTGTCGCCTTTTATTTTATTTTTACTTATTTATTTATTTTTGAGACGGAGTCTTGCTCTGTCGCCCAGGCTGGAGAGCAATGCGCCATCTTGGTTCACTGCAACCTCCGCCTCCTGGGTTCAAGCAATTCTCCTGCCTCAGCCTCCTGAGTAGCTGGGATTATAGGCGCCCGCCACCACGCCCAGCTAATTTTGTATTTGTAGTAGAGATGGAGTTTCACCATGTTGGTCAGGCTGGTCTCGAACTCCTGACCTCATGGTCCGCCCGCCTCAGCCTCCCAAAGTGCTGGGATTACAGGCATGAGCCACCGTGCCCGGCCATTTGTCACCTTTTAAAATTTGTAAGTTGTTGCAACCTCTCATTTCACTCTAAATATTACTTTTTGTACCTAATTTTGTACATTGTCCCTTTTTTTTTTTCTTTTTTCAGATGAGGGTCTCAATATGTTGCCCAGAGTGGTCTCAAACTCCTGGCCTCAAGCGATCCTCTGGCCTTGGCTTCCCAAAGCGCTGGGATTCTAGGCCTGTGCCACAACACCTGGCCATATTTTTCCTTAAACACTTAAACAGTTGTTTCCCTCCCCACCTCCTCCTTCTAAATTATTTAAGCTTCAGACTCCCGGACCTAGGGCTGGGTAATTTTCTGGAGCTCGTTGGTCCAGTGCAGATGTGGCCTATGAAGATGTTCTCCCACTCCTATCCCCAGCGTGTCTGTGTCACAGAGTGTCAGCGGGGGTCTCCGTGTGGTTGCACTCCTCTGTCAGCGTGGGCCTGACACAGTTTGTGGCTGTGTCCATTTATACCGTGGCCTAATGGCGTGTGTGTGGACGTCTGAGCCTCCAGCCTCTTCCTGGCTGCCCTTTCAACAGTGGGCCACACTGGGGCTTGGGGGAGGGGAGCTTGTGTCACACACGCGCTGGGCTTAAGGAATGCAGGGGGTGGGGAAGGAACGGAATAGCCAGCAGAGCGTCCCAGCCTCCCCTCCCCCATTGTGAAGGCTCCCCAATCCTGGTTTCCAAGACTTAGCTCCTCCCTCTTCAGTTCTTCAAAAGGAAGGCTGGTTTCCTGGGAGCCCCCGGGCCCTGGGTAGAGGGAGTTCCTGGAGGGTTGGGTCCTGGGGGATTGGGGGTTGGGAAGTAAGAGGACCAGGACCCTGGGCCAAGGAAAGACCAGGATAGACGCTCTCCAGGCCCACAAGGCAAACTTAAGGTCTTGCCCCGCTCAGCTTGCCTTGGGTGGCAAAATCAAAGAAAAGAGAAGGGGCAGCACAGACCCAGGCAGAGAAAACAGGCCAGTGAAACCACTTAAGGAACTTAAAGCCCCACAAACACAAAAGGTCTAGATCCCTGAACCTCCTTTATTTTTCGGCACATATTTATAGGGTGCATACTGTGGGCCTCCATCTGTCCTAGGCCCTGGGGATATAGCCCCAAAAGAAACAGACAATGATCACTGCCCTTATGAGTCATACATTCTTTTAGGGGAAACAGTCAATGTACATTATACAAAGCATATCATTTGTTAGATGGTGCTATAGAAATAAATTAAGCTTGGGTGGGGCGCAGTGGCTCACGCCTGTAATCCCAGCACTTTGGGAGGCCGAGGCGGGCGGATCACCCGAGGGCAGGAGTTCGAGACCAGCCTGGCCAACATAGTGAAACCCCATCTCTACTAAAAATACAAAAAGTAGCCGGGCGTGGTGGTGCATGCCTGTAGTCCCAGCTACTTGGGAGGCTGAGGCATGAGAATCGCTTGAACTCAGGAGGCTGCAGTGAGCCCAGATCATGCCACTGCACTCCAGTCTTGGAGGCAGAGCAAGACCCTGTCTCAAAAAAAAAAAAAAAAAAAAAAAAAAAAAAAAAGATAGTCATGGAACTAGCCAGGAAATAACTTAGGGGGTATTGCAATAATCTAGGTGAAAGATGAGGGTGGCTTGGACCATGGCGTAATGGCAAATAGTCAAATGTTACTTTTTTCTTTTTTTGTTTGAGACAGGGTCTCATTCTATCACCCAGGCTAGAGTTCAGTGGTATAATCACTGCTCACTGCAGCCTCAACCTCCTGGGCTCAAGTGATACTCCCTCTTCAGCCTCCCAAGAAGCTAGGCCAACAAGCATGCTCAGCTTTTTTTTTTTTTTTTTTTTTAATTTTCGGAGACTGGGATACTGTTATGTTGCTCAGGCTGGTCCCGGCCTCCTGGACTCAAGGGATCCTCCTGCCGAGGCCATCCAAAATGCTGAGATTACAGGTGTGAGCCACCACACCTGGCCCTAACATATTTTAAATAGAAATTGCTCATTTGATGTAGAGGGGTAGAGAAAGAGAACAATCAGGGACGATGCTAAGGTTTTTAGTCTAAATAACTGAAAGAATGGGATTTTCATTTACTGAGATGAAAGTGTGTCTGGAATTGGTGGGTTCTTGGTCTCACTGACTTCAAGAATGAAGCCGCGGACCCTCGCGGTGAGTGTTACAGCTCTTAAGGTGGCGCGTCGGGAGTTGTTTGTTCCTTCTGATGTTCGGATGTGTTCGGAGTTTCTTCCTTCTGGTGGGTTCATTGTCTCGCTGGCTCAGGAGTGAAACTGCAGACCTTCGTGGTGAGTGTCACAGCTCTTAAGGCAGAGCGTCTGGAGTTGTTTGTTCCTCCAGGTGGGCTCATCATCTAGCTGACTTCAGGAGTGAAGCTGCAGACCTTCACGATGAGTGTTACAGCTCATAAAAGCAGTATGGACCCAAAGCCTGAGCAGTAGCAAGATCTACTGCAAAGAGCAAAAGAACAAAGCTTCCACAGTGTGGAAAGGGACCCGAATCGGTTTGCCACTGCTGGCTCCGGCAGCCTGCGTTTTTCCTCTTATCTGGCCCCATCCACATCCTGCTGATTGGTAGAGCTGAGTGGTCTGTTTTGACAGGGCGCTGATTGGTGCGTTTACAATCCCTGAGCTAGACGCAAAAGTTCTCCACGTCCCCACCAGAGTGGCTAGATACAGAGTGTCGATTGGTGCATTCACAAACCCTGAGCTAGACACAGGGTGCTGATTGGTGATTTACAATCTCTGAGCTAGACATAAAAGTTCTCCACATCCCCACCAAACTCAGGAGCCCAGCTGGCTTCACTCAGTGGATCCTGCACCGGGGCTGCAGGTGGAGCTGCCTGCCAGTCCCGGTGCCGTGCGCCTGTACTCGTCAGCCATTGGGTGGTCGATGGGACTGGGTGGAGCAAGGGGTGGTGGTCGTCAGGGAGGCTTGGGCCACACAGGAGCCCGTGGACGGGGTGGGAGGCTCAGGCATGGTGGGCTGCAGGTCCTGAGCCCTGCCCCGCGGGAAGGCAGCTAAGGCCCGGTGAGAAATCAAGCGCAGCGCCGCTGGGCTGGCATTGCTGGGGGACCCAGTACACCCTCCGCAGCCGCTGGCCCGGGTGCTAAGCCCCTCATTGCCCGGGGCCGACAGGGCCGGCTGGCTGCTCCGAGTGCGGGGCCCGCTAAGCCCACGCCCACCCGGAACTCCAGCTGGCCGGCAAGCGCCGCGCGCAGCCCGGGTTTCCGCTCGCGCCTCTCCCTCCACACTTCCCTGCAAGCTGAGGGAGCCGGCTCTGGCCTTGGCCAGCCCGGAAAGGGGCTCCCACAGGGCAGCGGTGGGCTGAAGGGCTCCTCAAATGCCCCCGAAGTGGGAGCCCAGGCAGAGGAAGCACCGAGAGCAAGCGAGGGCTGTGAGGACTGCCAGCACGCTGTCACCTCTCAAAAGGACCACAGGTGAAGGAGGTTTGGGGAAGAAGCCTAGGAGTTTGGTTTGCACTTGTGTGTGTGTGTGACGGAGTTTCACTCTTTTTGCCTAGGCTGGAGTGCAATGGCCCGATCTCGGCTCACTGCAACCTCCGCCTCCCGGGTTCAAGCGATTTTCCTGCCTCAGCCTCCCGAGTAGCTGGGATTACAGGCATGGGCCACCACGCCCAGCTAAGTTTCTGTTTTTAGTAGAGATGGGGTTTCTCCATGTTGGTCAGGCTAGTCTCGAACTCCCGACCTCAGGTGATCCGCCCGCCTGGGCCTGCCAAAGTGCTGGGATTACAGGCACGAGCCACCGCACCTGGCCTTGCTGTGCACATTTTAAGTTTGTGATCTGTATTAGTGCTGATTGGTGATTTACAATCTCTGAGCTAGACATAAAAGTTCTCCACATCCCCACCAAACTCAGGAGCCCAGCTGGCTTCACTCAGTGGATCCTGCACCGGGGCTGCAGGTGGAGCTGCCTGCCAGTCCCGGTGCCGTGTGCCTGTACTCGTCAGCCATTGGGTGGTCGATGGGACTGGGTGGAGCAGGGGGTGGTGCTCGTCAGGGAGGCTCGGGCCACACAGGAGCCCGTGGACGGGGTGGGAGGCAATATGTGGGCAATAATATATAAGCATCTGTAATTCAGGGAGGAGTTCTGGAGCTGGAGATGAAAATCTGGGATGTATTAATGTATTACCTGATATTTAAAGCCACGAAACTGGAAATGACCAAGGTAGTGGGTACAGATAGAGAATAGGTTGGAAAATTGAGCCTTGGGAACAGCCCAACATTTAGAGATCCAGAAGGTGAGGAACAGCAAAGAAGTCTGAGAATAAGCTGCTGATGAAGTAGAAGGAATATCAGAAGGGCGTAGTGTCCTAGAAGGCAAGCGAAGAGTGTTTCTAATGGAAGAGTGAGTATCGGTATCAACTGCCGCTAAGTAATGGTCAATAGATTTAGCAATGTGATGATCGATCATTCGGCAACCTTAACAAGGGCAGCTTTGATGGGGGCTGTGGACACCTGATTAGAAAGGGTCCAAAGGAGAGTGGGAAGATAGAATTGGATAACTTGCTCTGTTTGCTGTAGAAGGGAGTAGAGAAATTGAGTGGTAGCTGGACGGGCGTGTGGGGTCAAGATAGCTTTTGTTGTCTTGCTTCTAAATTGGGAGAAATTAGTGTCTGTAGGCTGGTGAGAAAAATCAAGTAGAGAGGGATTTTTTTTTTTTTTTTTTTTTTTTTGAGATGGAGTTTTGCTATTGTTGCCCAGGCTGGAGTGCAATGGAGCGACCTTCGCCTCCCGGATTCAAGAGCTTTTCCTGCCTCAGCCTCCCGAGTAGCTGGGATTACAGGCGTGCGTCAGCCACCACGCCCGGCTAATTTGTATTTTTAGTAGAGATGGGGGTTTCACTGGTCTCGGACTTCTGACCTCAAGTGATCCACCCGTCAAGCCTCCCAAAGTGCTGAGATTACAGGCGTGAGCCACTGCGCCCGGCTGAGAGGGAAAATTTGATGGTATAGGAAAAAGAGCAGTGTCCTTGAGTGGGCCGGGGGGATGGGAAATCTAGTAAAAGTAGGGATTGGCTTTAGGTGGAAGCATTCTTCTACAATAATGAGGGAACAGAAGAGTATGTGGTCACTGACTCATTTAGGTAGGTAGGTAGGTAGGTGCGATGTGAATGTTGATGGGAAACTCCGAAATGCTTTATTTTCTCAGTGAATCAGGAAGTAAAAAGCTGAGGGACGATGAAGAAGAGATTCGTAGTTTGAGGTGAGGGTAGGAATGAAACAGTCGCATGGGGCAGTATGAGAGTGAATGAATTGGAGGAAAGTAACGATTGCTGAGTAGCACTAAGGAGCCACCTGAGTGTGGTGGCGTTAGGAATTGAAATTGGCAGTGAAAAGGTTTTTGCAGGTCGATAGGCGTATGAGAGTCGCAAGAGGGCGCTCGCGGGCTGGCCCCTGACGGCCGAGTCTGAGATTCTCAGAATAATGCGGGAGAGTCTCCAAGGAAAGAACTAGAAAACAAACTGCTTTTACCTTCTCCCGAGACCGAGATACCTAATACCAAAACTACTGACGCTGTGAGCAGGATTCGAACCTGCGCGGGGAGACCCCATTGGATTTCGAGTCCAACGCCTTAACCACTCGGCCATCACAGCCGCGTGCGGCCTGGGCCGTGCGCAACTATAGCTGCCTATCAACACTCCCGCCTCCAGCCGGCTCCACCCCCGCTGCCTCGAGACGCCTGCGCTCGTGCGCTCGGCTAGGTGGCGCAGACCACGCCTTCCCTCTAGGAGCCGTCAGCGGCCCCATTGGAGCGGCAGCTTTCCTATTCTCCCTCTCCTCCCCGAGCATAGAATGGAAACAAAACGGGTCCAAATCCGAGCCCTGTCTTCCATACCACCCTTGAGGACAGACCCTGAGATGCCTACTTCATGCTACTTCATGAAAGCGAAGTGAGAATCTGTAGTTTCCAATACCTACTAAAAGTGCAGGGGAACGGAGGCCCAAAGACGGATTGGCATGTAAGAAGAATCTCAGGAAGATTCTAGAAGAAATGTTTCTCAGGCCCTTTGAAAGTGGAGAAGTGTACTTGCAGCAATAATGTATCACTCCCCACTAACTTAGGCACCGCTGGGATTCGAACCCAGGATCTCCTGTTTACTAGACAGGCGCTTTAACCAGCTAAGCCACGGCGCCGGCATGAAGGAGGTGTGCCTCAAGGTAAATCAACTCTTAATGGGTGACAGTAAGTGAAAATCAGCAAACTGCAGTGGTTCCTCGGTGACTCATCCCTTCCTAAGCTACCTCTTCCTTTTCAGGTTCTGAGCCAAAAGGTTAATGCTTTGCTCCTCCATTCTTCCACACCTTTGGGGCCAACTCAACCATAAGTGAGCACATGTCTCCATGTGTCCCTTAGCTACCTAGACTGACCTGCTGAAGGGCCCTCTCTGTGTGGTGACCAAGAAGCCAAGGAAGGCCGGGCACGGTGGCTCACACCTGTAATCCCAGCACTTTGGGAGGCCAAGGCGGGCAGATCGCCTAAGGTCAGGAGTTCGCGATCAGCCTGACCAAAAATGGTGAAACCCTGTCTCTACTAGAAATACAAAATTAGCCAGGCGTGGTGGCGGGCACCTATAATCCCAGCTACTCGGGAGGCTGAGGCAGGAGAATCGCTTGAACCCGGGAGGCAGACGTTGCAGTGAGCTGAGATTGTACCACTGCACTCCAGCTGGGTGACAGAGCGAAATTCCGTCTCAAAAAAAGGAAGACAAACACCCTCGAATACCTCAGGGCACCACGGGGTTAAGCGGGGCTCCTCTGCCTTGGCCACCTGTGACCCGGGCTGGAGCTCACCCAAGCCCTTGGCCACACACACCTCTCATCTCTCCTTCCCAGGGCAAACCCAGCTGAGGCCATGCTAGAGGGGACAGCAGAGTCTGAGCTAGGCGTGGATGTAGCAGGCTCAGCAGGGCCCTCACTTGGACAGGATGAAGGAAAAGAGGAATGGGGATCGTCAGGAGATGGTCCTGTACACCCTCACTACAACCTTCCCGGAAGCAGGGCCACATGTCCCCTCGACACGCTCCCCTCACCCCAACCCCAAACTTCACAAAGTCCTGGGCGATTTTATCTTTTTGTATTAAAAAAGTGGTAACAGACACAAATATCAAAAACACAAATGCCATTGGCAGAGGGTACAGCTGAGAAGGCCTGGGTCCCACCTGAGGGGCAGCACCAGGGACTCCACGGTCCACCAACCTCCCCCACCCGAGAGCAGCTAGGGGCTGGAACCCCCGGGTCCTGCTTGGGCCTCAGGCTCTCCTCCCGTCTGGGGAGGAGGTGGGAGAGCGAGCTGTCTCCCCCAATAAATAAGTGTAGCCCCAACCCTCAGGAGTCGGATTCAGGCTCAGCTGGAATATGGAGAGGCCACTTCAGCAGCTTGTCAGCAACTTTGTCCAGGGGAGGGAAGGATTCCTCTCCAAAGGTGGGAGGTGACGCTCCTCTGGGCTGGGCTGTGGAGTTCTGCTCTCTGCTCCCTAAGAGGCCAGAGGCAGCCCCTGGATCCTAGGCTGGTGATGGGGGTCCGGCCCCCTATGCTGGGAGAAGCTGGGGCAGTTCCCACTGGTTGGTCTAGCCACATCTGAGTTCTGAGAATTGGGACATAGGAGAAGAAAGCCTCGCGTGGACTCCTGGAGATGGCCCAGAACAGAGTCTAGCTGGCGCAGTTTCCTGCTGTAGATAAGGCTGGACAGGATGAGCTCCTGTCTTCCTCCTCCTCCATGGCCAAGTCCGGAGAACCTGAAGCCTTGGCCCCGCCTTGGGCCTCCGCGCAGCCCTCACCCTCACCACTGCCGCCACCGCTGCTGCCCTGCTCGCCTCCACCCTCTTCCATGGGCTCCAGCCCCAGTCCATCCAGCTCTGAGAAGAGTGGGTCATCAGGGTGAGCAGGATCTTGGGTGCTGCTCCCACAGTCCACACAGGCCTTGGTGAGAGAAATGGACATGAGAGAGTAGACAGGGTTCTCACTGCTAACCTGCCAGCCCAGCTTCCCACCCCTAGCCCACTGTGCTGCCCGAAATGTACTCCCAAGAAGCACCAGTGCACACAGATGCATCTGCGGTCCAACAAGGTTGGAAAATGCTTTGTGCCCTCTACCCAGATGCCGTTACAGAACAGTCACAATGCATATTAGCATAGGATAGGCTGAGAAAAGTTCTGCAAAGACTCATGCGGCTTAATATTCTATAATCCACAGCAAATTTAGTGGAATCAACATTCTTCAGAATTAATGATCCAAGGACATCAAGGAGATCAGCTCTTGGCCTCGATCCCTTGAACTTGAGCTCAATTCTTTTTTCTCCCCCTGTCCCAGGCTTCTCCTCTCACCATCACATCAAGAGCCCGAGGCAGTTGGCCCTTCCGGACCCAGGAGTGCACAGCGCCCAGTTCCCGCCGCTGGTCCTCAGAAAACCGAGGCTGCTGCTTCTGCATGGCTCGGAGCCGCTCCCGATCCTGCTTCAGCACAGAGGTCATGTCCCTGCCCGAGAAGGGGTTCAGAAGGCAGAGGCTGGGATCCAGGACCCCGACCAGGACCCATGAAGCTGGCATCCTTCCTTCCTTCCTCTACCACAACTCCCCACCTCATGCTCCTCCCCTAAACTAGGGCTATGGGAGGTCAAGGCTTCCAAGACCAGGAAACCTGCTCTCCTCCTGGGAGGAACTAGTAACAGGGCTCCAAGTGGCAGAAAGAAAGATAGGAACCTTCTATCCTATCCAGGGCAGAGCCAGCCCCAGAAAAGAAAACTGCCCCCCCTACTACCTCTGAAAGGAAGGCCAAGAAGGCCTCTGAAAGGCCTTACCTGGAGGGTACCTGGTAGGTCATCATGACGCGCTGGTCAGCATTGGCCATGAGCAGCCAAATGGGATCCTGGAGCACGTACTTAATCACCTGGTCCCCGGGCTCAGCCCCGCCCCGAGCAGCCCCAGCCTCAGCCTCAGAAGAGTCGATGCTGCCAAAGTATTTGCTTGTGTGGCTGCTCTGGCTGCTGCCTGTGAAGTGGGGTGCAAACCAATGGGAGTCAGGCTGGCTGCATGCCCACTCCCGGGGCCTCGCAAGGCCTCCCTCAAAGGCCACATGTCCATCCCAGTGGCCTTATGAAGCTCCGCCAAGACGGGGCCTGGGCTCCTGGCTCCCGAATCACTGCCCTACCCTGGGAGATGTTGGAGGCGGGGTACTCACGAGTGATGCTGGCTGAGGTGCTGCCCCCCTCCTGGGAGCCTGAACCAGACCCAGAGCCCAAGCCAGAGCCCAAGGAGCCCGAGGCTGCAGAGCCTGTGCCGGAGCGCGAGTCCTCTTGCAGCAGAAGTTCCAGCAGGTCACTGGAGCCGGAAAGTGCGTCCTGATTGGAGGACTCAGTGACCTCCACCTGGAGGAGGGGAGGAGGGCAAGGAGGGATGGAGGGGTCAGCACCTAGGCCTCCCTTCAACTGCTCTCACTGGTTGTGGGGAGAGGCACATCCAACCCCAGTGGTCTCTGCTCCCCACTTCGTGACAGCAGGACCAGGCTGAGAGAAGAAAGCTGGCGCAGAGTGGGGATGTGAGGCCAGACCCTTTCCAAGTGACAGATGCTCTCTCAGAAGTTACTGAGATGTCCTCACCACCTGTCAGACAGACAGGACTGTCCCTTCAGAGAGGAGGTAACCAATTTCTGCCTCATTCAGAAATTCAGCTGGGGTCTCCCTCCACCTCCTGGAGGCCGAGACGCCGGCCTGGCAGAGACAGCAGGCAGCACAGGGTGCCAGAGGGGCGGGGCTGGGGTGGGGGCTGGCAGGCAGACGCAGGGGTCAGTGCTCACCAGTCTGGCCTCTGGCTCAGCAGCTTCCTCACTGGGAGGTGGGGGCCCGGCACTGCTCCCAGGGCCCCCTGCAACTGCAGCCCCCTCAGCACGGGGGAGCTCCTCGAGCTGCAGCAGATTGAGCTGGAGTGGAGAGCTGCATCTCGAGTTGAACAGTGGAGAGTCCGGGCGGTGAGGAGGGCTGGGGGGGAGGGCGGGCAAGGATGGAGAAGGGGAGTGCGAGGCAGGAGTGGGAGGCCCTTCAGCAGGGGTCTGGAGTGCCCCATAAGGATAGCTGGATGGGGTTGGGAACAGATAGTTAGGGAGCACCAAGGCCACCATTGGGGTCACCAAAGGGGCAGGGAAAGCAGCCGGGGGCACAGATGTGGGAGCAGGGGGAAGAGGCTGGGGGCCTCCTCGAGGAGAGAACACTGGGAGAGGGTAGGGCTGGACAACCGCTGGGAAGGGGGTAGTGGCTGGTGGGGTGGGCCAGGGGGTGGAGGGTGGCACGGGTGAGGGGTGTGAGACATAGCAGGGCGCTTCAGCCCGAGGGTTCTGGTGGTGGCGTGAGCGCTTGGCTTTGGATCGGCAGTGGTGTCGGCGGCTTGGGGGTGCGGGGCCGTGGTGGCAGCCTGTGGGGAGAGACTAGGGTTAGCAAGGGCCTGAACCTGGGGTTAGTGCCCCTGCCCCCCATACTGCCCTGACACTCTGACCAGGGAGAGGACAGGCCAAGGTCCCAGAGAGAGCTTCTCAACCCACACAGAACGAGTGACTCAGGAGGCGGGGCACCTTCAGGGAAGAATCACAGGAGCCAGGGACAAGGGGATTTATTGAGAAAGGAACAAGGCCAGGGAGAGGTTACATGAGGGGTCGAGCTGGGGGCGTGCGGAAGATGGAGGCACGCTGGCATATAGAGGAAGCAGGGTGAGTCCATGGACACATGGACAGGTGGCTCTGGTCCATCCGCCAAACTCCTGTGGGCACTGCCAGCTTAGGCGTTCCTCCTGCCCATCGAGGCCATATTCTGCCTAGCTTGCAATGGAGTGAAGAGTGGGGCTGGAAAGCCCAGTCCTGAGTCTGCCTGCAGGGGGCCTCCCTCAGGCACCTGGAGGGGCTGCCTTCTGCCTGCCCTTGAAGCCCAGACCCCACCCAGAGTTGGCCCAGAATCTCTGCATGTCTCTTCATCAGTGACAACTGACTCCTAAGTGGGAATACTTCCTGCCCCTGCCCCCAGGCTAGGCCTGAAGTCACTTACCTGGAGCACAGCACCTCTGCCTGCCCGTCCCAGTGCCATCCCCCCAAGCTGCCCTCCTCTGGCTGCAGCCCGGAACCCCGGCCTAGTGGGGAGAAGCTAGCGAGGGGCCTGTCCCTAGGCAGGGCCTGGTGGTGGAAGCAGCACCAGTCTGGGTCCCTGGAGCAGAAACACCTCCCTTAAGACCCACCCCGCAACAATCCAGTCCTAGACTGGGCAGAGAGCAGGCTCCAGGAGGCCCCAGGTGGCTACCTCGCTCGCCAAGGGCTGAGGGAGCTGTGGAAGAGCTGTCGAGTCCACGCAGCCTGCCCAGGTCTCGGAAGCGGCTGAGGAAGGCTTGCTCTTCCTTCTGTGTGTGCAGGGACAGCACGGCCTTGGTCAGCCCCACTGGACGGTAGGCATCTGGGGCTGGGTCAGGGGCTACTGTGGGGCTAGGGGCTGGGCCTGGGGCTAGGCCAGGCGGGTCCTCCATCATGATGATGTCTGAGGAAAGTGAGATAGGGAAAGGATATCAGAATCACCTCAGGGGTCAACACATCCATACCACACCCTCCCTGTCCGATAGCCTAGCCAACCCCTGGCAGCTCTGCCCCACAGCCAAGCCTGGTCCCCATGTACATTTCTTGGTCACCTCTCTGCCAACGGCTGGCCCTGGGTCCTCCGAAGAAGAGACAACAGATACTCAGGCCCCTCCAGTGGCCACTCTCTGCCAGGAACTCTACTGGGATGACCCCTTCACAACTCTTGTTGGAAGAGAAGCCCACCCCTTGGCCTTCCCTCACACATTTTCTTTTTTTTTTTTTTTTTTTTTTTTTGAGATGGAGTCTCACTCTTTCTCCCAAGCTGGAGTGCAGTGGTGTGATCTCGGCTCACTGCAACCACCACCTCCTGGGTTCAAGCGATTCTCCTGTCTCAGCCTCCCGAGTAGCTGGGACTACAGGCGCGTGCCACCACGCCTGATTAATTTTTGCATTTTTAGTAGATACAGGGTTTCACCATGTTTCCCAGGCTGATCTCGAGCTCCTGATCTCAGGTGATCCTCCTACCTCAGCCTCCCAAAGTGCTAGGATTACAGGTCTGAGCCACCATGCCCAGCCCCTCATAATTTTCAAGGTCAATATCCAAAGACCCTTCAGGGATCTTCAATTTTCCTCACCTTCAGACCCTCTGTGGTTAGCACCTCAGGGCAAACCCCCTACCCCAGACTTTGTGTTTCAACTGACAGTAACAATACAAGAAGCAGAACAGGGGAAGGGCAAAGCCGAGAAGCCTGGCAGGGAGGGGAGAGCAAGAAGCAGTAGCCCCAAGCCCCAGGTCAGGGGAGGCCTCCTCCTCTCCATCAGGGCCTAGAGGGGAGACGAAAGGCAGGAGGGAGCTCTAGCTGGGAGACTGGTGGAGCCCAAGCACTGCCCCCCAACTCCACACCCATACCCGACTCCGGGGGCTTCTTGTCTCCCACATGGACGATGGTGGAGCTGAAGCTACACTGACTGGTGACGGACACCACGCTCTCCGCCTTATTGGCCAGGGCGAGCGGGCTCAGGGTGCCTCCCACCACTGGCTCCTTCCGTGGGGTGGCCCCCTCCCCAGACAGCACTGCTGACGGCGGATCTGTGCAGAGAGATGGTGCCAGTTACCATCCCCACCCCCACCAGGAAGTCAGGAGAGAGGATCCCAGGGAAAAGGGGAAGGGGATGGTGGTAGGGAACAGTCTGGAGACCAGGAGGCTGGGGAGGAGGGCAGGGCAGAGCAAGAGGGCCCAGAAGCAGAAGGGAAAAGACACAGGGCCACCAGGCCATGACGGGGCAGTGGGAGCGGGGTGCATTGGATCTTTACCTTTCTTGGTCCCCACAGAAACTGGACCTGTCCTCTGCTTGTCATCGTCAGAGGCTGAGGAGGTGGTACAGGAGGAGGAGGAGGCACATTTACGCTTAGTGGTGCTGGGGAGGTTGCAGCTCTCCAGGTACCTGGTGATGGACACAGCAGAGGGCATCAGAGTAGGGCTTGGGGCGGGCAGGGTTAGAGCCCGAGGTGGAGAAGATGCCTGGCAGGCCTTACCTGAGGATGCTGTCCAGGCAGTTGATCTGTTGGTAGGAGCAGCTAGAGGCTTCTTTCCTCTCAGCCTCCTCAGGGGCCAAGGCTAGTGGGGCCTGGATGGGAGCAGAACCCGTCTCCAGCTCTGGGTCTGGGGATTGGCAGGGAAGGACCTTGGCCTTGAACGTGCCTGTAGCTGGAGCAAAGAGAGAAAGAAGAAAATAGTCTTCCCAAGCTCACATGGAAAAAAACAGCAAATGGGTTGGGGGTGAAAGTCAGGGGACCCCCCAGGTCTGTCTCTTCACCCACACATCGTCATCAACTCACCAGGGAGGCGGGGCCGGGGCTGAGGCCGGGCCCGAGACTCAATAAAAAGCTGCTGGCCCTGGTGCTTCACCAGATGCACATCCTTACAGATCTGCTGGAAAGTCACCTGTGGGGGACAGCACCACAGTGAGCAGAACCAGGGGGGGTGGCCAGTGTCAGGGGCCAAGGGCACAATAAAACAAGAAGGTACCAGTGGGGAGGCACAGACGCCTTGACGGCAGCAGGACAAGAAGGAAAAGGCAGGAAGAAGAGGGCAAAGGAGGATCGGGCAAGACTCTGGGACTGGCAGTGCTGGTTCCAAGAAGGAGAAGGGAAAGGGCGATTAGAGGGTGAGGTGGGAGCAGGTCACTCACTGGCGCAGGAGGCCCAGGCCCCTCTGCATCACCCCCGTTGCTATCACTGGAGGACCCAGGGCTGTGGAGAGGGCCTGGGGATGTCACGGGGCCGACTCCACAGAGTCCTGTGGGGCTGGGGCTGTGCACGGGCTGCAGCGGGTAGAAGGCAGGTTAGATGGCTTGATCCCGCTTCCCACCCCTTTTCTCACCTCCCACCCTCCCTCTCCGTGACTCTCACCTGCAGCAGCAGCCGGTGGATCTGCTCTGACAGCTCCTGGATATCAGTGTCCAGGGATGGAACTGGGCTGGGGGCCGGGGGAGTGAATACGTCCTCATTCAAGGGGGCCCTGTAGGGTGGGGAAGAGTGAGTCCGGCCCTAGCCCAGTCCTGTCCCCCACCGCACTGCCCTATCCCCAACGCCAGCTCGGGGGCATGGCCCACTTACGTGCGTACTTTGTGGCGGCCCAACACGAAGGCTACCTTGCGGCTCCACGGGTGCACAAAGCCAGCCCAGCTGGTGTCCATGGTGACATACTCCCCGTTGCGGGCACAGAAGCGGATAGGGGAGTGGTCAAAGGGCTGGCCCGCCAACTGCAGGACTGATGGAAGTGGGAAAGGAGGAGGAGTCAAAGGGAGGGAGAGCTGAGTAAGAGGCAGGCGATGCCACTGGACATCCAGGAGACCAAGGCACCGAGAGACACAACCACAAGGGCAGCCATTCCAAAGCCCGGGAGAGTGGGAAGGGCGAGCAGCGAGAGAGGAACTCACTTTTCTTGTGGATAGCCAGCATGAGGGGTCGGTCCTCAGGATGCAGGAACAGGAGCACTGGGGCTCCCAGGAGGTCCTGGGGCAGGTAGCCCAGCAGGGGGGCAGCCCTGAACGGGAAGGAGGCATCAGAGTGGCCGTGGCCTCAGCCCTGGCTGCCCTCATCTCTTCTAGGTCCTATCCTCACCTTTCATCCACATCCTGGAAGAGGCAGCTGGGTGTGTGCCGTGTAGTGAAAATCCTCTTGTCGGGGGGTATCCGGGGAGCTGAGGCACAGAAAGTGTGGTCACTGGGTTTTGTTCAGAATGCCCCACTCCTCAGCCCTCCACTCTGCCTGGGCCCAGGCTGGCTGACGATCTGCCACACAGCTCTGCCCTGGGCACTATGGGCCCAAAGATGGTCTGGGCCAATCCTATGCCCTGTATCAGTAACACGACTGAGAGCAAGCAAGGCATTCTTCTCTGCCCTCCTCTAGCTCGGGCACCTTATTCAACTCTACCTCTAAAAGGAGCTCAAATTCTCATCTTTATAATAGCTTTTCTTGTTCCAAAAGTCAAAGGGTCTGGTTCATGCCTCCCAAATTCATGTCTGGCCATGAGGAAATGTCCTTCCTCCCAGCCCCCACCAGGCCACGGCCCTGACCTGCCCACCTTCGTAACCCGAATGGATGCGCTCTGCAATCAGCAGGCAGCACGGCTGTGCAGGGGCCCCATCTGAGACCCGGATCTTGGTCACATACGGGGTTAGGCGGAATGGCTGGTACCGAGGCCCTGGATCCCGGTCAGGACCTCCTCTAGCAAAGGAGAGAGGAGCATTAGGGACTTTCAACAGAGAGCCACCCACTTCTCCAACCACAAGGTCACAGCAGACAACAGCAAAGACCCTGGGGAGGGGGCAGAAGGAGGCAGAGGTAGGCCGGGCGCGGTGGCTCGCGCCTTTAATCCCAGCACTTTGGGAGGCCAAGGCAGGTGGATCACCTGAGGTCAGGAGTTCGAGACCAGCCCGGCCAACATGGTGAAACCCCGTCTCTACTAAAAATACAAAAATTAGCTGGGTGTGGTGGTGCATGCCTATAATCCCAGCTACTTGGGAGGCTGAGGCAGGAGAATCGCTTGAACCTGGGAGGTGGAGGTTGCAGTGAGCCGAGATCGTGCCACTGCAGTCCAGCCTGGGCGACAGAGTGAGACTCCCTTTCAAAAAACAAAAACAAACAAAAAAAAGGAGGCAGAAGTCTTCTCCAGCTCCCCTCACCTACCTGATACGGCAGAAGACGGACTTCTCCTGGGTAAAGTCCCTGAGGCCTGAACCTGGGACAGACAGGAGAGGAGTGAGCACAGCCTCCTGCCCCTTCCCTAGGCTGCGAAGAACCCACTAAGGGAAAGTCTGGGTCCCCTGGCCCCTCACAGCAAGAATTTCCTGGGACTGCTCATGCCTCCCCACAGTGCTTGGGCACCTCACCTGCTGAGGCCCCTGTGCCCCAGGTGGGCAGACGAGATGGAGCAGTGGAACCATAGAAGACTCCCACATCCTGGGGAGCCAGGAGCTCAGAGAAGCGGGTACCCCGGAACACGTCCCGCTTGCAACGCAGCAGGACAGCTGCCTGCTCCGAAATGTAGACGATTCGGCCCGTCAGGAAGGAGACAGCCACTGAGAAGGTATCCTGGCAGGAGGGAGAGAGCAAGAGCAGATTCAAGAGCTGTGAGAGAAGGGGTAGGGGTGCGTCGGGATGCAGAGGCCAGGCCGCCGCTGACCTGGTTCCGAAGCGTGTACTCAGACGTGATGTGCTCCAGCTCCTCCAGGGTATAGGTGGACATGTCCATGGAGCAAGGCTCGCCCTCCTCCAGGCTCCACTGCTGGTAGTATTCCTGGTTGGCTGCAGGGTGGAGACAGTGAGGCATTCAGTAAGGAGGCTGCCTCAACACAGGAGCCCAGGCCCAGGCCATTCCCTCTTGGGACACGCCACTTACCCTGCACCTGCTTGACACAGGCCAGTGCGTACTGCAGCGTGGCCAGGGTCCCAGAGCGGCCCTTGCCCCGGCGCTCTGGCGGCAGTCGAAGCTTGAGCTCTCGAAGTGCTGTCATGAGTTCCTTCTGGGTCCTCGCCCGGGCTGACTGTTCACTGCTGCGGGGCCCACAGGGAAGAAAGAGATAAAGATATTTTTCCCAGAGTGTGGCCTGGGCCCCTAGACCTCTCCTCCAGCCTCACTCGACGTACCTGCAGCCACTGGTGGATGGGTTGTCCTGCTCTGAGCTGGCACTCAGGAGGCTGTAGGCAATGGAACTGCTGGGTGGGGATGGGCTCTGAGAGTTTGTGCTAGGAGACAGCAACAGGCCCAGTTACAGGTAGGGCCAGCAGTGCAACGCCTGTCACCCAGCTCTGCCTCCTCACAAGACCATTCCTAGACCCAACATACACATCCATACACACCTCTTGCTGCTCTCAGTGGTCTCCAGAAGGGCTGAGTCCTTGCCGTTGCCCGAGGAGGAGCTGTGTGAGCTCCGCTGAGATGCGCCTCTAGACTCATGCCCGTTGGACTCATTGCCGCTTGAACCATTGCTGTTGGCATCGGTGTCATCGGCCAGGCTGGGGCCTGGGCAAGGCCGGTGCTGTGGGGGCCCAGGGGATGGGACGCCCCCAGGACAAAATGATTCCCCAGGCCTGGGGTCCCCTCCCCCATCAGCCCCTTCTAGGGGGCCACTCATGTCTGGGCCATGGGGAGAACAGAACAGAGAAGGCGGAGAGGCCACCACGGATGCACAAGGGGGCCTGGAGGCCTGGCTGAGGGAGTGAGATGGAAGATCTAAGTCTCTGAGGGTTGAGAAGTTCGATCACAGCCAGTACCTGGAGAGGGAGACCAGGAAGCAGGGCTTGCAAAAAGCTGGTTTGTTAACTCCACAGCACCTGCTGGCTTCACTCAGACCTTCCCCTGCCTGGCCTCATGCAGGACTGATGGGAGTGGAACCCAGGCCTGGGGCTTCCAGTGGGGAGTCAGGATGTTTCCTGTACCCTTAGTGGGGCTGCAAGTGGGACAAGGTTCTCCCGAGCCTTCCTTCACATCCCCTGCCACCATGGCCTGAGCAGTCAATGAGAACTACAGCTGTGGGCAAAAGCCTGGACACTTCCCATTCCCAAGTTCCCATTAGGTGTCCACTCTGCATGGGCCTCCAAGGCCTCGGGGCAGGGGGTGAGCTGGTCGCCTCCTATATTTAGGCCTCCAGGCTAATTTTATCCGGGGGCGGTGCCACCCCCGCTGCACATGCGCGCCGACGTGCGCGGCCCCACCACGCGCTTCCGCCGCCGCCACTGTCGCCAGGGAAACCGACGTCAGCTGCTGAGCTCAGCGGTTGCTGGAGGGACCACAGGAGGGCGGGAGGAGCGACCCCTCCCCCATTTCCCGGCGGAAGTGGGGGAACTGCCCACTCTCCCACTGGTGGGCGCGGCCGGGGGTCACGCATCCTTTACATATCCCCAGTCCCAGGATGGCTTGGTGGCCGTACGAAGTGGGATGGCCTGTTAGGATTCCAGGGTTGGTCCTGGCTTCCCCAGGACGAAGCACAACGGCCACCGCCCTCGGCGCAAAAGCCCCTCAACCTGACTCTCGCCTGGATCCCAGTCATTCTGGTCAAGACAACACAGCCTTTCCTTTTTTAGCCCCTGCGCTGCTTCCCCACCACGACGACCGAAGCCGGCAACCTGCCATCGTCAAGGACCCGAGGATCCTCTCCTCAGTCCCCTACTTTTCTGGCCAGACCAGCCCCCCAACCCCAAGCCTTGGGCAGAAGACGCGCAACAGCCAACAGATCGTTCTTCCCCTACTCCCCGTCCAACCACACCCCCACTACTGAGCATTTTCTGAGCGCCAGGGAAAAAGGGAAGGTTGTGGCCAACAGCAGGAACTAGCGCTGGGAACGGGATGTTCTAGTCCGAAGTGGGCTGACATCACAGGCGGCGCAGGGCCAGGGACTGGAGAGCAGAGACACGGGGAGCGCTGAAAGCCTAATAGGGTCCTGGTACCGGGGCAAACCTGGGGCCCCTCGAGTAACGAGCAAGAAGACCGGGGCATGCCCGCTGAGAGTCGGCTGTGGGGCCGGGAAAGCTGGGACGGGGAGGTGGGAACAAGCTGGAGGTAAGGTGAGTGGGTCAGGAGTGCAGACTCCCGGTGCAAGATTTCGAGGAGGACTTCGGTCCTTGGGGGCAGGGAGAGGGTGGGTAGCGGTAAGGACGACAGTGTGCCCTCTGCCTGGGCCGAAAAGTAGCCCATCAGATTGGAAGTGGCAGCGGTCCGGCTCAGGGACGGAGATCGGCCCCAGGATGGCCGCAGAGATGCCTACCTGGTCGCAGGAGCGTCCTCCGCCCGCCTGCCCGCCGCCGCTCCAGCCTGCAGCCGAGTGGAAGCTCCACCGGGCGGGGAGGCGGGTTGCATAATGCCGGGCACTGCCCCCTCATTGGCCTCTTGCCGACGGAGCCGCAGGCCCCGCCCCCGATTGGCTGGGGATCTCTTCCCGGCGCCTGATTGGCTAGTGGCCTCCACTGAGGTCAGGGCTGTGTCACACACACGAGCGCACGTGGACCTGGGTGCTGGTGCTGGGCTGAAGAGCCCCAGACACCGCCCAGCCAATGGGCGCGGGACGCTTGCACAGTGAATAATGGAAGGGAGGAGAGAGGGAGGTACGCTGCGCCTCTTTAGGGAAAAAACCCCGGCCAGAATAGGTGCTCAAGACTTGTCTACTTCCTGAACGCACTAGCCTTGCAGAACACATCATCTTGGCATCTTCGCCTTTCCAAGGGTGAGGAAAAGGAATGGCGCTGCAAGTTAGGCCACGCTGGATAAGATGGGTGGTCCTTGAGAGGAGGGGAGAGACACAAACCTGCCTGGGCCTCTCCTGGGTTCCTGTACCAACCTTGTTCCCTCCCAACCTTCGTTCTACATAATGAAGCCCTTTAACCGAAGCACTTCCTCTGACACTTCAAATCCTGGGAGAGGACAGTTAAGGGTCCACGTGTGATTGGTGGGTGAGTGGGTGGAGGAAGGATGCGGACAATGGAAGGGGCGACCAGAGCCAATAGTGGCTGTGAAGGGAAACAATGGCAGGTGCTTCTACGGCCACTCAGAGACAAGGTCTCCCGGCAGCCTACGTGGTGTCTAGTACTTCCCTCCAGAGTACGCAGCCACCCACAGTTAGGGCTGCCCCAAAAGTGGGGGCCAGGAAGCCAGGACTACAGAGGGACCAAAGGGGATGGCACAGAGAAGAAGCCAGCTGGGGCCCTAGACAGAGAAAGGTGGGGTGGCAAGGGCCTCATATTTCCACTGCTTGGAAAAGAAAGCCAAACTCCAGGGGCCCAGACGAAACGTCATCTGTCTCCTTCACTGCAGTCTCCAGAGCCCAGGACAGGACCTGACACTTGGCAAGTGATCGATAAACATGATTTTTTTTTTTTTTAAACAAGGATAGGTTGGGGAGGTGGGAAAAGAGTGTCAACAGGAGAAAGGGGGCTGGGAATTCTGATTCTCTAAAAGAGGGTAGTAGCCTAGAAAGAGAACAGGGGCACGATTTGCAGGCAATAAAATGTTAGTCTGGGCTCAGGAGAGCTGCAGTTACACAGCCCCCTCCATCCAGGACCGTGATGAGTAGTTCCTCGCAGGGCTCCCTGGAAACGTGGGTTGTAGATGAACAGGACTCCAAGCAGCTGCTGACATAATCATTGTGGGGGCACTCCCCTCACTGTCACGTGGCCCAAGCTTTCCTGAACAATGAGGGAAGGGTGAAGGGGAGGGCTCTGTGGAAAAGCTGGGACAAGAGTGTGTTATAAATTAACCCAGAAAAATCGAAACAGGAAAACAAAAAAAAGATTCAGGAGCCTGGAGGCCGGGCGCGGTGGCTCACGCCTGTAATCCCAGCACTTTGGGAGGCCGAGGCGGGCGGATCACCTGAGGTCCGGAGTTCGAGACCAGCCTGACCAACATGGAGAAACCCCCGTCTCTATTAAAAAAAAAAAAAAAAAGATTCAGGAGCCTGGATTCTCAGTCTCCTCTCCCTGAAAATGATCCTCCCCACCCCAACTCATACTGTGGCCTTGGCCTTGTCTCATTTGCAGACACCTCTTCCCTGGAAACATGGTTTTTCTCCCCCTTCAGGGATTTAGATGTGATCTCCCCGAACCCAGGCAGTCCTTGGTCTCCCGCCTCCATCTCCCTGTCTTTTGCATAGACAAAAGGCTCCAGCCCTCCAGCAGCCCCCGCTTGCTCCCAAGACTCTTGTTGTCCTGCTTCACCGTCCCCACAGTAACCAGGCCCTGCTGCCGTCAATGGAGGCGAGGGGGCGGGAGACAGCGGTGACGTCAAAGCGGAAGAAGGGGGCGGGGCGAAGCTGCCGGGGAATGTGGGGCAGGGAGGCTGGAGGGACTGGAGAGGCAGCGGTTTGGGAGGCGGCCAGCCCGAGAGGGCGGCGGCCAGCGCACTTGGGAACATCATGTTCTCTTGGCTGGTGGCCCAGGACATGCACCCAGCCTGGGCGCCTCCCCCAACCAAACGACAGCCGTCCTGTCCCAAAGCCAGGGATTCCTGGAGAGAGGATTAGGAGGAAGGGGGCCCCCTCCCCACACCTCCCCGCCACCACGCCTGGCTCTCTTTTCAGGACTCCCATCTGCCCGCTCCTCAGCTTGTTCCTGCAGCTCTGGCTTTTCCTCTCTCCCAAACTGTACACATCTGCTGGCCTGGTACCAAACACCCAGGGCGGAGAAGTTGGAGGTCCAGTCTCTGGGAGAGAACACGCACCTTTGCTCCCTTCCAGAAGCCCCCTCAGAGCCTGAATCTCTTGTTATTATGGCAGCGGGCGAGGGGAGAGGGAGTGAGGCGCGGACAGGGAGGAGAAGGGACCTAGGATGAAAAAATCAAACTGGGACAGAGCAAGTGGCCCAGTCTGGGGCCTGGATCCTGGGAGAGGGCTAGAAGGGAGGAATGAGGGAATTTGGACTGCTGCCTGAAGACCAGAAGAGCCAGGAAGAGAGAAATGGGACGCCATCAAAACTTGCAGAAAAACTTGAGAACGTGAGACTAGTTCCCAGCCACAGCATTCACATAAATCTCTCACCATAACCCAGGCATTACGCTAAGCACTTTATATTATCTTATTTCATCCCCAGAACAACCCCGTGAGATAGGTGTTATTATCCCCATTCCACGGGGGATAACTAAGGCACAGAAGTTACTAAACTTGTCCAGTGCCTCATAACATGGTCTCAAGCTCTTAACAAATGGAGCCCAGGATTCAAAAATCTGAACTCTAATAATGGCTTGTCATTCCGGTTTCTTACCCTTCAGGAACCTGTGAGGTGTTAACCAACCTGTAAGCTGCATTCCAGCACTGGCAAACCTGGCCTCTCAAATATCCAGCCAATTCTGTTTGGTGCCAGGAACACGGACTCCATCCAACCCCTTTCTCTGCCTTAGGCCTGATCCCAAGACACTGTTTGCACTCCCCACACACTTAACATCATAGCCCGTTTTCCCAGGCTCACAAAGTGCTTCAGATCACCCTAACAGCCACCAGCCCCAATGATTTCCTACGAAGCCCACTTCTTCACTTTTCTACTTTACCTCAGGCCAACTTTACCAGAAGCCTGGCCTGGTTGTTTGCACAGACGGATACCAAAACACCCTGTTGGTGCCTCCCCACCTCCAGGGGCTCAGGAAGACGTGCACAGCCCATCTGCACAAACCCCAACCCTATCCTCTCAGGACTCAATAGTTGCTACCCCACGTCTATTCTCAAAGACGACTCTGAGGCCTAAACCCTTCCCTTTAACACGAGACAGACACCCGGAGCCGTAATGTGACTGGCAAATTAAAACACCATCCTTTCTCATATCAGCATGCCAACCCTTTGGTACCCTCCGACTTGCCCTACCAGGGCCTCCCTCCCGCCTCCAAACCTCTGCCTCTTTCAAGTGTTTAAGGGGACCACCCAAACAGCAGCCACTGAAACATCCTCCATCAGCTCTCAAGGGTCCCGTTCCGCTATCTCCCTGGGAGCAGGGGCTCCTTCAGTCCCGACCTGAGAGGGAGCTCCCTCAGGTCGCCGAGGGCTTCCGAGCCCCTCCCCCCGGGCAGTCAAGTGTCCAGGGACTCCAGGGGGGCGAGGGATCTGAAGTCACTAACTCCCACCCCGTCCCTCTAGACCTGAATTCACGGTCCCTATTCTCCACAACCATCAGAGCTCCCACCGCAGCTATCACGTATTTGCACGATCCCACACACACTCTAACACCTTCCTAACCGACCACACCACCCCGGAAAAGTCCACATCGACTGCCCCGCATCTCTCCCCCATCCCCGAGCACTCACCGCTCGGCGCGCGCGCACGCACACTCCGAATTTCTTCTAGGACTTCAAGCATTACACTGGCTCCTCCAAACCCGCCCACGGGCCGGGCTGCCACGCCCCCCACGCTTATTGGCTTAGGGGCGCCGACCCATGCCCCGTGCCGCGTGCAGCCGCCGGCCCCCGCACAGCCTCCATTGGCGCCTCCGGCCGCCATCGTCTTCTCATTGGTCAGCAGACCAACGGGGGCGGGAGAGATACACGTGCGAGAGGGGCCGCCCCAACGCGGCGATTGGAAGCCTGACGGAGGTCACGCCCCCGACACTTCTGAGGTTCTTATTGGCTGGGGAAATAACCCCCGACCTGCCAAGATTGGTGACGTAATTGCCAGTCCCGCTCTCCAAGCTTTCTGATAGGCTGAGAGGTCTTGGAGCTGTAGGGTACACGTGCCGGCGGTCTCACGCGGCAACTTGTTTACCCAGAAGCTGGGGATTTTCCTTGACGACACTCTTAACCACGGCTGCTAAATCTGCGCAGGCGCAGCGAGCGTGACCTGCACGCAGGCGCAGACTTGAGCGGTGGCAGCGTAGAAGGCGCACTTTGTACAGAGACCCGGGCGTGACAAGGGCGCCTCTGGCGCTGGGGTTCTGGCCCTGGGTCCCCGAGGCTCCCTGAAGCTGGAAGGTGAGAGCATTAGGGTGAAGCGGTTTTCAGATCTCAGCACGGTGTCTTGGTGACGATGAAAATGAGAGAGCCTCTTCCTGATTGTTTTCTGCGGGCCAGGCCAGGCGCTTCTCACAAACTCTTGAGGAGGCCAGCTCACATACTCCCCCCGCCTCACAAATAAGACCGAGATCCAGGGGGGTTACATAATCTGTTCGCCTGTAACACGCTAGTCAGTAACAAGGCGAAAACTTGAACCCAAGTCCCTGACACCATAAAGCAGGCGGGTCCTAGGGCCCATGTGAACTCTTAAACCTGGAAGGGATTTGAGTTGGAAGTGCGAAATCCTGAGCAATGCCTAGCATATAGTAGGACTTCAATCAAGTTGGACGTTCTGGTAATGACTGTGTACCTAATTGTAAGAATCACGGTGGCTCACGCCTGTAACCCCAGCACTTTGGCAGGCTGAGGTGGGTGGATCACTTGAGGCCAGGAGTTTGAGACCAGCCTGGCCAACATGGTAAAACCGTCTCTACTGAAAAAAAAAACCCACGGCTGGGCGCGGTGGCTAACGCCTGTATTCCCAGCACTTTGGGAGGCCGAGGCAGGCGGATCACGAGGTCAGGAGATCAAGACCATCCTTGGCTAACACAGTGAAACCCCGTCTCTACTAAAAATACAAAAAATTAGCCGGGCGAGGTGGTGGGCGCCTGTAGTCCCAGCTACTCGGGAGGCTGAGGCAGGAGAATGGCGTGAACCCGGGAGGCGGAGCTTGCAGTGAACCGAGATCGCGCCATTGCACTCCAGCCTGGGCGACAGAGCAAGACTCGTCTCAAAAAAAAAAAAAACACCCACAAAAATTAGCCGGGCATGGTAGTGGGTACCTGTAATCCCAGCTACTCAGGAGGCTGAGGCACGAGGATTGCTTAAACCCAGAAAGCGGAGGTTGCGTGAGCCGAAATTGCACCACTGCACTCCAGCCTGGGTGACAGAGCGAGACTGTCTCAAAGCAAACAAAAAAAGGCCGGGCGCGGTGGCGATTCTCCTGCCTCAGCCTCCCAAGTAGCTGGGATTACAGGCACATGCCACCACGCCTAATTTTTTGTATTTTTAGTAGAGATGAGGTTTCACCATGTTTGCAAGGCTGGTCTCAAACTCCTGACCTCAAGTCATCTGCCTGCCTCAGCCTCCCAAAGTGCTCACGCTCTACCTAAAATATACTCTCATTTGATCAACATCGTGTTAAGTGGATTTTTTTTTGAGACAGTCTCGTTCTGTCACCCAGGCTGGAGTGCAGTGATCTCGGCTCACTGCAACCTCCACCTCCCAGGTTCAAGCAATTCTCTGCCTCAGCCTCCCGAGTAGCTGGGATTACAGGTGCCCGCCACCATCCCCGGCTAATTTTTTGCGTGTATTTTCAGTAGAGACGTGCTTTCACTATGTTGGCCAGGCTGGTCTTGAACTCCTGACCTCGTGATCCGCCCACCTCGGCCTCCCAAAGGGCTGGGATTACTGGCGTGAGCCACCGCGCCGGCCACTCACTGTTGAAGCACCTGGGAACAGGGATACTAAGATGCCACGTGGGGGCCTCCTGAACCTACAGTTCAGTGTGGGGTCTAAAGTCACAAGTCATACAACAGAGTACAGGGGTAGTGGAGCTCCACAACATACTCAGCTGTGTCTCTGTGAGTCTATTTAAACCACTATTTACTAACCCCGTCTGGGCACTGGCACTGGGTTAGGCACAGAGGGGAAGACATGCTTCACAGAAATGGCCAACTACTTCATCTACTGCTGCACGGGAGCCACTGCAGAGCATCTAGAAGTTAAATCGAGAGTAGAAAGGAGTCCAACAGCAGGAACATGCCCCAGGAAAGGAAAACGAAAGCTGGGAACCCTAGACCATAGGGCGCACCGGGCTTAGAGACACAGGGGCTGGCTATGACACTTCCCATTACCAACTCCTAGTGCCCCCCTGTGGCCACTTTGAGAATCACACTTTGCCCTGCCCAAGGTCAGGGCCTCTTGCAAAGTCCAGTCCATTACCAATGTATCTTCTCGACCTTCCTGGTATACCTTCCGATCCAATATTCTTCCCATTGGTTAAGAAAAGATCTTATTCTCCCCCAACCAAAAAAAAGACAGAAAAAATAAAAAAGATTTTAGACAACACCTGGTTACTCATTACACATTTATTGTACATTTTCACAATCTGGATGCGCCACAGAATTGGGGGCATGGGGTGGGGGAAGAGGGGGGCAGGGGACACTGGGATAATATGGGGGGTCTAGAACACAGCACCCCCACCCCCAGCATCTCTCCTACCCTTTCACACCACAGCTTAGATATCCCTGCTCCCCCTCCACACAGAAAACCTCAAGTGTGGGGGGAAGAAAGTTTGGGGGCCCCCTCCCATGGCAGGTTAAGGGACTGTACCCTCAAACCCTTAAAATTGTGCCATTTAAAAAGACAACAGACCCTTCCTCAATCACTTCACCCAATGAGAGGACAGCTCTCTCTGGGCTCAATAGCCCTGGAGAGGGGCGAGCATCCCCGTTTTCCAGCAAGTCCCATACACACATTGGCAGTGACTAGTACCCCCACCCTAAATTCAGGAGGGGGGCAGTCAGAGGAGCTGGGCAGTGATGGGGGCAACACCCCCCAAATTGGGGAGGCAGGTTTTCAGTCCAACCCCCAGCAGGGGTGAGGCCAGAGATTTCAGGCAGGAATTGGGGGGATTCTCTGCCCTGCCCCACTCCTCCCCAAGGCAGTGATGACCCCACCACACACACTGGTAGCCACCCCTCTCAAAAGAGATCAATTGTGGCCAACCCCCAACTCTCCTGGTGGGAGGAGGAGATGGATCAGGCAGATGGGAGGGAAACCCCCTGGGAATGTCAGTTGAGTACCCCACATGAAAACTGGGGAGCAGGAATGTGGGGAGAAACCCCGAGTGGCAGAATTATTGGTCCATCATAACATACTGAACTCCAAGACACTTACATACCAGCTGGGGGAGGGAGAGGAGGGTACAAGAGGTTTGGAAAATGAGGGTAAGGGAGGCAAACTGGACTAGAGGGGCTAGGAGGAGGCAATGCTGGGGGCCAGAGCAGCCTGGTTCCCCAAAAGCCCAGGCTCCCCACCACCTACAAGTAATGTCGTGCAAATGAAAATGTGATACAAGAACTAATGGGGACTAACTCCTCAGTAAAAAAAGAAACACAGGTTGAGAGAAGAGTCATGGAACAAAAAGAAATGGAAAGGGATGGTAGTATGTAGTGATACGCTAATTAACATGCTGGACGCTCCCAAAGACCTTGGGATTCTTAGGACCAAGTGGGGCCAGTCTCAGAGCCTCCCAATGGATGCAAAGATGATGCATCTAAGGAAGCCTGGACAGGTGCTTTTTGTTTTTTGTTTTGAGGGCGGGGCAGAGGGAGCATGACAGGGAGAGGGAGGAGGAAAGGAGGGCCAGGGTGGGAGGAAGGATCAGCTAAATCTGAGGGAAGAAGAAGGAAAGGAAAGGGACTATTGCATAGCAGATGCAAACGAAGGGACTTGGGGCTAGTCAGGAAGAAAGGGAAAGGGAAGGAAGGCAAGAGAGAGGAGGTGAAGGGAACCTCAGGAAGGGGTGTTAAGGACAACCGGAAAAATCTTCTAGTAATAAAACTACAAACAGACCAAATATATATAATATTATATATGTATAAATAACAGCTGGCTATTTACAGGGGGACACACACACGGACACACACACGCACGGATCCAGGGGAGGGGGGGCTGAAAGATATGGCTGAGAGGTGGAGGAACGGCTGAGGGTGGGGGGAGAGGCCCTTCTCTAGGCAGGGCAGACTCCTCGGGGATTTAAGTGCTGAAGTAAACTGTGGAGAGAGGGGAAGAAGATGAGGAAGAGGGAGAGGGGAGAAAGAGAGAAAGAGAAAGCAGTGTGTCAGGCCTGGCCCTGCTCCAATCCTCCCCACTCCCCAGCTGGCTGATACCCCTACCCCTCTCTTGGACTCAGTTTTTCCATCTACAAAGCAAGGGGCTAGGCAGGTAGGTTCTGAGGTCCCTTCCGCTCCATAATATGGCCTTGAAGCCACAGACCCTAATCCTCTGAGCCTCTGAGACCACAAGCTCTCAAATAATGGGGTGGTTGGCTTCCTGGTCATGTCTCAAGCCCCTGGTCCTTTCCTTTCTCCCACTCCTCAATTCCAGGGTTCTCAGACTGGGCTCTTAGGCCCAAAGGGTCCTCAATGGATACACCAGCTTTCCTATTTCCAAATGTTAACAAAACTGCCAAGAACCAGGCAAAATGCAGGCTAAATAACATCCAAGTTTTTGGCTCTAGATGAATCAGAATTGCCATTAGCAGCTATATGTGTTTTTGGCTGAAGAGTAAAAACTAGGTTAATGACCTTCAAAACCCAGAATCCATTGGGGAAACCTCTCCAGGGAAAGGGCCCCGGCCATTCCCACCCTACTCACCTATGATGATGATGAGGATGATGGCGCAAATCACTCCCAAGATGATCATCATCTAGGGGTGAGAGAGGAGAGGATCAGTAAGACAAACTATGATACCCCATTCACCCGCCAGTTCTCCTTCCTGTCCCCACCCTTACCTTGAGGTTTTTCCACCAGTATTTGCGCTTGAGCTTGGCTGCACTTGTTTCAAACTGGGAGGCCCCCGCCTGCAGTGCATCTGCACGGTCGTCCAGCTCCGACAGCTTCTGGTCCCGCTCCAGGACCTTGTCCACGTTCACCCTCATGATGTCCACCACCTGGGAGAAGGGCCCACGAGGCAGGGGGTGTGCGAAGGCCCACCTCAGTGAGGGCAATCCTCAAGCATGTGCCCACCATGCCACACATGGAACATGCACCCTGATGCTGCCAGGTTAACATGCCAAGGACACACAGAACATGCCTAGCACACCTGGGGACATGCAAGGAGCACACATCAGGGGCATGCTGGTGACATCTCAGATGTCATAGCAACACCCTCCCTCTATGGAGCCTCAGGCACTCTGTCCATCACCAGAGCACACCTGCCCAGGCTGGCACACCCCAGGCTAGCAAAGCTGATTAACACCCCCAGCGCCCTTCCAAGTGCGTGCTGACAGGGAGACAGGGATGGGGCATGGTATCTTTGTCCGCAAACCCACAGGCGTGAACTATCATCACTCCCAAACCAACATGGGCCCCTACACCTATACGCCAACCCCCAGGGTCCTTCCTACTGCTTTTAACTCCCCCCACACTCACCTCATCCACCTGGGCCTGGGTCTGCTGCAGTCTCCTGTTACTGGTGAGGTTTGGAGGGGGTGCAGGGGGGCCACCCTCCCCAGCCGGGGCGGCAGGGGGGGCCGTGGCAGCGGTAGCAGACCTGCGGAGCAGGGACGGATTAAGACCCTGGGCCTGCAGCCTTCCGGCCCCGCAGCCAGGGCTCCGCCCATCCACCTGTCCATCCTCGTCCCTCCAGTCCTCCTTTTCGGGAGGAAGGCCACCCGATGGAAGCCCTGGTCTCGGTCCAGCCCCGCCGCCGATAAGCTGCGTGACCTTGAGTGAGGCCCCCTCCCCCACCGGCCTCAGTTTCCCCGCCTGTCAAATGAGGGCGACCTCACAGATGCGATCCGGGTCGACCCGAAAAGACAGGCGGCCGCGGTTGACAGGGGCGGGGCGGGCCAGGAGGACACTGGGACCGCTCCTTCCCGTGGCCATCGCCCGAGCCGGCCAGCCCGGGACGCGGGGCTCCTCGGCCGCCCGCGCGCAGTCACCGGCTTGGGCCTGGCCCCGGGGCGCGGGGAACGCGGGAGAGACCCCGGGCACTCCCCACGGCTGGCTGCCAAGGGCGGCGGCCGGCGCAGGGAAGCGCGGTGAGGGTGGCGGGCGGCCGACTCACATGGCGGGGGCAGCGGGCGGAGGACTTGGCAGCGGCAGTGATGGCGGCGGCGGCTCGCGCTGGCTCCGACTGGCGCTGGCTGCTCGGGACGGAAAGATGGCGGCCGCGCGTCACCCGCATCCGGGCATTGCGGGCGGGGGCGGGGCGCCGCGGGCGACGCGTCGGGAGCGGGGCCGCGGGGGCGGGGCGCTGCGGGGCCGGGGTCTTGCCCGGCAGGGCCAGGGGCCCGGCGCCACCATGCCCCGGCAGCTCCCTCGGCACTCGCGGGACCCCAAAGCGGGCTGCTGCGGCTTCCCCAAACCCACTGCCACCCCACCCTGTCTGACCACAGCCGCCCCCAAACCGCCTGCCACCTGCCCCTTAGGGCACACCGCAGCCTGGCCCCACACCTAACCCCCAGACCACTCCCTCAATCGTGAACCCAGTAAACCAGCCTGCACCCCACACAGCCCAAGGTCTTGCCCCGCGCCCAGGTCCCAGCACCTAGCGACCCGCCTTCAGCACTTGGAATGGGCTGGAGTTGGGAAATCAGAGAGGGCCAGTACAGGTGCTGGGGCAATATCGAGAGCGGGGACCCTGCTGCTAGGGTGGAGAGGAGTGGGGGAGGTTGGTCCCAACCCATCACCGCTGGTGGATGTCTCAGAGGAAGCCTAGGGTCCCTGGCCACTGGGTAGGAGGGTAGGAAGACAAGATGAGGCAGGCTCTTCCCGCCCAAACAAGTCCAGGGGGCGAAGGACGGGGGAGTGTCTACAGGGTGTGGGGAGGGGGCTGCCCCGTTTCACGATTAAGATTCAGGGGTACTTAACAGCTGGAGCAGGCCCGACTGAGGTGGGGTGAGCTGAGGACCCCGAAGAGGAGGGCACAAGGCTGCCGGGGGTGATGGGGGCAGGGGCTGCTTCACGTGGTGGCTGCTTACTGGCCAAGACCTAGCTTTGCCCCAGGCTTGGGTCAGCGACCCCGACTGCAGGAAAGGGCTGAGGCTTTGGTCCAAGGCACAAGGCCTGGGCCAAAAAAAAAAAAAAAAAAAAAGCCTTTTTTTCTTTTTCTCTCATTTTTTTTTCTTTAGTAGTAGGCACAGTGGGCACAGGTTACAAGGTACTGCTTTACCTGCGTATTCGCCTCACAGGTGTGACCTTGGACAGTTGCCATCCTCTCTCTGGACCCCAAATATATTGCATATGTAGGTACTAAATCCATATTTGTTAAATGGCTTGATGTGGATAACATAGAAGGAGATTATCCCTGGCTGGTCTCCATTAGGCCCTCTAAGCACACCCAGTAGCTGTATACACTCCCACCTAGCTTGTCAGAGAAGATGGGACCAGGGGAGCTGTCGCTCTGGTGGAGTGCAGGGGGCATTTTAGGCGAGGCCCTTTGGCCCTGGGGTGGGGGTGCTTACTACATCCCTGGAAGGTGCAGGGAGGCTGATGGCCTTGATCTCTAAGACAAACAGGAACCAGCTTCATCCCTCCCCCACCCTGGCTTCCCAGGGCCTCTGGGTGTGAGATCCTCCCCCACTGCAGTGCCCCACCCCCTCCCCACAGAAGCCCGGAGACTGGCTCTGTCACCAGAGGTGTCATTTCCCAGCTGTCTGGGGGAGGTGAGTGAGCAGGGAATGTGTGTGCTGGGTGTGGGAACTCAGCCCAATCTAAGAGAAGATACTCTTGGCTTCCTCCCCCTCAGAGGAGCAGCCGCGTCCCTGGTCCTTATGCACTGACAGTCCCGGGTGGCTCAGCCTATGTGATGAGAAAGAAAAGAGCAGCTTTCATGGGGGTCTCAGATCATGGTATGAGATGCTGGCTCCTGCTTTTTGGTCTTGAGATGATTCTGCTTTCTAGTCAGAGAACAAAGATGCCAAATTCCAGCCTTTTAAGTTCAAAACCCTCAGTGTCTATCAGGGTATGAATAAGACAGGGAGGATTGGAAGAGGCAGGCACAGGAAGCCCTTCCGCCCCCAGTTGGACACCCTGCACTAACTGGGGAGAGCCTAGTGCAGAGCCAGGCAAGACATTTGATGCTGGTTTGAGGGTGATGTGGAAGGGACAGAGCCCCAGATACACTGTCAAGGCCAGGGGTCGTGCTATTGCTATTGGATCGTGGGGGCGGCAGCAGCAGAGTAGAAATGAGGGCATGTGTGACCCACGGAGATGAAGGGCCCAGGAGGATTCATCTCAGAAAGAGGACTCTCATCCAGCAGCCCCTTCCCACCCCACCCCACCCAGGCTGTGGCTCAGAGGAACTCCCCAAATTTAGATCAATGGTGGAGGTGGGAGAAGGAGTGGGATGACAGAGTTCACCTGGAAGTGACTGAGACAATGTTTTCTGCAGGCAGGTAGAATGGAGACCCAAATAGAGGTAAGTTGAACGATAGAAAAATAATGTATTTGCATAACTCACATTTGGCTTCTACATGTACCGGCTGCGGGAATTGGCCGATGAATTTCTAGGGCACACCCCCAAGACTCATTCAAAGGATGTAGGGGCTCAAGGTGATTGTGATGTAGGCAACAGAGACCACACTTTCTTTTTTTTTTTTTTTTTTCTTTTTTTGAGATGGAGACTTTCTCTATCGCCCAGGCTGGGAATGCAGTGGCTCAATCTCAGCTCACCGCAAGCTCCGTCTCCCAGGTTCACGCCATTCTCCTGCCTCAGCCTCCCAAGTAGCTGGGACTACAGGTGCCCACCACCACGCCCAGCTAATTTTTTGTATTTTTAGTAGAGACGGGGTTTCACCGTGTTAGCGAGGATGGTCTCGATCTCCTGACCTCGTGATCCGCCCGCTTCGGCCTCCCAAAGTGCTGAGATTACAGGCGTGAGCCACCACACCTGGCTGAGACCACACTTTCTTATTTTTTTTTTTTTGAGACGGAGTCTCGCTCTGTCACCCAGGCTGGAGTGCAGTGGCGCGATCTCGGCTCACTGCAAGCTCCGCCTCCTGGGTTCACGCCATTCTCCTGCCTCAGCCTCTCCGAGTAGCTGGGACTACAGGCGCCCGCCACCATGCCCGGCTAATTTTTTGTATTTTTAGTAGAGACGGGGTTTCACCGTGGTCTCGATCTCCTGACCTTGTGATCCGCCCGCCTCGGCCTCCCAAAGTGCTGGGATTACAAGCGTGAGCCACCGCGCCCGGCCTGAGACCACACTTTCATAAATGCTTTCTTTTATTTTTGTTTATTATTTATTTATTTATTTATATTTGAGACGGAGTTTCGCTCTTGTTGCCCAGGCTGGAGTGCAATGACGCGATCTCGGCTCACTGCAACCTCCACCTCCTGGGTTCAAGTGATTCTCCTGCCTCAGACTCCCAAGTAGCTGGGATTACAGGAGTGCACCACCATGCCCTGCTAATTGTTTCCTACTTTTAGTAGAGATGGGATTTCACCATGTTGGCCAGGCTGGTCTTGAACTCCTGACCTTAGGTGATCCAGCCACCTTGGCCTCCCAAAGTGCTGAGATTACAGGCGTGAGCTACCACGCCCGGCCTTATTTTGTAATTTTTTTTTTTTTTCTCTTCAGACAATTACTGGTTTAGAAGTTGGGATGAAAGGAGGCTGGGTCGGCCGGGCACAGTGGCTCATGCCTGTAATCCCAGCACTTTGGGAGGCCAAGGCGGGCGGATCACGAGGTCAGGAGATCGAGACCATCCTGGCTAACACGGTGAAACCCCGTCTCTACTAAAAATACAAAAAAATTAGCCGGGC
Source organism: Symphalangus syndactylus (assembly GCF_028878055.3). Lineage (NCBI taxonomy): Eukaryota > Metazoa > Chordata > Mammalia > Primates > Hylobatidae > Symphalangus > Symphalangus syndactylus. The sequence continues at coordinate 60,168,077 of NC_072442.2, read as the reverse complement.
GTGGTGGCGGGCGCCTGTAGTCCCAGCTATTCCGGAAGCTGAGGCAGGAGAATGCCGTGAACCCGGGAGGCGGAGCTTGCAGTGAGCCGAAATCACGCCACTGCACTCCAGCCTGGGCGACAGAGCGAGACTCCGTCTCAAAAAGAAAAAAAAAAAAAAAAATTAGCCGGGCGTGGTGGCGGGCGCCTGCAGTCCCAGCTACTCGGGAGGCTGAGGCAGGAGAATGGCGTGAACCCAGGAGGTGGAGCTTGCAGTGAGCCGAGATCGTGCCACTGCACTACGGCCTGGGCTACAGAGAGACTCCGTCTCAAAAAAAAAAAAAAAAAAAGAAAAGAAAGAAAGGAGCTGCCGGGCGCGGTGGCTCACGCTTGTAATCCCAGCACTTTGGGAGGCCGAGGCGGGCGGATCACGAGGTCAGGAGATCGAGACCACGGTGAAACCCCGTCTCTACTAAAAATACAAAAAAATTAGCCGGGCGCGGTGGCGGGCGCCTGTAGTCCCAGCTACTCGGAGAGGCTGAGGCAGGAGAATGGCGTGAACCCGGGAGGCGGAGCTTGCAGTGAGCCGAGATTGCGCCATTGCACTCTAGCCTGGGCGACAGAGCGAGACTCCGTCTCAAAAAAAAAAAAAAAAAAAAAAAGAAAGGAGCTGGGTCATTCCCACACTGACTCATGAACTTGCTTCATCCACATGAATCAAACCTGACTGAACTTACAATTAATTTCAGAGGCCTGTGTGTCCCTCAGTGCAGCTTGTGAAGTAAAGGCCTTCTAATGAGTAATAGAAAGGTCAGCCCTCCACCATTGCAATGAGCTGTGATGTCTGGTGAACCCCCAGGCCAGAAGGTTCTCAGAGCTGCCTGTCCAGCTCTGGGCTCCTGGAAGGAGGGGACACTCCAGGGACCCACTGTGTGCCAGACAGTTGGCATGGATTGCCACATATGCTCAATTTGTTTTTATTTTTACTTATTTTTGAGACGAAGTCTCACTCCTTCGCCAGGCTGCAGTGCAGTGGCGCGATCTCAGCTCACTGCAACCTCTGCCTCGTGGGTTCAAAAGATTCTCCTGCCTCAGCCTCCCGAGTCCCTGGGATTACAGGCGTCTGCCACCATGCCTGGCTAATTTTTCTATTTTTAGTAGAGACAGGGTTGTGCCATGTTGGCCAGGCTGGTCTCAAACTCCTGACTTCAAGTGATCTTCCCACCTTGGCCTCCCGAAGTTCTGGGATTACAGGTGTGAGCCACCGCACCTGGCCTTTTTAATTATTTTTTTTGAGGCAGTCTCCCTCTGTCACCCAAGCTGGAGTGCAGTGGCACAAGCTTGGCTCACTGCAACCTCTGCTAATTTTTCTGTTTTTAGTAGAGACAGGGTTACGCCATGTTGGCCAGGCTGGTCTCAAACCCCTGACTTCAGGTGATCTGCCGACCTTGGCCTCCCGAAGTGTTGGGATTACAGGCGTGAGCCAATGCACCCGGTCAAGAATGTGTCTCTTTTTGTATTAAAGCATAATGTAAACACATAAAGTGGTATCTTTTTAATATGTGAAGTTCTCTCTGAACAAGTACTAAGCACAGTGCCAGGAACAAGGCAGGCAAATGAATAATAAACTATGGTGAGTGCATAGCAGGCAGATAGACTGCTAATGGGAAGGATGGGTTTGGGCAGGACCTACATGCTCAGTATTCTCTAAGGACAGTCCTAGTTGGACTGGTGAAGCACTGATCACTTGTTACTGGTTTGACCAGGGAACCAGCCAGCAGAGCAGGCCCAGGCCCCTGGTCACTGGGAAGCAGGGCAGTGTGGGTGGTGGGGGTGCCACATGCCAGAGCCCTATATGGGTGGGAGAAGACATAGGCAGATCAGAGTCTCCTGGGATTGGGTGCCTGAAAGGACTCCTGGTTCCAGTCCCTCACTCTCCAACCCTCCATTCATTAGAGATTCACGGGGTTTAACAAGCTCCTCTTGCTTTGAAAGGGGGAGGAATTCTCCTCCAAATAGAGAGGTTGTCAAGAACCCACATCTTCCTTTTTATTTATTTATTTTTGAGACGGAGTCTCACTCTGTCCCCCAGGCTGGAGTGCAGTGGTGCCATCTTCCACCTCCCGGGTTCAAACAATTCTCCTGCCTCAGCCTCCTGAGTAGCTGGGATTACAGGCGCCTGCCATTAAGCCTGGCTGATTTTTGTATTTTTAGTAGAGACAGGGTTTCACCATGTTGGGCAGGCTGGTCTCGAACTCCTGACCTCAGGTGATCCACCTGCCTCGGTCTCCCAAAGTGCCAGGATTACAGACGTGAGCCACTGCGCCTGGATGACATCTTATACCTTCCGTATTACATGCCAAACCCAGAGCCTGGCAGGTAGTAGGTGTTCAATAAACATTTGTTGAACTGAGTCAACTGATTTGGCCTAACAGCCAGGAGACTTGGGTTCTAGTCCCAGCTTTCCCACTCTGCATGGTGTCCTGGAGCAAATGCCTTTCTCCTGGGGCCTCATTTTTCTCATTTGTTAAGTGAGGGCTCTTTCATTCTACAATGCCAGGCATTGTGCTGGTATCAGAAATCTACAATAATAAACACAAAAAGAGATTGTTAAAACAGCATGATCTTTGCTGTGATGGACTTAAGGACCAAGACACTTGCCAACCCTCCTCAAACAGATTAAACCAAAAAAGAAGAATCTTATAACTAGAACACAGCTAGAAACGGCAGGATCCAGGTCCTCAAAAGATGCCATTGGGGATCTGTCTCTCTGTTCTTCAGCTATGCTTGCCTCTGGCATAGCTTCATTTCCACACAGGCAACATAAGCAGCTGCAGGCTCACATTTGTTTAAAATGTTACGGTTTTATATATATTTATATCTATTTTATAGAGATGGGGGTCTCACCATGTTTTCCAGGCGGGTCTCAAACTTCTGGCCTCAAGTGATCCTCCGGCCTTGGCCCCCCAAAGTGCTGGGATTACAAGTGTGAGCTACCATGCCCGGCCCCAAAAATGTTATAGTTTTTTAATTTTTATTTGTTTTTTCAGAGACATGGTCTCACTCTGTCACCCAGGAGGGAGTACAGTGGCACAATCAAAGCTCACTGCAGCCTCGAACTCCTGGGCTCAAGTGATCCTCCCACCTTAGCCTCCCAAGTAGCTGGGACCACAGGCGGAGACCACCACATCCACATCCAGCTAATTTTTAAAATTTTTTGTAGAGATGGGGGTCTCATTATTTTGCCTAGGCTGGTCTCACACTCCTGGGCTCAAACAGTCCTCCTGCCTTGGCTTCCCAAAGTTCTGGGATTACAAGTGTGAGCCACTGCACTCAACCTTGTATATTAAACACACACACATGCACACACACACACACACACACACACACACACAATTTATGTTCAAAATTTCAAAAGTTCAAAAGAGCATATGGAGAAAGTTTCTCCCCCACCCTGTATCCCAGCCACTCAATCTGCTTTCTCACAACAGCCAATACTCCCAGTTGCCTGCACCTCCTTTCAGAGATGGTCCATGCATATGTAAGCAATCATGTTTGTAGTTTTCCCCTTTTTTACACCAATGGAAGCAAACTACATGCATTTTTCTGCACTTTGCTTTTGTCACTTAATGTATCTTGTACACTGTACCATTATACTGCATAAAATTCACTTTTTTCTGGTGGCATAGTATTCTACAGTATGGATGTATCAGAATGTAACCAATCCCCTACTGACAGACATTTAGGTTGTTTCTAGCCTTTTGCCAATACAAGCAAAGCTGCAAAAAACATCCTACACATTCCCCTTTCACCTGTGTGCAAACATGTAGGGCTAATTCTTAGACATGAAAATACTAGTCAGGTGTGGTGGCTCACACCTGTATTCCCAGCTGCTTGGGAGGCTGCGGTGGGAGGCTCACTTTAGCCTAGGATTTCCAAGGCTTCAGTGAGCCATGATCATGTCACTGTACTCCAACCTGGGCAACAGAGTGAGACCCTGTCTCAAAAACAATAAAAATAACAAAAATAAATCCTAGGTCAAAGGAATAGGTGTTTGTGATTTTGATTTTCATGGGAATTGCTAAATTGCTCTCTGTAGATGTGTTACCAGCTTTTACTCTCACCAACGAATAGGCAAGGCCTGTTTGCCCACACCCCCTCCAACACTCTATGAAACTTTTTGGTGATTACAAATATGCTAAGTTGAAACATGATCTGCATTTCTCATTGATGAATGAGGTTAGGTATCTTTTCATATAGTTGAGAGTTTTTTGTATTTCCTTACCAGTGAAATTTCTGTAGAAATGTTTTGTAGTTTTATTGGGTTGTTGGTATTTATCTTGTAAATTTGTAGATTTATATATGTCAAAATTAGTCCTTTCTCTGCAATATGAATTGAAAATATTCCCCCTAGATTATCATCTATTCTTTAACTTTTGCTTATGATTTTTTTTACTATGCATAGTTTTAACATTCTAATATATATTTAAGTGTGTGAGTGTTTTCATTTATGCCTTCAGTGTTTTATTACCATATTTTGAGACTTCGAGACCAGCCTGGGCAACAAAGCGAGAACCCGTCACTACAAAAAAGTTAAAAAATTAGCTGGGTGTGTTTTTACCGGCTTGTGGTCGCAGCTACTCTGGAGGCAGAGGTGGGAGGATTGTTTGAGCCCAGAAGGTCAAGGCTGCAGTGAGCTGTGAAGGCAACACTGCACTCCAACCTGGGTGACAGAGTAAGAGTCTGCCTCAAAGCAAAACAAAACAAAAAAAGCCATCAAAATTAGCCGGTAGTGGCAGTGGGTGCTTGTAATCCCAGCTACTAGGGAGGCTGAGGTGGGAGGATCGCTTGAGCCTGGGGCAGTTGAGGCTGCAGTGAGCTATGATCATGCCACTGCACTCCAGCCTGAGCCACAGGGCAAGACCCTGTCTCAAAAATAATAATAATAGGGCTAAGCACGGTGGCTCACTTCTGTAATCCCAGCACTTTGGGAGACTGAGGTGGGCAGATCACCTGAGGTCAGGAGTTCGAGACCAGCCTGGCCAACATGGTGAACCTCCCTCCCCCACCCGTCTCTTCTACAAATACAAAAATTAGCCAGGTGTGGTGGCACGCACCTGTAATCCCAGCTACTTGGGAGGCTGAGGCAGGATAATCACTTGAATCTGGGACGCGGAAGTTGCAGCGAGCTGAGATCGCGCCATTGCACTCCAGCCAGGGCCAAAGAGGGAGACTCCTTCTCAAAAAAAAAAGAGGGGAGGGGAGGGGAGGGCAGGGGAGGGGAGATGAGCCAGGCGTGGCAGCATATGTCTGTAGTCCCAGCTACTTGGGAGGCTAAGGCAGGGGAATCGCTTGAACACGGGAGGCGGAGGTTGCAGTGAGTCGAGATCGCACCACTGCGCTCCAGCCTGGCGACAGAGCGAGACTCCGTCTCCAAAAAAAAAAAGAAAATAGTGGTGCTATTACCAGAAAGAAAGGATGGATACTGAACTGGCAAAAACAGATGTCCACTATGATGGGAGAATCCCAAGACCCAAATCAACTCAGGGAAAAGGCACTGAGCAGTTCCACAGCCCTGACACTCTGCTACCCTTCTCCCCTGTCAGATAGCAGTGGCCAGCACCTGTAATCCCAGCTACTCGGGAGGCTGAGGCAGGAGAACCGCTTGAACCAGGGAGGCGGAGGTTGCAGATCGCGCCACTGCACTCTAGCCTGGGCGACAGAGCAAGACTCCATTTCAAAAACAAACAAAAAAAAAGTGTGAGTGTGGATGAGGGAACTGCGGCAGAGGGAAAGTGACCTCCTGCCCATCACACGGCCAAAAAGAGAAAAAAACGCACTGGGACCTCGGCAGGCAGTCTGGCTGCAGAGCTTGTTCCTGTAGTCCTGGCCCTGGGCTAGGGCTCACATAAGTGAGCTGAGATCTGGAAACCAGCAGCATCTAGTTGATGTTTGAAAACAAGAGATAGATGAAGTCACCCGAGGAGTAGTGATCACCAGCACTTATGGGGCAAGCAGAAGACACAACCCAGTTATTATGTCCCCAGTAACTGACACACTGCAGGTACTCAGTAAGTATTTATTGAATGAATGTAAGAAGGAACAACCAGAACAGTATAATAGGCAAACTAGGTGAACCATTGTTTCAAAACTAAGGGAGAAAAAAGTGCAAGAGAGGGGAGTGGGCCAAACGCGGTGGTTCATGCCTGTAATCCTAGCACTTTAGGAGGCCTAGTGGGGAGGACCGCTTGAGCCCAGGAGTTTGGGACCAGGCTGGGCAACACGTGAGACCCTGTCTCTATAGAAAAATTTAAAACTTAACCAGGTGTGGTGGTGCTCACCTGTAGTCCCAGCTACTTGGGAGGCTGATGCAGGAGGATCATCTGAGCCTGGGAGTTCGAGGCTGCAGCCAGCCATGATCCCACCACTGCACACTGCACTTTAGCCTGGGCAACAGAGTGAGATTGTCTCAAAAAAAAAAAAAAAAAAAAAAAAAAGAGAGGGGTAGTCAACATACTATATGCTGAAGAGAGGTCAAGCTCAAGTCTGAAAAATGACTCTGGATTTGGGAAAAAGTCATTGGTGATGATCAGTTTCTTGGGCGTGTACTGGTAGGTTTTTAACAACCAACTCTCCAAAAACAAATGTATCCATGTATATACATCTGCGCCGTGCACTCTAGCCTTGGCGACAAACCAAGACCGTGCCTCAAATAAAAAAAAAGAAATACAGTTCCTATTGAATGGGTATCATGCTGAGAACACCCATCCGTGTACACAAGACTACAGATATTTACCGATGTGCAGTGTTTCCAGAGAAGTGAACATTAAAATTATTAAAAGACAAAAAATAACGAGTCCACTTGGATCATCTCACCCCCTAAACTCCAGAAAACGCCAAATGATACTATCAAAGGACAGATAAACTTTGAAAGACTGCAAAACAAATACCAAGACCATTACCCACAGAACACAAACAAGTACGTTAGCGAAATACTAACAGTCATCATGACACAAACCACATTGATCGTCAGGAAGAATCAGACAAGAGCAATCAGGGTGTTGCAAGTCCTGATTACGCAGAGACGTTAATCACGTTTCATGCAGCTCCAATCATCATATTCTTAATCTGCCCTCCGAAAGGAGGAACAGGTAAGGATTATCCTACCTGACGATATAAATGAACTGCCGACATTCCGCACTCCGTGAAAAAGATTCCGTTATAAGCTAGGGTGAGTTCATAACGCGTTGCTATGAGCAATGCTATTACTTAGCGTCCTTCCACTTGTTTTGCCATATTTGCTTACACATTTTTAAAAATATTTCTTTTCATTCGGCTGCCGAAAACGAATAAATTACTCCTTCCCAGAATGCTCCGATCATTTACGTGCTGGACATTCTAACTGTACGCACTTTATATTTACATATCTCCGCCCACTCCCTTCCGCCAGGCACCTACCGTAATAACCAAAATAGAAGCGATACCAAGTATCTTACGGTCTGCAGGACTAGAAAACAGCGTTGCTTTTTTTTCTTCAGTAGTTTAGCCATCTCAATTGTCCCCTAAAACTGTATACAAGTCTTAATCTTACTACAAAACATATTTTATTACAAAACACTAAATACAATGCGGATAATCCCAGATTCAAGACGTAATCATTCCAACACATATCCTCCAGCAGAAGCAGTTTCCGAGGGGAGAACCAAAGCCTATGCCTTCCTTCTTCCAGGAATACGAAGCGGCCCTCGCCCCTGTAGCCTTCGTCCTTAGGTTCCCGTCATGAAGGTGATCAGAAGGGTTTCCTTTTCAGCCCAAAGACAGTGACGAATAAAGCCATTTCAGTGACAGCTGGAAGGGCACTACCAAGGCAAGTGGTAGATTCAGAAACCCTTTCAATATAAATACCCAAATCTCCAAACCAGAGACCCCACCTGTGAAAGTGTAGGGCAGGTGGCATGGGGGGTAGGGGATGAAACTTCAAAAGACTACAGGATGTTGAGTGGATCTGGTATCTCACACATGGAGGAAAGGGCTGGGTAGGGGAAAAACCTTCAGGTTTAGGGTCAACCTTCCTCCCTCATCCCCAAATATTGGATGCCACCACACCTGCAGAAGACAAAAATGTACCAATACGTAGTGCACTCCCAACGCTCGAACATGAAGAAGGACAGGGCCACGGATGCACTACAGTGAGCCCCAATGGCTTGGGAAGGCACCACAGTTAAGGAAAGTCTTTGGATCGACAGACAGTGATGGGGCAGAAAAGGCCAGTGGTGGGGTTGGCATCTGCATTCAGGTTCATCCCTTGCTCCCTCACCATGTTGCAAGGGCTAGAGTCAGCAGCCCTGACTTCTGAATTTTAGGACAGTCATGTGAGGAGAGACCAGAAGTGACTACAGATGGGACCTCAGGCTACCCTACCCCATGTCTATGGGCCAGCCTGGATCCTTCAGATGAGAGGTAAGAGTAGGCTCTCCTTCTGCTATGCCACACAGGAGTGCTGACAGCGACTTGATATGCGCTGGAATCAGCCTCCAGTGTCCTGGTCCTCCTGGTCCACAATACTCTGACCCATGTGCCTCGCTTCTGTTGCCTCTTCTGAATTCCCACTGTGCTTTATATCTTTTGTTTGTTTTTTGACGGAGTCTTCCTCTGTCGCCCAGGCTGGAGTGCAGTGGCACGATCTCAGCTCACTGCAACCTCTGCCTCCTGGGTTCAAGCAATTCTCCTTCCTCAGCCTCCTGAGTAGCTGGGATTACAGGAGTGCGCCGCCATGCCAGGCTAATTTTTGTATTTTTAGTAGAGACGGGGGTTTCACCATGTTGGTCAGGCTGGTCTCGAACTCCTGACCTCAGGTGATCCACCTGCCTTGGCCTCCCAAAGTGCTGAGATTACAGGCGTGAGCCATCGCGCCCTTGCCCGTGCTTTCTATCTTCACACACTTCTATAGCACAGTGCTTATCACACTGAATTACAGATTTGTATCTACCTCCTCCTCATGGTAAAAAGAAACGGTGGGGTTTTTATTATTACTATTATTTTTGTAGACATGGGGCCTCACTATGTTGCCTCCTGCCTGCGCCTCCCACAGTACTGGGATTACAGACGTGAACCAACGTGCCTGGCCAAAAACTGTATTTTACTCTCATTTGGGGATTTTAAGTGCCTAGTAAACAGCAGGATTTAGCTCATGGTTGAAGATCTTTGAACTGGAGGGACTGGCTACAGCAGACACTATTGTGTCAGGTGGCTGAAGGGAGTCCTGATAGAAATGGGTCGTGTGGGAAAGGCGGGCAGGCAGAAAGGATACAGATGAGGCTCTGGGTGCTGTTGAACATGGAGACTCCTGAGAGGAAACCGGCCAGCTCCACTGCAAAGAGACCCAGGGTGACAGAGAGCGCAGCTACCAGCCTGCAGAGAGGAAGTGGACTGGCCCAGGCCTTTGGAGTTCTTCTAAGACCCCTCCACTCCCACCACCTCTTCGTTCTGGCCACCCCGTCCCAAGAGCTCACTGAACGTCCTGCTTGTCATACTCCTCGGGGGTGAACCTGAGAGGCAGGCAGGCCTGTATGTTGCTGTCCTGGAAGCAGGGCAGAGAGGAAGAGAAGTGAAAAAGGGGCGGGCTGCAAGGCAGGCCTGGGGACGGCGGGAAACAAGAAAACCCAAGTGGGTAAGACACTGGCAGGGGGCAGGGTGGGACTAGGACCACTCCGAGATGGGAATGGGGGCGGACAGAGTGCAGCCGTGGGTCTTACCCGGGACCAGAATAAGGTGATGACGACCACCAGATGCGCCAGGAGCGTCAGGAAGCGAGAGGGCACGAGCCCTGAAACCCGGCCCATGGCCCTCGGGGACAACGGCGGTGGTCTCTGAGGCTGGAAGTTCAGAGACAGCGACTCCTGAAGTCTCCACGCAAGCAGACAAATCTAGACGGACGCCACCTTCCCGCCCGCTCAGGCTCCGCCCAGTTGCCTTGGTAACCGCGTACGCGGGCGCGGCGCCGCGTTCTCGGAAACCTCGCGAGAGCAGTACATTCTCCAGCTGCTGCGGGTCTCTCAGGGTCAGCGCAGGTCAGGGGCACCCCAAGGCGCTTCTAACCTAACGACTGGGTACCGGCGCGCAGCCAGGCCCTTTGTTCCTCAGAGGGTGCGGGGTGGCACAGCCCCGCAGCGCCCGATGTGCCCACGCAGGGCCGACGAACGGAAATCCGCCCTGGCCTAGCTTGGGGACACCGCTGCTTCCGCGGTTGCCCACGCCGGGAGCGGCCCCCAGCCCCAGCTACACTGCCCAGTTGTAGATCACTTGACACCGCTGCCACTGCCACGCCGGGCTGAGTTCCCCGCCATGCCGAAGACTCAGACCCGCTCCCCTTCCCCTCCTCCGCATGCCTTTAGCTTCCCACCAAGCTGGGCCTGAGAAACAAGGGACCCGAACCTGGAGAGGCCTGTGTTGCCGGACTGCTCGGCAGTCACAGATTGTCACGGAGCCCCTGGTTGTCTGAGGACCCCAGGCCTGAACCTTCCTTGAGGAAGACTGATTTCTCTCAGACTACTTTGCTCAGTTTGGTGAGGGATTTGCAGAGTGCAAAAAATGGCCAGCGTCCTTAAACTAGCATGGGGATAAGAGCAGAGCAAGGTGGCTGGAAAGAGTGGGAGTGAACGAAGGGAATGGGACAGTCCCTGCGTCTCTGGGAGGCTTGGAGCCGGCTGGAAGGGAAACTCAACTCGGATTTCTTTATCTCTTGGAGATGCTGGGCCTCCGATATTGCCCAGCTACAGTCCAAGAAGCTCTTATCATCGGCGACCTCATGACCTTTGGGCCTCAGCGCAGGTCCCTGCAGATCTGAAAGTTATTTAATTGCTCAGTCAAGTCCCCTCCTCAAGGAACCTCCCGGCCCATCTCCCAGGAGAACAATCTCTTCCTACTCGCCACTTCCCATCTCAGTGCCTTTAGCCAGTCTAAACTAGAAGCCCAAGAGGCATTTCTCATTCCTTCAACAAATATTTTTATATATTTACTGATTACCTAGTAAGGGTATTCTAGTCAGGGAGATCAACAACAGACATGCAAACAAATAAATCCATAAGATAATAAGTGCTACAAACAGGGAAACGCGGGCTGCGCACTGTGGCTCACACCTGTAATCGCAGCGCTTTGGGAGGCCTAGGAGGGCGGATCACCTGAGGTCAGGAGTTCGAGACCAGACTGACCTGACCAACATGCTGAAACCCTGTCTCCACTAAAAATACAAAATTAGCCGGGCGTGGTGGCACGTGCCTGTAATCCCAGCTACTCGGGAAGCTGAGGCAGGGGAATCGCTTGAACCCAGGAGGTGGAGGTTTCAGTGAGCCGAGATCGCACCATTGCACTCCAGCCTCTGCAACAAGAGCGCAACTCCGTCTCAAAAAAAAAAAAAAAAAGAAAAGAAACGCTAGAATTATAGTTCTATAAAAATAGGGCACTTATTTATTTTGTTTTATTTTATTTATTTACTTTTTTTGAGACAGAGTCTCGCTCTGTCGCCCAGGCTGGAGTGCAGCAGCGCGATTTCGGCTCACTGCAAGCTCAGCCTCCCGGGTTCACGCCATTCTCCTGTCTCAGCCTCCTGAGTAGCTGGGACTATAGGCGCTCGCCACCACGCCCGGCTAATTTTTTGTGTTTTTAGTAGAGACGGAGTTTCACTGTGTTAGCCAGGATGGTCTCGATCTCCTGCCCTCGTGATCCGCCAGCCTCGGCCTCACAAAGTGCTGGGGTTACAGGCATGAGCCACCGCGCCCAGCCGGGCATTTATTCTTAAACTTCATTTTAGAAACTTTGGCCAAAAATTGGCTGGGAGCGGCGGCTCACGCATGTAATCCCAGCACTTTGGGAGACCGAGGCAGGGAGATCACCTGAGGTCAGGAGTTTCAGACCAGCCTGGCCAACATGGTGAAACCTCATCTCTACTAAAAAAAAAAAAAAAAAAAAAGTTAAGTTAGCCAGGTGTGGTGGCGCCTGCCTCTAATCCCGGCTATTCCAGAGGCTGAGGGAGGAGAATCGCTTGAACCCGGGAGGCAGAGGTTGCAGTGAGCCAAGATCGTGCCACTGCACTCCTGCCTGGGAAACAGAGCAAGACTTCGTCTCAAAAAAAAAAAAAAAAAAAAAAAAGTAAAGAAATAAAAAGAAAATGCACTGTGGGACCAGAAGCAAAAGCTCATGCCTGTAATCCCCAGCACTTTGGGAGGCCAAGGCGAAGTATTCCTTGAACCCAAGAGTTTGAAGCCAGTCTGAGCAACATAGTGAGACACCTTTCTCTATTAAAACAATAATAAAGGCCAGGAATGGTGGCTTATGCCTATAATCCCAGCACTTTGGGAGGCAGAAGCGGGTGGATCACCTGAGGTCAGGAGTTTGAGACCAGCCTGCCCAACATGATGAAATCCCGTCTCTATTAAAAATACAAAAAAAAAAAAAAAAAAAAATTAGCCGGGCATGGTGGCATGCACCTGTATTCCCAGCTACTCGGGAGGCTGGGGCATGAGAATCGCTTGAACCCGGGAGGCAGATATTACAATGAGCCGAGATTGCGCCACTGCACTCCAGCCTGGACGACAGAGCGAGACTCCATCTCAAAAAAAAAAAAAAAAAAAAAAATATATATATATATATAGACACACACACACACACACATATACATACATATATATCTTTTTAATAAAGTTTTAGGCCAGGTGCGGTGGCTCACGCCTGTAATCCCAGCACTTTGGGAAGCCGAGGTGGATGGATCACCTGAGGTCAGGTGTTCAAGACCAGCCTGGCCAACATGGAGAAACCCCGTCTCTACTAAAAATACAAAAATTAGCCAGGCATCATGGCACGCACCTGTAGTCCCAGTTACTCGGGAGGCTGAGGCAGGAGAATCTCTTGAACCCATGAGGTGGAGGTTGCAGTGAGCTGAGATCCCACCACTGCACTCCACTCTGGGTGACAGAATGAGATTCCATCTTAAAAAAAAGTTTTAAACAATAAACATTAATATTTTCGGAGTCTTATATAGTATTATTAAGACATGAAATTGAAAAAAAAATGGAATGATTTATAGGATTGAGGGTCCCTAAAATGTTGAACTCCTATATATTGAAACTATGTAATGACATTTTCATATAAACCGTCTCTTTAAAAGACAGCACAGCCTTTTCTTCATATTGGAGACAATGTAACCACCAAAACTTGCTTTTATCCCCATGAAATAAAAGATTGTGATCTTCTAGACTTTACTGAGGAGTTACTACTATTATTATTTTTTTTTTTTTTGAAAGGAGGTTCAACAAAGTCTCTCTTTCTCTCTCTTCCTTTTTTTTAGACAGGGTCTTGCTCTGTCACTCAGGCTGGAGTGCAGTTGTATGATCATGACTACAGTGACCCTCGACCTCCCTGGCTCAGGTGATCCTCCTGTCTCAGCCTCTGGAGTAGCTGGGACTACAGACGCACGCCACCATGCCCAGCTAATTTTTGTATTTTTAATAGAGACCGTGTTTCACCATGTTGGCCCGGCTGTTCTCGAACTTCTGACTCCTGACTTCAGGTGATCCACCGCCTCGGCCTCCCAAAGCGCTGGGATTACAGGCGTGAGCCACCATGCCCGGCCAGTTCTTTTCTTAACTGTTGGGCCCCTTCAAAGTTCTGAAGAGAGTTTCAAACCTCCCTGCTCTCAGGATGGACAAGGAAACCCATCAAGTTTTCTCCTTTGAAATGAACCCCATTGCATTTGATTCCTAAAATGAGTGATAGTAATGACACCTAATTTACAATAAGAGATGAGCTTCCTGTATTCTCCAATGCAGAAATGACAGCATAGCAAGCATTCAAACGTTCTTAGGAGACAAGATAAAAAGACTGAAGGTTCAGCCTGGGCAACATGGCGAAACCCCGTCTCTACAAACAAATACAAAAAATTAGCCAAACAGAGTGGTGCACACCTGTAGTTCCAGCTGCATAGGAGGCTGAGGTGAGAGGATCACCTGAACCCAGGAAGTGGAGGCTGCAGTGAGCCGTGATCACACCACTGCACTCCAGCCTGAGCGCCAGGAGTGAGACCTCTCTCAAAAAAAAAAAAAAAAAAAAAAAAAATGAAGAACCGTGCATGCTTTTCTTCCCTCTTTCTGTAACTTACATGCATTTTCGACCTAGACCTTCAGAGGTGATCTCACCTAGTGAGAGGTTCATCAAATATAACTGTTCACAGATGAAAGAAGTTGTCATAGGCCAAAAGTGAGGAAAATCCAGGACCTGCTTTTGCAAGGTTTTCCAAGGTCCCTGAAGAGGAGGAAGTGAAAAAGTCAGCTACATGAAGATCTAGGGAAAGAGCATTCCAGACAGAGGACATAGCAAGTGCAAAGATGGTGAGAACAGGCCAAGTGTGTTCGTTGAACAGTAAGGAAGCCAGCATTTCAGGAACCTAGTGATGGAAGGGGAAGAAAAGATCAGTGTGAGGTTCGTTAGGTAAACAGGGGCCAGATGAAGTCAGGCCTTGCAGCTACAGGGAGAGACATGGTCAGGTTGGTGTTCTAGATGATGACTCTATTTGCAACATGGATAATACGCCAGGCGCGGTGGCTCACGCTTGTAATCCCAGCACTTTGGGAGGCCGAGGCGGGCGGATCACGAGGTCAGGAGATAGAGACCACGGTGAAACCCCGTCTCTACTAAAAATACAAAAAATTAGCCGGCCGTGGTGGCGGGCGCCTGTAGTTCCAGCTACTTGAAGAGGCTGAGGCAGGAGAATGGCGTGAACCCGGGAGGCGGAGCTTGCAGTGAGCCGAGACTGCGCCACTGCACTCTAGCCTGGGCGACAGAGCAAGACTCCGTCTCAAAAAAAAAAAAAAAAAAAAAAAAAACATGGATAATGGATTTTAAGCAAATTTTATTTTTATTTAAATTCTTTTTTCATTTTTTTCTTTCTTTTAAGCAGATTTTAAACAGAAGGCTAATGAGGAAGCCATATAATTATCCAGAAGAGACAGGATGAGGCTTGGACCAAGGAGGTGGAGGGTATCAAAAGATATTTAGAAGATAAAGGAAGTGTGGCCTTGGTGCTGTGGATAAGTGGGAAAAAGGGAGGGTCAGGATGGCTGTTAGATTATGGGGGCTCTGACAGCTGGAGGTCTGGGGCATTCTGCTTATAATAGGCCTTCTGGGCCAGGCGCAGTGGCTCACACCTGTAATCCCAGCACTTTGGGAGACCGAGGCAGGCGGATCACGACGTCAAGAGATCAAGGCCATCCTGGCCAAAATGGTGAAACCCTGTCTCTACTAAAATTACAAAAATTACCCAGGCATGGTGGTGCGCACCTGTAGTTCCAGCTACTCGGGAGGCTGAGGCAGGAGAATCGCTTGAACCTGGGAGGCGGAGGTTGCAGTGAGCCGAGATCGCGCCACTGCACTCCAACCTGGCGACGGAGCGAGACTCCATCTCAAAAAAAAAAAAAAAAGGCATTCTGCATAGGGGACTTACTATTATATAAGTAACAACGGGGTAGTCACATTTCACGTCCTGAATTGATAAACAGTGAGTAGCCTGTCCTGTCATTTTCCATGACCTTGGTTCACAGAACCCTGCCCTATAGAGACGCTATTTCTGCCTGCTCACAAAACCGATATTTAGAGCTGGCCAGTGGCCATAGGAGGTACTGTTGGTGACGAGGTGTCCCCCCAAGTGACTACTCACTCCAGGACTGGGACCCGCAAGTACTAAGATTTGAACTCTTAATAAAAGGAGTTAAAAATCTTTTTTTTATGAAGGACAAATTCAAACATGAAAAAATAAAGAAAATAGTCGGGTGCGGTGGCTCATGCCTGTAATCCCAGCACTTTGGGAGGCCGAGGCGGGTAGATCACGAGGTCAGGAGTTCGAGACCAGCCTGCCCAACATGGTGAAACCCAGTCACTACTAAAAATACAAATATTAGCTGCATGGTGGCAGGTGCCTGTAATCCCAACTACTCGGGAGGCTGAGGCAGCAGAATCATTTGAACCTGAGAGGTGGAGGTTGCAGTGGGCTGAGATCGTGCCATTGCACTGCAGCCTGGGTGACAGGGCAAGACTCCTTCAAAAAGAGGGGAAGAGAGGGGGAAATGGGGAGGGAGGGGGAGGGGTGGGGGAGCAGAGAGGAGGGGAGATAATGAACCCTTCTATTCTGCTTCAACAATTATCAACACATGGCCAACCTTGTTTCAGGTATACCCTCCCTCATAGCACACACCAGGTTATTTTGAAGCAAATCCTAGACATCATCAAACAGTTCAAATTGCCCAAATGTCTGCTACATACTTCTTTTTTCTTTTACAGTTTGTTTGAATCTGGGTCCAAATAAAGTCCACACATTGCACCTGGTTGTCATGTCTCCATCATCTTGGGTCCTGCCTCCTCCCTACCTTCTCACCTCCTTTCTCCTTCTTTTTTTTTTCTTGCAATTTATCAGTTGAAGGCATTGAGCCATTTCTGGGCCTTATTCCTGTGATGTGATTTAACACGCTCCTCCATGCCCTGCATGTCCTGTAAACTGGTTCTTAGATCCAGTGGTTGGTTAGTCTCACGTTCAGTTTTCTGGTAAAAACACATCGTGAGTGACAGTTTGTTCTCCTGATTCCATTGCATCAGGACGCCTGCTTTTCCCTCTTTTTCTGGTGTTTAGTCTGAGCATTGGGTTCAGGTGTAGTCAGACTAGGCAACAATTATAAAATTCCCCATCCGCTTTTCACCTAATGGTTTTGTTGATCATCACTGCCTAGCTCTGTTATTTCATTAGGAGTTGCAAAATTGGGTTGTCCTAATTCTATCATTCTGCAGTAAGAACTTGCCATCATCAATTTGTTTACTATGAGACACAGTTCATACAGGAAAGGCAGGATAAATGTGTGGGTTTTTTCTTATGATTTACCAGTTTTCAGAAAAATGAGTTGGTTCTCTAGCATCTTGCAAAAGTAATTAGTTGTTTTTAATATCATTATGAACTTGTACATTTTAACATCTTTTGTGTATTTCAATCCATTGCAGTTATTCTTTTTGATGTTCAAATTGTCCCAATTTTGGTCGGTGGGAGCTTCTTCAGGTTGGTGCCTAAGCTTTTTTTTTTTTTGAGCTGGAGTTTCACTCTTGTTGCCCAGGCTGGAGTGCAATGGCACGATATCGGCTCACCGCAACCTCCACCTCCCGGGTTCAAGGGATTCTCCTGCCTCAGCCTCCCCAGTAGCTGAAATTACAGGCATGCGCCACCACATCCGGCTAATTTTGTATTTTTAGTAGAAACAGGGTTTCTCCATGTTGGTCAGGCTGGTCTCGAACTCCCAATGTCAGGTGATCCACCCGACTTGGCCTCCCAAAGTGCTGGGATTACAGGAGTGAGCCACTGTGCCAGTCTCCGTGTCCGTCTCCTCCTCCTCCTCCTCCTCCTCCTCCTCCTCCCCCTCCTCCTCCTCCTCCCCCCCTCCTCCTCCTCCCCCCCTCCTCCTCCTCCTCCCCCCCTCCTCCTCCTCCTCCTCCCCCTCCTCCTCCTCCTCCCCCCCCTCCTCCTCCTCCTCCCCCCCCCTCCTCCTCTTCTTCCAGACAGAGCGAGACTCTATCTCAAAAAAAAAAAAAAAAGACGATTACCTGACTCTTCGGGTGGCAGGGAGATTAGAAAGGAGCCTGCTACAACAATCCAGCAAGAGAGGCTGAGGGGTTGTCAGTGGGATGGGGAAGGATGGTTGACAGGGGGATTATTGAGGAAATAGAATTGACAGGATGTGGTGACTGGAAGTAAGATGGTAGGGTGAGGGAAGAATCAAGGATACATCCCCCAGCCTGGGCCTGGCCACTCTTTGGGAGTGCAGAAAGACTGGAAGGAAGTATGGCAGGGTCAAGTGAAAGTATCAGCAGGCACTAGACATCTGAGTCTAGAGGTGGGAGCGAGATTCAGGAGCCCTTAGCACGCAGGAAATAGCTGAATCCGTAGAACATGTATAGCATGAGGAGAGAAAACCTTACCCGAGGAAAACCAGGATTTACAGGGAGAACAGAAAAGGAGACTGGAGCTGGGCGCGGTGGCTCACGCCTGTAATCCCAGCCCTTTGGGAGCTCGAGGCGGGTGGATCATCTGAGGTCAGGAGTTTGAGACTAGCCTCTCCAACATGGTGAATCCCTGTCTCTACTTAAAAAAATAAATTAATTAATTAATAATTAGCCAGGCATCGTGGCACGCACCTGTAGTCCCAGCTACTCGGGAGGTTGAGGAAGGAAAATCGCTTGAACCCGGGAGGCGGAGGTTGTGGCGAGCGAGAAAGCGCCACACGGCACTCCAGCCTGGGCGACAGAGTGAGACTCCGTTTCAAAAAAATTTATAAAAGAAAAAAGAAAAAGAGACTGGAGTGGGGAGCCACTTAGGAGGGGCCAGGAGCCTAGTGTCAAGACAACCATGGGAAATGAGGCTCATGGAGAAGATGTTGCCTGGCCTGAGAAAGCCTGTTGGCGTTGACGTCTCTGTGGTCCCTGATAACTTTCGAGAGTGCCACTGTGTAGAAATTTGGCTTGGATGGGAAGGAATGAGATACAGGCATGACTTCTTGTGCCATCTCGGCCTGTTGAACTCCTTTCATTCTTCTAGAAACATAGCCGGGCGCGGTGGTTCACGCCTGTAATCCCAGCACTTTGGTTCACGCCTGTAATCCCAGCACTTTGCGGGGGCGAGGCGGGCGGATCACGAGGTCAGGAGTTGAAGACCAGCCTGGTCAACATGGTGAAACCCTGTCACCACTAAAAATACAAAAATTATAGCCGGGCGCGGTGGTGGGCCCTGTAATCCCAGCTACTTGGGAGGCTGGGGCAGATTTGCTTGAATCCGGGAGGCGGAGGTTGCAGTGAGCCGAGGTCGCGCCGCTGCATTGCAGCCTGGACGACAGAGTGAGACTCTGTCTCAAACAACGACAACGACAACAACAACAACAACAACAACAACAACGTTGGCCGGGCCGGGTGGCTCACCCCTGTAATCCCAGCACTTTGGGAGGCCGAGGCGGGTGGATCACCTGACGTCGGGAGTTCGAGACCAGCCTGACCAACATGGAGAAACCCTGTTTCTACTAAAAATACAAAATTAGCCGGGTGTGGTGGCTCATGCCTGTAATTCCAGCTACTGGGGAGGCTGAGGCAGGAGAATCCCTTGAACCCGGGAGGCGGAGGTTGCGGTGAGCCGATATCGCGCCATTGCACTCCAGCCTTGGCAACAAGAGCGAAACTCCGTCTCAAAAAAAAAAAAAAAAAAAAAGAGAAATACTGATGTTTGTGGTGGTCAAAATTAGAACACAGATTGCCTGCCTCTGGGAAGGGAGGAGTGGGGATCCGTAGAGAAGGGACATGCAAGAACCTTGAGCGAGGGAAATGTCCTATATGTTTTTAAAGAGTTGTGATTTGCGCAGGTGTACGTATTTGTCAAAACTCATCAAAATATAGACAAGATTTATGTTCCCTCCAACAGTTGAAATATCGATATTTTTCAAAAGTTTTACACATACCCATCTCAGAGCTCTTCCCTGGACCTTTTAAATCAGAATCTCCGAACCCGGGGGTTGTGCGTGGGTACATTCGAAGGCTTCGCAGGCAATTGTAAAAGTGCAGCCGGGGAGGAGACCTGCTGCTGGGGGAGCAAATCTCTCATCCCTTCAGGTGCCCTAGGCTCTGGCACTGCTCTGTCACGTTCCGTCTGGTTCCCATCCTTCCATCCGTTTCTAGGCAGGTCCGTCCCCGCTGGGCTGTAAGCTTTGGGATCCCCTTGCGATCAGCTAGGGACCCTCTATCTGGGCGTTGGCAGGACACCGGGGGCCGGGAGGGACAGACCGCTGAGCCTGGATCCCATAGTCACTGCCCTGGGGTTTCACCCGCCCGGCTCGTCCTACAAGGCTGCTCCGCGAGCGCAGATACGACCCCGCAGCTGTTCAGAGGGGCAGAAATGCCCTAGGTGCCCATCCATGCCTCGATTCATGATCCTGGCCTTCTGGGCACACAGTGGTCATGGGGAAACCTGAGCTGCCGAGTGGCCGGCCGACCTCGTGGCGCAACGGTAGCGCGTCTGACTCCAGATCAGAAGGTTGCGTGTTCAAATCACGTCGGGGTCAGCGACTATTTTTCTTCTGTTTTTATTACCCCCCCTTATTTTAAACTACGGTCGAGCTTCAGCATTCAGGTCATTGAAGAAGCAATATCTCCTTGGGGCCTGAAGGAGAGGGGTTTCTGGAAGTTCCGAGGCCGCCCCGTCTGGACAGCCCAACCATCGCGCGGGGATTTTTTCGATGGATCGGGGTACCGTAATTCTGGGCGATAACGCGGGTCCTAAGACAGGAACAATTCTAGACCTCTCAGCAGAGGGAGGAGGGTCGGGCGATCACGCACGGAAGAAGTCGGTCTCTGATCTACGAGTTCTCTTTCCAGTGCCGAGCGGGTTCCTTCAAAATGTGCAGCCTTCACGACGGAGGCGAGCCCCACCTGCAGGAAGTTCAGGTCCCAGAGACGTGAGACGTGGAGGGCCGTCTGTACAAAGAGGCATACCTGTAGACGAGGTGGCCGAGTGGTTAAGGCGATGGACTGCTAATCCATTGTGCTCTGCACGCGTGGGTTCGAATCCCATCCTCGTCGACTAAGGAAGTCCGGTGCTCAGTTTTGTAGCATCGAAACTAGGATTTCTCTTGTTACCCCCAGTCACTCCATTGAGTTTTCGTGTCTTTCCCGGCTGCATCCATCCTGTCTGCATTTTCCAATGCAGCCGTCTTTTTGTGACATCTTTGTATTCGTGCTCTGCAATTGAGCTGACCTGGCCAAGGAAATAAGATCCTAGGCGGCTTTCCGGCGGCGCCGTGGCTTAGTTGGTTAAAGCGCCTGTCTAGTAAACAGGAGATCCTGGGTTCGAATCCCAGCGGTGCCTCGGTGTTTCCCCACGCTTTTGCCAACATTAAACATTGTGAGGACAGTTGCAGAAACTCATAACTTTCATCCTATATGGTTTACTCACATACCCAACTATCTTCTCTCGGTGCATCTGCCACGCGCTGTTGGGTTTTTTGCCCTTCGTGCACATGGTACTTGCGCCTCGACCTGCAGTTACACCAGTCGCATCACCTGTACTTGCTAGTACTGTCTGTTACTCGTCTAGGTGCTTAGTTAGTCAGTGTTTGTGTTCCGTTTTCATTTCTCATAAAGCAGTCCCACAACTGAAGGTTTTTCCCGAGAGGACTGAACAGTGTTGTAACTAAATAGATTTATTTCAATAATGCCTCAGCAGCTGGCCGGTTAGCTCAGTTGGTTAGAGCGTGGTGCTAATAACGCCAAGGTCGCGGGTTCGATCCCCGTACGGGCCAGGAGCAAAACTTTTCAAAAGCGCCACATTTCCAATCCCAAAACAGGAAGCGTATTGGAGCGCATTCTAAAGTGGGCGTGTCTTGAGAGGAAGGGATTGAGAGAAACCGGGGTTGTTTCGTGATCTTTGCTTCTACATCATTTGGCCATAATATATGGCTCCTGAACTAATACCGTGTGAACTGTAAACAAAAGGCTCTGGGACAAATTTGTCTCAAACCAGGTGACACTGATCTGCAGCGTGTGGGAAATGATCAGGAATGGATCTGACAAGTGTTCTCAGTCTTCCTCCAGAGGTAAGATGTCCGTCCAGTCCGCCCAGTCCCTGCCTATTCATGAGGATCTGAGAAGGCAATTTCTTCCCCTTCTCTTCTGGAGCATCTTTTTTACGTTTCTGTGGTTACTGGATCTCTGGGCCCGTGAATGATTATCTGTGTCCTCACATTTCCCCTCAGACCAGATGCTTAAGAGCAAGAACCATATCTTCCCCCATGGAGCCACCCCCACCCCACTCCCAGCACCAGCCCCAAGGGAGCTGCGTGAACAACACCGACCCTCATTCCCATTCCTTTGGCTTATTAATCACTGCAACCCCACACAGACTCAGCCTCAGCCTTCGCAGCAGCAGCACTTTAATTCCACAAAAACTCAGAAAGCCAAAACTGATTAGAACACTCCACAACAGGTGAGCTTCAAAACCAGCAACATTCTACCTGAACCCTGAGAGCAGTGAGACGCCTCCCACCTCACCCCCTCCGCCGTGCAACCCATTTCTCTTAGCTGCACCCCGGTTCTGGCTGGGGAAGTGGTATGGTAGAGGGCCAGAGGGCAGAAGCAGAAGGCTCTCCATCAGCAGGGGTGCATCTTTGCCTGCGGGGTGTTTGGCCAAGGACGGCACAAGCTCCCACAGCCCCTGGCACCTGAGATGTGGCCACTGGAGTCAGGATAGCCACAGTGGGGGCTGGGGCTTCCTCTGTCCCTTTCTCCTGATTACATGTGGGAGTCACGTCCTCACCTTCAAGCGGACCTAAAGCCCTGTATTCCCAGGGCTGGTGCTCTACCTAGGGAGGAGAGTTGGGAAGAACAGGGTAGCTACAGATGGCCAACTGAATACAAGCAGAGCAACATCCCTTCCCACCAGGAGAGCCGTTAGAACTTCCCCATATACACCAGCCTAAGGCCCAGCGAGTGGGCACGGGCCAGCTGAACGTATCTGGAAGAGCCTCCAACACACAGGCCTCCCCTCAGCGGCCACTTCCCACCAGGACTCCCTGAAGAGTCCTTAGGGTCCTGCTGGGCCCTGCCCTGGCCAGGCCCGGCCTCTCCTGTCCTCCTGGTCACTTGCACAGGGCCTCCAACACCTCCAGAGTACGTCGGATATCCCGGACTTGGCGCGCCAGCCCCTGAACCGGCTGCAGAGCCCGCTCCAGCTCCTCGCAGCGCGCCAGCAGGGTGTACATGCCCTTGATGCTCATGTCCACAGCTTCACCTAAGGAGTCCACAGCGTCGCGGTAGGTCTGGATGCAGCCCACGCTGAGGGCCGTCAGCTCCTGCACCGCGCCACCCAGACCGCGAAGCAGACGGTCCACCCGGCCTCCCAGCTCCCGACTCAACCGCTCCAGATCCCGCAGCACCTCGGGGTCGATAGGGGGAATGGCCGGTGTGGGTGTGGGTGCAGGCCCTGGGCAGGGCCGCGCAGGGGCAGAAGGCGGGGGTGGAGGGGCGCCGCTCAGACGGATCTTGAGTTGCAGGTTGTTGGCGACAAAGTGGGTGAGGTCGCCGTGGCGGCTCACTGTGCCTTCGAGCTCCAGGGGACTGGAGATGGTGGCGCGGCGTCCGCCGCCCGCGCCGGACTCGGCACTCCCTGAGGACCCGGCGCCACCGCACGCCTCGCTCAGCCCGTCCAGGCTGCGGCTGTCCTGAAGACGGCTGGAGAACGAGCGGCCGGCTCTGCCGCCCGCGGCCGCCTCCTCGTCGTTGTCTTCCTCCTCCTGCTGCTCAACATCCATCCCGCCGCCTGGTCCCCCTCGACGGCAGTCCCTCCCGGAGGCGGGCTTGCCCTCGGGCGGCACCGGGTCCTTGTGCCCGGAGGACAGGGGCGGTTCGTGCTCTACACCCAGCGCCCCCCTGCGGCTCCCGGCCCCAAACGGCGTCCCTTGAGGGCCGGGCTCGTTCTCCACAGCCTCCCGTTCTGGCCGGTGGACGACGCCGCAGCTTGACGTCTTCGGGGACGTCCTGGGGTGGCGGTTCGCGCCCCCAACGTTCTCGGCCTCTTCCTCCCCGGACACCCGGAGGCCTGAGGGCGGCTCAGAGGACGTTCGGCCCGGCCCGCCGCCAAAGATTGGGGCCTGATGTTCCGCTACAGCCAGAAGGTCCGTCTCGGGCCCGGGCCGCCCCCGAGACGACTCCATACTGCAGGTGGGGGCCGCAACCGAGGAATTGGTTCGCCCCGGCTCCGGAGGCGGTGGCTGCTCCTTTAAGGGGCGTTGGTAGAGGCGCGCCGATTGGCAGCGGCTGACAATGGTAAGGACAGGAAAAGCATTTTGATTGGTCGCGGCGACCAGGAAGTCCCGGAAGAAGAGCTGTTACTGCACAGCGGAACACACGTGAACGCCGGCAGGGTGGAGAGAAGGAGGTGACAGCTGCTCCCGTCGCCCCGCCCTTTCTGAAAGCTGATGGGGCAGATCTTAAAGACCAAGGTCCTCAAATTCCTGAGTCCCGAGGGGTGGGGCTCAGATTCTTTCTGCCTGTAATTGTACCTCCCCACAGTGATTGCTTAGCAAAAATACCAAGTGGGGAGCCCACTTGGGGTTCCTAGAGAGGTTCTTAGGATGAAAATGGCATATCCTGCTTGGACCATCAGGGTTGAACCTAGTTGACTAAAAAGAAGGAAACCAGAAGTCCAGCATGAGTATGAATGGTTTGCTCTATCTTTCTTGGTTAACAGACCTAACCATTGAACTGCTCAGAGCGACCCACTGTGGTCAAAGCAGCGGCCTCTGGGCTTTCCTATGAGTTTGTCACTCTTGTTCTGTGTCTCTTGCCCCTTTCACATTGAGGGGTCTCGCCCCTTGGAGGATGGCATGTGATTTTGCCACAGGTAAAATATTCAACAAATGAAATGATCACAAATTTTGATATGTGCTATACACGAAATAAAGTGTTATGATTGAGAATATAACTGAGCAGGCACTAGTTTGGTTAAGGAGTCAGGAAAAGACCTCTTTGGTGAGACTTTAAACTAAAAAGAACCAAAAAGACGCAGCCACCCTCCAGGCAGAGGGAAGAAAACTTGAGCTACCTCTCAGAGACAAAGAAGTCTCGACGTATTCAAGAAACTGAGGTGAGGGGGCAGGAGACATTGTGACTAAAACAAAATCAGCAAGGTGAGGGGAAGGATTTCGAGCCAAGGAGCTGAACAGGCAGCAGGGGCCACGTCATGCAGGGGGCCTTGTAGTTCCTGTTAGGGAATGGAGATTTCCTCTAAATGCAATGGTGCATTTAGTATTTTTACCGGAGACATCAGTATTTTTATTTATTTATTTATTTAGAGGCAGAGTCCCACTCTGTCACACAGGCTGGAGTGCAGTGGCGCGATCTCGGCTCACTGCAACCTCCACCTCCTGGGTTCACGTGATTCTCCTACCTCAGTCTCCCGGGTAGCTGGCATTACAAGCGCCCGCCACCACGCCCGGCTAATTTTGTATTTTTAGTAGAGATGGGGTATCACCATGTTGGCCAGGCTGGTCTTGAACTCCTGGCCTCAAGTGATCCACCCGCCTCGGCCTCCCAAAGTGCTAGCATGACAGGCGTGAGCCACCGTGCCCGGCCAGACATCAGTATTTAATAAAAACAGTTTGCTAACTCTCCTTAGCTGACAAAGGATGTGGTTGTTTTTTCCATTTGGATAGAGAGATGTCTTGAGGCAGTGTCATGCCAGCATTCAGAAGTGCAACTCCCCAGAACTTCCCAGCACCACTATCCCCAGGTGCCTGCCGGGGTCCTATCCAGCCAACCCTAATGATAGTAGCTCAATCTTTCACCACGCCTGAGGAGTCCACAATTGTCAGCTGTCTGTATCTTATAGTCACCTGCAGCTTGACAAAACCTGTCATTCCTTTGCTCTAAAAAAAAAACCTAAAAAGCTCACATATAATTGGGCTGGGTAGGTAGATATTCTGTAGAAGATGGGAGGACTTCCCTTGAGAATGGGAAGCTGAGCACAGGAAGAGAGTGATGTGATGGAATTCATGTTTAGGGATTACTGGCTGTTGTAGAAAATGTTTGCAAGGGAGATGGTAGACCAGTGAGGAAGCGGTTCCAAGTACCAGGTGATAGTAGCTCAGCCTAGCATGATGTGGATGGATGCATTCTAGATGTATCTGGAAGGTTTTAGCAGACAAATGGTTTACCCACCGTCTCTCTGTGTAGGGGAAGCTCCTCACTCCTCAACTCCCCATTCCCTGATGTGTTGGTGCAATGACAGCCAGGAACCGGCACGTGACCCAAAACTGGCCAATTAGAGTACTTCATCCTTCTGACTGCAGATTGGTTCAGGGAAGGGCACATGACCCAAGGTATGACCAGTAAAAATCCTCCACAGTGTTGTTTGTTTCTAGCTTTGTGGAGAATGTGAAACGCGTTTCTGTTCTCTTGAGAGCTCTAGCTGGGTATCAGCTTGTCCATCTTTCATGTCCAGGAGATCACTGTCTGTAGAAGGAAAGAATGAGGCTGATAAGGAAGAGAACCAGAGACAAAAGATGAAGAGGCATGAGTTCTGAGAGCGTTTGAATTCCTGTGCCAGCCTGAAGATAGCCCCACCTTTATCCTTCCTGTGATTTGTTTCCTTGCCCCACCCCTATCGCACCACACCTCCCCCGCAAAACCTTGTTTCTTCCTACGGTGACTTCTGTCTCAGTAAATGGCAACTCCATCTTCCCAGTGGCTAAGGCCAAAAACCCTGGAGTTGTACTTGACTCCTTTTTGTCATCATCCATGGCCAATCCTTTAGGAAATCTTGTTGGTTCTGCTCGAAAATACATCCAGAATCTGACCACTTCTCATCCTTACCATTGTTTCTGCCCTGGTCCAAACCACCATCATTTTTGGCCTGGATAAATGAAGTTGCTTCCCGAACGGTCTCACTTCTATCCTGACCTCTCTACAGTCTATTCTCAACAGAGAACCAGAATGATCCTTTAAAAATGTAAATTATCAGCCGGGCACGGTGGCTTACGCCTGTAATCTCAACACTTTGGGAGGCCGAGGTGGGTGGTTCACGAGGTCAGGAGATCGAGACCATCCTGGCCAACATGGTGAAACCTCGTCTCTACTAAAAATACAAAAACATTAGCCCAGTGTGGTGGCGCGCACCTGTAATCCCAGCTAATCTGGAGGCCGAGGCAGGAGAATCACTTGAACTCGGGAGGCGGAGGTTGCAGTGAGCCGAGATTATGCTACTGCACTCCAGCCTGGCAACAGAGCTAGACTCCGTCTCAAAAAAAAAAAAAAAAAAAAGATTAGCCAGACATGGTGTTGCATACTTGGAGTCCCAGCTACTGTGGAGGCTGAGGCGGGAGGATTGCTTGAACCCAGAAGGTTGAATCTGCAGTGAGCTATCATCGGACTATTGCACTCCAGTCTGGGCAACAGAGCGAGACCCTATTTCAAAAAAAGAATTAACTGATTAGGTTAAGAGTTATGCTCCTCCTGGAGCAAGAGACGGGTCAGTTCCTTCCAAATTCAAACAGTTGCGACATAATGGGAAGGCAGGAGGGGCTGTCAGGAGGCTACCACAGTGTCAACTACAGTAGGGTTCAGCAAAGTATGGCCCAAGGGCCAAATCCAGCTCAACCCCTGTTGTTATACAGCCATGAGCGAAGAATGGTTTTATGTTTGTATTTGTTTGTTTGAGACAGAGTTTCGCTCTTGTTGCCCAGGCTGGAATGCAGTGGCGCAATCTCAGCTGACTGCAACCTCTGCCTCCCGGGTTCAAACAATTCTCCTGCCTCAGCCTCCCAAGTAGCTGGAATTACAGGCATGTGCCACTACGCCTGGCTAATTTTGTATTTTTAGTAGAGATGGGGATTTCACCATATTGGTCAGGCTGATCTTGAACTGCTGAGATCAGGTGATCCATCCGCCTCAGACTCCCAAAGTGCTAGGATTAAAGGCGTGAGCTCGGGTGGATCACGAGGTCAGGAGATCGAGACCACGGTGAAACCCCGTCTCTACTAAAAATACAAAAAAATTAGCCGGGCGTGGTGGCGGGCGCCTGTAGTCCCAGCTACTCGGAGAGGCTGAGGCAGGAGAATGGCGTGAACCCGGGAGGCGGAGCTTGCAGTGAGCCGAGATTGCGCCACTGCACTCCAGCCTGGGTGACAGAGCAAGACTCCGTCTCAAAAAAAAAAAATAAATAAATAAAAAAATAAAAAAAAAATAAAGGCGTGAGCAACCCTGCCCGGCTGTTGAAAATAATCTAAAGAGGCCGGGCGCGGTGGCTCACGCTTGTAATCCCAGCACTTTGGGAGGCCGAGGCGGGCGGATCACGAGGTCAGGAGATCGAGACCACGGTGAAACCCCGTCTCTACCAAAAATACAAAAAATTAGCCGGGCGTGGTGGTGGGCGCCTGTGGTCCCAGCTACTCGGAGAGGCTGAGGCAGGAGAATGGCGTGAACCTGGGAGGCGGAGCTTGCAGTGAGCCGAGATCGCGCCACTGCACTCCAGCCTGGGTGACAGAGCAAGACTCCGTCTCAAAAAAAAGAAAAAAAAAAAAAAAAGAAAAAAAAAAAAAGAAAATAATCTAAAGAATATGAAAGTTGGCTGGGCACATTGGCTCAGGCCTATAATCCTAGCACTTTGGGAAACCGAGGCGGTCGGATCACTTGAGGCCAGGAGTTCAAGATCAGCCTGGCCAACATGGCAAAAACCCTGTCTCTACAAAAAGTACAAAAATTAGCCGGGAAGCCGGGCGTGGTGGCTCACACACGTAATCCCAGCACTTTGGGAAGACGAGGTGGGTGGATCACCTGAGGTTAAGAGTGCCAGACCAGCCTGACTAACCGTCTTTTAGCTAAGACGGGGTTTTAGCAGTGAAACCCCGTCTCTGCTAAAAATACAAAAATTAGACGGACATATTGGCGGGTGCCTGTAATCCCAGCTACTCGGGAGGTTGAGGCAGGAGAATCGCTTGAACCAGGGAGGTGGAGGTTGCAGTGAGCCGAGGTCGCCCCACTGCACTCCAGCCTGGGCGACAGAGCGACACTTCATCTAAAAAAAATAAAATTAGCCGGGCGTGGTGAAGTGTGCCCATAGTCCCAGCTATTCGGGAAGCTGAAGCACGAGAATTGCTTGAACCCAGAAGGCAGAGGTTGAAGTGAGCTGAGATCACACCACTGCACTCCAGCCTAGGTGACAGAATGAAACATTGTCTCCAAAAAAAAAAAAAATTCAGGGTCTATAAATTTTTATTGGAACACAGCCATGTTCATTCACTTATGTATTGTCTTTTTTCTGTGTTTTGTTGTTGTTGTTTTTGAGACGCAGTCTCGCTCTGTTGCCCGTGCTGGAGTGCGGTGGCACCATCTCAGCTCATTGCAACCTCCGCCTCCCGGGTTCAAGCGATTCTCTGCCATGGTCAAGCGATTAGAAATCTGTCCCTCTGACATAATGAGCAGGAGAAGGGAAGAACCCCAAAGCTGTCTAGTTCTCATCGAGTGAAGGACAGGCAGGCATACAACTATCCGTCTGAGATAATAAACGGCCATCACTGGCGCCGGGAATAAGAGGAGTCTTGCAACAGAGAAAACACTTGGAGTTAGCAAGCCATCACTCCTATAAGGTTTTAAGCATGTACAGTGAAAAAGGAAAATGGTTGAATTTGGTCAGTATCTAACCTTCCTGTGGGGGATCTGGACCAGAAAGGGAGGATTGCCCCTAATGAGCATGCGCTGGACTTCGGTAAACACACTGCGCATGCGGTCCCTCCCAAATGCCGGCAGGCCACTGCGCATGCAACAATTAAGCCATAGCCCGCTCAAGGGAAGAACATCAGGCGGAGACAGAGTACGGGAAAAGGTAGGGGGTATAAAAACTCTAAATAAAGAAAAGGAAGGGGCACTTGATTTGTGAAGTCGCTAGCCTGGTCCTCTTCTAAGTGTACTGTGTTTTGTAATAAACTCTCACTTTGCTTAAAATCAGTTCTCCCTTCTGCCTTAAACCTTGCCTTTGGCCGGGTGCGGTGGCTCACGGCTGTAATCCCAACACTTTGGGAGGTCGAGGAGGGGCGGATCACGAGGTCAGGAGTTCGAGACCAGCGTGGCCAATATGGTGAAACCCCCGTCTCTACTAAAAATACAAAAATTAGCCGGGCGTGGTGGCGCGTGCCTGTAATCCCAGCTACTCGGGAGGCTGAGGCAGGAGGATCGCTTGAACCCAGGAGGCGGAGGTTGCAGTGAGCCGAGATCGCGCCATTGCACTCCAGCCTGGGCAACAGAGCAAGACTCCGTCTTGAGAAAAAGCAAAAACCTTGCCTTTATCTCGTTTGAATTCTTGCCCTCGAGAAGACAGAGGAGCGAGGTTGCTGCAGAGTTGCAACTCTGAAATTTCCCGGACAGCTGCAGACTTACCGCAGGTAACAGTAGAAGTAGGAGTCAGCGTTAAGGCTGTGGAAAAATGAGTGTCCTTCATTATTGCCGGTGGGAGTGTAAACTGTCCACCACTTAGAAGGGCATTTTTGGTGATATCTATAGACCGTTTACCTGCGTGTACCCAGCATTACCATGTCTTTCTCTAGATGCTGGTATTCACCATTGCCATGTCTTTCTTCAGATGTCCCCTAGAGGACAACTAGAGACCATCACAAAGGTGCACAGGAGGCACTCAAGACACTGGCCACAGTGCAAAGCATTGGAAATAATCTGCATGTGCATCCAGTAGAAGGGCTTTAAAAAAAACCCTAGGGATATCCATATTAAAAATTATAGGCTGAAAGGCCGGGCGCGATGGCTCACGCCTGTAATCCCAGCACTTTGGGAGGCCGAGGCAGGCGGATCACGAGGTCAGGAGATCGAGACCATCCCGGCTAACACGGTGAAACCCCGTCTCTACTAAAAAATACAAAAAAAAAAATTAGCTGGGCGTGGTGGTGGACGCCTGTAGTCCCAGCTACTCAGGAGGCTGAGGCAGGAGAATGGCGTGAACCCAGGAGGCAGAGCTTGCAGTAAGCCGAGATCATGCCACTACACTCCAGCCTGGGAGACAGAGAGAAGACTCTGTCTCAAAAAAAAAAAAAAAAAAAAAAAAAAAATTATAGGCTGGGTGAAGTGGCTCATGCCTGTAATCCCAGCACTTTGGGAGACCCAGACGGGCGGATCACTGGAGGTCAGGAGTTTGAGACCAGCCTGGCCAACATGGTGAAAACCTGTCTCTACTAAAAATACAAAAATTATCTGGGCATGGTGGCACATGCCTGTAATCCCAGCGACTCAGGAGGCTGAGGCAGGAGAATTGCTTGAACCTGGGAGGTGGAGGTTGCAGTGAGCTGAGATTGTGCCATTGCACTCCAGCGTGACAAAACAAAACTCCGTCTCAAAAAATAAAAAATAAATAAGCACTCTGCCCATTTCTTTCTCCCTAGAGATAGCCAGTTCCAAGTCTTTTCACTGTTTTATTTTGGTTTGCTTTGGGTATTTACCATACTTTTTTTTTTCTTGAGGCGGAGTATCACTCTGTCGCCAGGCTGGAGTGCAGTGGCGTGATCTTGGCTCACTGCAACCTCTGCCTCCCAGGTTCAAGAGATTCTCCTGCCTCAGCCTCCCTAGTAGGAGGGACTACAGGCACACACCACCATGCCCAGCTAATTTTTGTATTTTTAGTAGAAGCGGGGTTTGACCATGTTGGCCAGGATGGTCTCGATCTCTTGACCTCGTGATCCGCCCGCCTTGACCTCCCAAAGCGCTGGGATTACAGGTGTGGCCTACCGAGCCTGGCCTACCGTACATTTTTTTTTTAAGTTGTTAAACAACAGTCATGTATATTTTATTTTATTTTTTTTAATTTTTATGTTCTCAGGGTGTACAAGTACAGATTTCTTTTTTTTTTTTTCAAATGGAGTCTTGCTCTTGTTGCCCAGGCTGGAGTGCAATGGCGTGATCTCAGCTCATTGCAACCTCTGCCTTCCGGATTTAAGCAATTCTGCTGCCTCAGACTCCCAAGTAGCTGGGATTACAGGCGTGCACCACAACGCCCGGCTAATTTTGTATTTTTTTAGTAGAGACAGGGTTTCACCATGTTGGTCAGGCTGGTCTCGAACTCCTGACCTCAGGTGATCCACCTGCCTTGGCTTCCCAAAGTGTTGGGATTACAGGCATGAGCCACTGCGCCCAGCCCCTACCATACATTTTTAAATCACATGCTTCCGTTGCTGCTTCTTAAGTTTTCAGTTTTAGGCATGACCTGTTTTTTTCCTGCTATAAAATTCAAGGAATTCACTCTTCCACCCCACTGCCACCATAATTTTGGTTAGATTTATTCATCTGACAGTAGTTACTGAGTGTCCTCTACATTCCAGGCACTGTTCTAGAGGCTTGGTGTAAAGCAATGAATTAAAAAAAAAAAATCAATCAATCCGGCCAGGCGCAGTGGCTCACGCCTGTAATCCCAGCACTTTGGGAGGCCGAGATGGGCAGATTGCTTGAGGTCGGGAGTTCGAGACCAGCCTGGCCAACATGGTGAAACCCCGACCCGGTCTCCACTAAAAATACAAAAATTAGCCGGGAGTGGTGGCACATGTCTGTAATCCCAAGTACTTGGGAGGCTGAAGCAGGAGAATCACTTGAGCCTGGGAGGCGGAGGCTGCAGTGAGCTGAGATCACACCACTGCACTCCGGCCTGGGCGACAGAGCGAGACTCTGTCTCAAAAACAAAAACAAAAAAAACCACAAAAACTTGGCCAGGTGTGGCACACCTGTAATCCCAGCACTTTGGGAGGCCGAGGAGGGTGGATCACCTGAGGTGAGGAGTTCGAGAGCAGCCTGGCCAACATGGTGAAACCCCATCTCTACTAAAACTACAAAAAAATTAGCCGGGCTTGGTGGCGTGCGCCTGTAATCCCAGCTACTTGGCAGGCTGAGGCAGGAGAATAGCTTGAACCCGAGAGGTTGGAGGTTGCGGTGAGCCGAGATCGGGCCACTGCACTCCAGCCTGCACGACAGGGTGAGACTCCGTCCTGCTGTGTAGCCAGGCTGGAGTGCATTGGTGCGATTTGGGCTTGCTGCAACCTCCACCTCCAGGGTTCAACCGATTCTCCTGCCTCAGCTTCCTGAGTAGCTGGGATTACAGGTGCGCACTACCACGCTCAGCTAATTTTTGTATTTTTAGTAGAGATGGGGTTTCACCATGTTGTCCAGGATGGTCTCGATCTCTTGACCTCGTGATCCGCCCGCCTCAGCCTCTGAAAGTGCTGGGATTACAGGCATGAGTCACTGCGCCCAGACTTAACTGTTTTTTGTTTTTTTTTTTTTTTTGAGACGGAGTCTCGCTCTGTCGCCCAGGCTGGAGTGCGGTGGCGCGATCTCGGCTCACTGCAAGCTCCGCCTCCCGGGTTCACGCCATTCTCCTGCCTCAGCCTCCTGAGTAGCTGGGACTACAGGCGCCCGCCAACACGCCCGGCTAATTTTTTGTATTTTTAGTAGAGACGAGGGTTTCACCGTGTTAGCCAGGACGGTCTCGATCTCCTGACCTCGTGATCCGCCCGCCTCGGCCTCCCAAAGTGCTGGGATTACAGGCTTGAGCCACCGCGCCCGGCCTGTTTTTGTTTTTTTTAAAGACTCTGAGTAAACTGTGAGTAGAATAGGCCCTGTTTAACCTGATAAAGGGTATCTATCAAAAACCTACAGCAAGCATCATGCATAACAGTGAAACCTCGTGTCAGGAACAAGACAGAATCACTGCTGCTTCTATTGGCTTCTGTACTAGATCCTGACCAGAGCAGTGAAATAATCAAAGACAGCTTCTAGGGTAGAGAGTCGTTCAGTTTCTCCTATGTTGGCAAAGGGGCAGAGAATGAAACAGAAAAGGAAAAACTAGAAGTTGGACAACCAAGAGAGAGGTGAAAGAAGGTGGCCAGAGATGGCTGGTGTTCCAATGTAGCAATGGGGAGCCAGGGCCCCCAGTGCCCCCGGGCTCTGGGAGTCAGAGCAACGGAAAGAATAGACAGTGAGGGTAGAGGTGGAAGTGGGGGTAGGGGTGGGGGTGTCTGGGAGCTGACCAGGTGGGTGTCAGAGCTGAGAGGGTAGGGTGTTACCAGGGATAGCAAAGTAATGCTCATCTGGGCTCCTCAGGGTGAGCCAGCTCTCCTTCTAGGGAACAGCTTCCTCCACAGCAAAGCCTCCACCTAGAAACATCTCCACTCATCAGTACAAAAAGCTTCAGCCTTTATTAAACAAAGGAGGAGGTAGAAGACAGATAAGGGAACAGTTCAGGATCCCTTCTTTCCCCTATACATACACAGACATACAAACACACACACCCGAGTGAATGACAGGGACCATCAGGCGACAGATTGAAGGGCAGAGGGAGGCAGCACCCTCCGAGAGTTGGCCCGGACCCAAGGGTGGGCTGAGACCTGGGCCAGGGGCAGCCGTTCCGAGGGGTTATGCCTGAGCAGTTTGGAGATGAGGTCCTGGGCTCCCGTGGGCACAGAAGCGGGGAACTTTAGGTCCACCTGCAGGTGTGAAGAGTTGGAAGGGCTGCATTAGTTTCATTAGTTTCACCCTGGCTACATCTTCCTTGACTACGCATTGTTTGGAGTTACTTAGGGCCATGCAAATACACTCTGCCCACCCCCAGCCCCCCAGCTCCTGGCCTCAGCAGCTGGCACAAAGCCCAGGCTGCCCTCCCACCTTGACGATGCGCCGATAAGTCTCGTTGTGTGATGCACTTTCAAAGGGTGGGTTCCCCACCAGCAGCTCATAGCAAAGCACTCCAATGCACCACAGATCCACCTTCTCGTTGTGCATGCGCCCCTCAATCATCTCTGGGGGCAGGTAGTCCAGGGTGCCACACATTGTCTTCCTCCTGGGAGGGATAAGGGGCGTGGGCAGGGGTCCCAGTGACATAGGAACTCTCCTTTCCCTGCTGCCTGATGGCAGGGAGCCAAAAGACCATGGGATGTACCAGGGGAGAGGTCCAGCCAGGCAGGGCCACTGGAGTGGGGGTGGGGTTGGGGTGATGATATATCCCAAAGCTCCAGAAGTGAGCCTGCACACAGCCCAGCAACTCCACACTGAAGGATATATCTTAATAAGATACTCCGATATGAGGGCAGTGTTCATTTGGAGTTCACTGGGGACATCTCTAATGCCCATCAGGCATGTTCTGCTTAAATAAATCAGCTACTGTGTGATACTATGAAACCATTAAAAAATGTTGTGGGAGGAAAAAAAGCCACTGCTCCGGACTTTTTTGAGACAGAGTCCAGGCTGGAGTGCAGTGGGGCGATCTTGGCTCACTGCAACCTCTGCCTCCCGGGTTCAAGTGATTCTCATGTCTCAGCCTCCCGAACAGCTGGGATTACAAGTGTGCACCAACATGTCTGCTTAATAAATTCTGTGTTTTTAGTAAAGATGGGGTTTCGTCATGTTAGCCAGGCTGGTCCACTGGTCTTGAACTCCTGGCCTCAAGTGATCCACCTGCCTTGGCCTCCCAAAGTTCTGGGACTGGTAGGCGTGAGCCACCGTGCCTGGCCAAAGTTTTACCATTGGCCTGTACAGGGATCAAACCCGCGACCTTGGGATTATTAGCACCACACTCTAACCATTTTTTTTTTTTTGAGATGGAGTCTCACTCTGCCACCCAGGCTGGAGTGCAATGGTGCAATCTCGGCTCACTGCAACCTCTGCCTTCCAGGTTCAAACAATTCTCCTGCCTCAGCCTCCCCAATAGCTGGGATTACTGGCGTCCGCCACCACGCCCGGCTAATTTTTGTATATTTAGTAAAGACAAGGTTTCATCATGTTGGCAAAGCTAGTCTAGAACTCCTGACCTCAGGTGATCCGCCCTCCTCAGCCTCCCAAAGTGCTGGGATTACAGGTGTGAGCCACCGCGCACGGCCCCTGGAGAGGTTTTAATGGCCCAGCCTCACACCCACGGCTGGCCTCCCAGGCCACCATACCTCAGGGAGGGCGCATGCACAGACCAGCCGAAGTCAGCAATCTTCAGCTCTCCCTTGAGCCCTAAGAGCAGATTTTCTGGCTTTATGTCTCTGTGAATCACCTTCTTCCCATGGCAGTACATTAGAGCATCTGCCAACTCCTCCATGATCTGGGAGGGGCAACGACAGGCAATCAGACAAGGATGGACCTCCAGCTACAAGCAGCACACCCTCAGCCTCGAGCCCCCTACTGGCGCCCCAGGTGCCCACCCGCCCGGACCGTGGCTGTTCGCTGCTCGTCAAATGTGCGGCTCTTCTGCAGCTCCTTGTAGAGCTCCCCGCGGGGGGCATACTCTAGAATCAAGTAGATCCTCCTCCGGTCATAAAAATAGTTGTAGAGACGCAGGATGTTGGGATGGCTGGGGGAAGAGACAGAGGAGGCCTCAGGCCAAAGCCATGAAAGAGCTGGAAAAGATGATAGGAGCAAACTGGGGTCAGACGTGGCCCAGGCCGGGGACACCAGGGCTGGGAGTGGTAAGGGGAAACTGGAGGCAGATTTCTGGATTCAAGGCTCGCCAGGACTAAGACCTAAATGGGGCTCACTAGCCATAGCTACAGAGAAAGCAATCTGGATGAAGTGGGGCTGAATGAGGAGCTGGGGGTGAGGGAGCAGAGGGGCTTCGGCTCAGGGGGCATCAACCCATACTGCAGGTGGGCCTGGATTTCAATCTCTCTGCGCAGCTGATGCTCCACGCCCTCCTTCTCTATCTGGGACTTGAAGAGGACCTTGAGCGCCACGATGAAATGGCTTTTCTTCTCCCGAGCCAAGTACACGTTTCCAAACTTGCCTTTGCCCAGAGGACGCCCAATCTCAAAGTCATCAATTGTGAAGTGCCGCCTGCTTAGAAAGTGGAGGAAGGCAACTCAGAACCGGTTTTGGTTATTAAGAGGTTGTCTTTCTCTCTGCTTCCTCATCCCATCCTGTCCTCTGCCCCACTTCTCTTCATCCCTGCTCCTCCTGCGCTTAGGTTTTATCTCCCCGACTTCCTGCCTGTTCACTGTCCCCTCACCCCCATCCACTCCAAGACTTGGGGCACTTACGTTAACATGTTGGGTGTCCCACTGCTATTCTCCACCACCTTCTGGCCAGGGGCAGCTAAGGAGAGAACAGGTAAGTTGAATGCCAACAGAGATGACCTTCTCATCCCTAAACCCTCCCATAGACGGTCATCTCCCCAGCTCAGTCCTCTTCCCCTTGCCCCAGTTACCTGTGGGCTGGACATTGGAGCGGCTCATAAGGACAAGTGCAGATGGGGTGACAGGCTCTTTCCGGAGGACTCGCTGGGGCAGGGTGCTCAGGCCAGATGGAGCCTGAGAAGGAGCAGGGGGTAGCTCTGAAGGTGCCTTTGTCTGATGACCGGGGTGGAATGTGCTGCAAGCAGTATTTCAGCCCCTTGCTAAAGAGCCACCCACCCGCCTACCCGCAATTCAAAGAGGAACCCTGATGTGACAGTTTTGCTTCCCAGCCTCTGCTCATAGTCCCATATTAAAATGGGTTATTAATAAACAACCTAGGGCCGGGCACAGTGGCTCACGCGGTCAGGAGTTCAAGACCAGCCTGGCCAACATGGTGAAACTTCATGTCTACTAAAAATATAAAAAATTAGCTGGGTGCGGCCAGGCTTGGTGGCTCATGCTTGTAATCCCAGCACTTTGGAAGGCGGAGGCAGGTGGATCACGAGGTCAGGAGTTTGAGACCAGCCTGGCCAACACAGTGAAACCCCATCTCTACTAAAAATACAAAAATTAACTGGCCGTGGTGGTGCACGCCTGTAATCCCAGCTACTCAAGAGGCTGAGGCAGGATTGCTTGAACCTGGGAGGCAGAGGTTGCAGTGAGCCGAGATCATGCCATTGCACTCCAGCCTGGGCAACAGAGCTAGACTCCATCTCAAAAAAAAAAAAAAAAAAAAAAAAATTAGCCGGGTGCAGGGGCAGGCACCTGTAATCCCAGCTACTCGGGAGGCTGAGGCAGGAGAATCGCTTGAACCTGGGTGGCAGAGGTTGCAGTGAGCTGAGATTGTGCCATTGCACTTCAGCCTGGGCGACACAGTGAGACTCCATCTTAAAAAAAAAATAAATAAATAAATAAAAAATAAATAACCTAAGTAGGCCTACTCACACCAACAGCTAACATTTCACCTCTTCGGCCCTGGCCCACACTTTTCAGGCATGAAGCTGTTCAACCTGTATAAGTCCTGTCCATAACAACACAGTCATTCATCTAGCCCCTCACTTACACCACAGTAGAGAGCTGGGTCAATGAACACCCACAATTCAAGGGGTTTAGCACAGAGGTATTCTCAAAGTCTCCTAAAAAGCTTAGTTTATTAAGGCTTAGATAAGATGCTTGAGGCCTTGAATGTTATAGCAATAACCAAGATTTTCACTTTGCAGGAACAGGCTTTAAGGACACTAAGAGCTACCCTGATGGCCCTGGACCACTTCTCACTTTCTTTTTTTTTTTTTTTTTTTTTTTTTTTGAGACGGAGTCTCGCTTTGTCGCCCAGGCTGGAGTGCAGTGGCGCAATCTCGGCTCACTGCAAGCTCCCCCTCCCGGGTTCACGCCATTCTCCTGCCTCAGCCTCTCCGAGTAGCTGGGACTACAGGCGCCCGCCACCACGCCCGGCTAATTTTTTCTATTTTTTAGTAGAGACGGGGTTTCACCATGGTCTCGATCTCCTGACCTCATGATCCGCCCGCCTCGGCCTCCCAAAGTGCTGGGATTACAAGCGTGAGCCACCGCGCCCGGCCACTTCTCACTTTCAACTTCTTTTTTTTTTTTTTTTTTGAGATGGAGTCTCGCTCTATTACCCAGGCTGGAGTGCAATGGCGCCATCTCGGCTCACTGCAACCTCCACCTCCCAGGTTCAGGCAATTCTCCTGCCTCAGCCTCCTGAGTAGGTGGGATGATGGGCGCATGCCTCCATGCCTGGCTAATTTTTGTATTTTTAGTAGAGACGGGGTTTCACCATGTTGGCCAGGCTGGTCTCGAACTCCTGACCTCAGGTGATCCACCTG
Source organism: Symphalangus syndactylus (assembly GCF_028878055.3). NCBI lineage: Eukaryota > Metazoa > Chordata > Mammalia > Primates > Hylobatidae > Symphalangus > Symphalangus syndactylus. Next base: position 60,129,506 of record NC_072442.2, on the reverse strand, counting down.
CCTCAGCCTCCCAGTGCTGGGATTACAGGCGTGAGCCACCATACCTGACCTCACTTTCAACTTCTCAAAATAATAGATGCACTTTCTTTTAGGAGTGACCAAGATAAAAGTGACAATGGTTTCTCATTCAGACTCCATTCCTGACAGCCTCACTCAGTGCTCCATGAGGGAGGGAGCTGATGCACAAGGGAACAGACAGACTCTCCAGGAAGCCTGAGCTCCACAAGCAGGGAGGAAAGCCTGTGCAGGGCCCCTTCCTTCTTCTGCAGCCAAGAGAAGAAAGCCCCTAGGCCCCTAAAAACCTGTTCCCAAATAATGATATTGGTACAGATCTACAAATAAGCAAGTTGAATAAAATACAGTCCAGAAATAGACCCACGTATATGTGGTAATTTATATATATATAATAAAGGTGGCATTTCAAATCAGAGAGGAGGCCTTTCAATGAAATCTGTCTGGACCACTGGGAAATAAGTCAATTTAGATCCATTTAGATCCTTACCTCAATTTAGTCATTAATTCCAAATTGTAATTTAGACTTGCCCTGGGCCTTTTAAACTGTAACTTTATATCCTTTTAGAGTCTATTTCTATTTGCTGTCTAGTTTTTTTTTTTAGGATATGGGTTGGGAATCATGGCCTGAAGGCCAGGCTCTGCCTGCTCAGTCCCAGATACCATTTGTATGTGACGAGCCCTGCAGAGGTCCTCACCGGCTGGGAGTCACTGGCTGGTCAGATTCACGTTGGCAGCACCTGACAGGATGTGGCTACAAATGACCAGACCGGGTTCTGGTCATCAAACTTGGGGCCCGTACTTTGGAACATAACGGGGAAGAAAGTGCTTAAAGGATTGCTCATTGCAGGATCTCAAGTTTCCCAGCAAGAACTCGCCATGCGGGGTCATGGGGGCGCGGGGACCGAGGGAAGGGCCTTACCGTCTGCCGGCCATAGGGCCAGGGGTAGGCGTTCTCCTTCTGGGCCATCCTTAGAGGGAAAGGGGGAGGAGAGCTGGGCGGAGAAGGGAAACAGCCGTGAGAAGCAGAGAAAAGGAGAGAGAGAGGGAGGGGTTGGACCGATCGAGCCGGAAGCGCTAGCCCGAGCTGGTAAAAGGGAGCAGGTCAGCACACTAGCCCCAATCCGGGCGCTGGTCTCACCGCCCCCACCCTTCTATCGTCCCTACCTCCTTGCAGGCCAGCCCAACGGACCCTCTGATCTGCCTGATCATCTGCCCACTCCCGGCGCAAGGCCTGCGACAGGAGGCCAGCTCACCTGGGGTCCAAGGCACTGCTACTCTCCCGGCCGCCCGCAAACAACTGAATCTGCCACGCCGCGCCCTGGCCAAGGACTTTTCAAATCTCCCGCCCCGGCCCCATTGGGTGAGCTCGTCGCCCATGCCTAGTTCCCATTGGCTCGATGTCCTGTGACGTAGTCATGGGAACCCAATGGAAGAGGCGGAATGAGAAGGGCGCACGCCTGGCTTCCAGGTTAGGAAATTTCCCCAAATTCCCCCAGTGAATTATCTTGCTTTTTCTTTTCTTTTCTTTTCTTTTCTTTTTTCCTTCTTTGAGACAGAGTCTCTCTCTGTCGCCGAGGCTGGAGTATAGTGGTGCTATCTCGGCTTGCTGCAACCTCTGCCTCCTAGGTTCAAGCGATTCTCTTGCCTCAGCCACCCGAGTAGCTGGGATTACAGGCGCCCGCCACCATGCCTGGCTAATTTTTGTATTTTTAGTAGAGACGGGTTTTCGCTGTGTTGGCCAATCTGGTCTCGAACTCCTGTCCTCAGGTGATCCACCCGCCTCGGCTTCCCAAAATACTGGGATTACAGGCGTGAGCCACCGTGCTCGGCCTTCTTCTTTTTTATAAAAAAATTAAATCTTTAATATAACTGGAGTTTATCCTTATGCATGTATGAGCTGGGGTCTAACTTCTCTGCCCGATGGAGCGCCAGTTATGTCAACACCATTTGTTAAACAAACTGCCCCAACAGAATTTAAATGCTGCCCTTGATATATAATGTTAGCATATTTACTTGTGTCTGTTTCTAGACTTTGTATTCTGTTGTTTGCTCATTTGCCTGTGTGTTTATTCTTGTGTCATTACTATGTCATTCTTAAAAGTTCTGACATTCCTGGGAGGAGTTTTCCACCAGTAGACCTTTCGTTGCAAGATCTCTGTTAGCTGCCATGTTGTTTGGGCCCACTTTCATTTTTCCTCCTTCCTGCCACACTCCCTTCTTTTCTGCTCTTCCTAACCCTCAGATTTCATTACTGGGTTAAATAAATACGTTTTTGGGCCTTCTATGAAATAACCAGTGGATATTTATTAAGTATGTACTGTCCAGCACTCTTCTTCTTTCTTCTAACACTCTGTTTTTCCTTTAGAGGACCACCTGTCTCTCCAGTCTATGCAGTCGGTTTCTGTAGTAGTTTCTGTTGCTGACAACTCCAAATCCCTAGGTTGATGAAGACCTATTTGAATCTCACTTTTTTTTTTTTTTTTTTTTGAGATGAAGTTTCACTGTGTTGCCCAGGCTGGAGTGCAATGGCACAATCTCAACTCACCGCAACCTCCTCCTCCCAGGTTCAAGCGATTCTCCTGTCTCAGCCTCCTGAGTAGCTGGGATTACAGGTGCATGTGACCATGCCTGGCTAATTTTTGTATTTTTAGTAGAGACACGGTTTCATCAGATTGCTCAGGCTGGTCTCGAACTCCTGACCTCAGGTGATCCGCCCGCCATGGCCTCCCAAAGTGCTTGGATTACAGGCGTGAGCCACTGCGCCCAGCTTTATTCCCACTTCTGAAAGCACTTAGAGTTTTGAGGATTTGAGAAGAAAACGGACTCCATTCCAGGTCCAGAAATGAGCCCCAATTGACTTATACTAATCAATACCTTTTATTCCAGATTATAGTTATTGGATCAGGGATAAGCGTGTGATTTAAGTGGGCCAGCTAGTGGGAATCAGTTTTCTTGCTCAGAATGCTGGGCAGCTCAAGGAAACACTTAACGTTTACTGGTTTATCATAAAGTGTATTACAAAGGATATAGATGAAAAGATGTATAGGGCAAGGTATGGAGGAAGAGATTTCTGGAAGTGAGCAGGGAAGCATGCAGCCCTCGTTGCTGCTTCTAGTGCTACTAAAGGAAGCAGCTTGACATTGAAGCCTAACATTGCAGAAGGCAGAAGAGAGGCCTGGAAAGAACTCCAGGACTTGATGACATTGTTGAGCCTCTACATGCCTACGTTAGCACTTTTCTTACATAAACAATAGAGAAGATTATTATTCAGCTCATATCCTTCCTGAATGCATTCTAAATGCTATTTGCGGTTTAAGCATATTGTGTAGAAAAAACAAACCATGGCTAGGCTTGGCGGCTCACGCCTGTAATCCCAGCACTTTGGGAGGCCAAGGCGGCTGTACCACTTGAGCCCAGGAGTTTAAGATCAGCCTGGGCAACATGTGAAACCCCATCTCTACAAAAAATACAAAAAAAATTAGCCAGGTATGGTAGTGTGTGCCTCTAGTCCAAGCTACTTGGTAGGCTGAGGCAGGAGGATCAGCAGAGCCTGGAGGTCAAGGCTGTGGTGAGCGATGATTGCGCCACTGCACTCCAGCCCCGACATTAGAGTGACACCCTGTCTCAATAAAAACAAAAAACAGGCGGGGCACAGTGGCTCACGCCTGTAATCCTAGCACTTCGGGAGCCCCAGGAGAACGGATTGCCTGAGCTCAGGAGTTCAAGACCACCCTGGGCAACATGGTGAAACCCCGTCACTACTAAAGTACAAAAAATTAGCCAGCTCTGGCCAGGTGCGGTGGCTCATGCTTGTAATCCCAGCACTTTGGCAGGCTGAAGTGGGTGGATCATGAGGTCAGGAGTTCGAGACCAGCCTGGCCAACACAGTGAAACCCGTCTCTACTAAAAGTACAAAAATTAGCTGGATGTGGTGGCAGGCGCCTGTAATCCCAACTACTTGGGAGGCTGAGGCAGGAGAATTGCTTGAACCCGGGAGGCGGAGGTTGCAGGGAGCCGAGATCGCACCACTGCATTCTAGCCTGGGTGACAGAGCTAGACTCCGTCTCGGGAAAAAAAAAAAAAAAATCAGCCAGTTGTGGTGGCGGGTGCCTGTAGTCCCAGCTACTCAGGAGGCTGAGTGAGGCACAAGAATTGCTTGAACCTGGGAGTGTTGCAGTGAGCCGAGATCACGCCACTGCACTCCAGCCTGGGCAACACAGCAAGAGTCTGTCTAAAAAAAACAAAAACAAAAAAAGACCCAATTTTTCCTCTGCCCTCACACCACAGCAATCAACACAGGAGACTTTTGCGACCACATGTGTGGAGATTTTACTCCACCACCAAGCAAGCAATCAGTTCTGCAGCAGACATCAGCTGGGTGTCTTCCAATTAGATTCTGACACTATCTACCTGGAGAGAGCATCAGATCCCATAGGTTGAGAGCTCAGTCCCACAAGACTGTCCCTCACTTTGGATGCCAACTGCAAGCCTCAGGTTGTTTTTACCTGTACTCATGATTAACTGGGTATAAGTTGGGTTCCTACAATTCCCTCTTTATGTTCAATGAATTTGCTGGAGTGGCTGACAGGACTCGGAAAAATGTTTACTGGTTTATTATAAAGGATTTTTTTTTTTTTTTTTTTTTTGAGATGGAGTGTCTCTGCTGCCCAAGCTGGAGTGCAATGGTGCAATCTCGGTGCACTGCAACCTCTGCCTCCCGGATTCAAGTGATTCTCCTGCCTCAGCCTCCCGAGTAGCTGGGATTACAGGCGCCTACCACCATGCCCGGCTGGTTTTTGTATTTTTAGTAGAGACGGGGTTTCACTACGTTGGCCAGGCTGGTCTCGAACTCCTGACCTCATGGTCCACCCGCCTCGGCCTCCCAAAGTGCTGGGATTACAAACATGAGCCACCGTGTCTGGCCTTATAAAGGATATTACCAAGGATACAGATGAAGAGATGCACGGGGCAAGGATGTGGGAGGGGCATGGAGCTTCCATGCCCTTCTGAGGAGTGCCGCCCTCCAGGATGCTCCACGGGTTCAGCTCTCAGGAAGCTCTCTCTACCCCATCCTCTTGGGTCTTTTATGGAGACTTCATTAAATAGGTGTGATTGAAGCATGGACAACTGTGTAGAAATGTGATTGGACAAAGAGGGTATGATCTAGTACTAATAGGCTGAATGGGGAAGCCCAGCAAGGCCTGTCTAGATTCTTCTTGGCTTCTCTGGGCAGTATTCCTTCCACCTTCTGAAATGCGGGTCTTATGACCTATAATTGAACAAGATTGTTCAGAGAATTTCTTTATGGCCAGCTTCAGGACAGAAAGGAAGGAGGGAAGATAAGAGTATATATACAGTTTGTTTGTTTGTTTTTTGAGACAGAGACTTGCTCTATGGCCCAGGCTGGAGTGCAGTGGTGTGATCTCGGCTCACTGCAAACTCCGCTTCCCGGGTTCATGCCATTCTCCTGCCTCAGCCTCCCAAGTAGCTGTGACTACAGGCACACCCCACCACGCCCAGCTAATTTTTTTTTTTTTTTTTTTTTTTAAGACAGAGTCTCGCTCTGTCACCCAGGCTGGAGTGCAGTGGCGCAATCTCGGCTCACTGCAAGCTCCGCCTCTCAGGTTCACGCCATTCTCCTGCCTCAGCCTCTCCGAGTAGCTGGGACTACAGGCGCCCGCCACCACGCCCGGCTAATTTTTTGTATTTTTAGTAGAGACAGGGTTTCTCCGTGGTCTCGATCTCCTGACCTCGTGATCCGCCTGCCTCGGCCTCCCAAAGTGCTGGGATTACAAGCGTGAGCCACCGCGCCCGGCCGACCCGGCCTAATTTTTGTATTTTTAGTAGACATAGGGTTTCACCACATTGGCCAGGCTTGTCTCGAACTCCTGTCCTTGTGATCCGTACGCCTCGGCCTCCCAAAGTGCTGGGATTACAGGCATGAGCCACTGCGCCTGGCCTTTTTTTTTTTCTTTTTTTTTTTAAGACAAGGTCTCTTTTGTCCGAGGCAAGCACACTTGCTGCACAATCATAGCTCATTGCAGCCTCAGAACAAGTTTGGACTTGGTTACACCAATTTGCTTCTTTAATCTATCAATTTACCTTTAACTGCCCGCACATCAACATAGTGAAATATACCTCATGTATTTGCATTGCCATTGTCTCTTCTGTGGAGAGGAGGGAGCAGGCAGAGATGGGTGGTCATCAAAGGGGACTTAAGCTTTGTCTTTAACGTTCTAATTTTTTAGAAGGTGTATAGAGTCATGGAACTGTTTGCAGGATTAAATATTAATGACAAATAATCTCTAAAAAGAAGGTGTGGACCGGGCGCGGTGGCTCACGCCTGTAATCCCAGCACTTTGGGAGGCCGAGGCGGGTGGATCACGAGGTCAGGAGTTCGAGACCAGCCTGGCCAACGTAGTGAAACCCCATCTCTACTAAAAATACAAAAATTAGACAGGTGTGGTGGCATGCGCCTGTAATCCCAGCTACTCGAGAGGCTGACGGAGGAGAATCCCTTGAACCTGGAAGGTGGAGGTTGCAGTGAGCTGAGATCATGCCACTGCATTCCAGCCCGGGTGACAGAGCAAGACTCTCGTCTCAAAAAAAAAAAGAAAAAGAATTGAAAGGAAGTATCCTAAATATTCACAAGCAGCATTATTCACAACAGCCAAAAGTTGGAAGCAACCCAAATGTCCATCAACTGGTGAATGAATAAACAAAATGTCATACATCCATAAAATAGAAACTTAGTCCTGAGAGGAATGAAGTACTGATATTTTATTTCATGGAAACCATGAAAACAGTATAAACAAAAGAGGCTAAGCTGAGCACAGTAGCTCATGGCTGCAGTCTCAGCACTTTGGAAGGCTTAAGGTGGGCAGATCCCTTGAGCCCAGAAGTTCCAGACCAGCCTGGGCAACGTGGCGAAATCCCGTCTCTACAAAAAATACAAATATTAGCCAGGTGTGGTGATGGGCACCTGTAGTCCCAGCTACTCAGGAGGCTGAGGCAGGAGAACCGTTGAACCCAAGAGGCACAGGTTGCAGTAAGCTGAGATCGTGCCATTGCACTCCAGCCTGGGCAACAGAGCAAGACTCCGTCTGAAAAAAAAAAAAAGATAGAAAGTTCACATATTATATGATCGCATTTACATGCGATATCCAGCATAATATCCAGCATAAGCAAATCCACTGGAACAGAAACAGATTAGTGGTTTCTAGAGACTAGGGGAAGGGAGAAGGGGGAATCCAGAGTGAGTGCCAATAGTTTCTTTTTCGGGGGGTGATGAAAATGTTCTGGAAATAAATAGTGATGATTGATGCACCACTGTGAGAACATAACAGAAACCCTTAATTGTACACTTTAAAATGGTTAAAATGAGGCCGGGCGCAGTGGCTCACGCTTGTAATCCCAGCACTTTGGGAGGCCGAGGCGGGCGGATCACGAGGTCAGGAGATCAAGACCACAGTGAAACCCCGTCTCTACTAAAAATACAAAAAAAATTAGCCGGGCGTGGTGGCGGGCGCCTGTAGTCCCAGCTACTTGGAGAGGCTGAGGCAGGAGAATGGCGTGAACCCAGGAGGCAGAGCTTGCAGTGAGCCGAGATCGCGCCACTGCACTCCAGCCTGGGTGACAGAGCGAGACTCCGTCTCAAAAAAAAAAAATAAAAAAAAAATAAATAAATAAATAAATAAATAAATAAATAAAATGGTTAAAATGGTAAAATTTATGTTAAGTATAATTTACCACAAAAAATTATAAAATATCTTTGTTTTTTTTTTGAGATGGAGTCTTGCTCTGTTTCCCAGGCTAGAATGCAGTGGCATGATCTCAGCTCACCACAACCTCTGCCTCCCTGGTTCAAGTGATTCTCCTGCCTCAGCTTCCCAAGTAGGTGGGACTACAGGCGTGCACCACCATGCCCGGCTAATTTTTGTATTTTTAGTAGAGACGGGGTTTCGCCATGTTGGTCAGGCTGTTCTTGAACTCCTGACCTCGTGATCCGCCTGCTGCAGCCTCCCAAAGTGCTGGGATTACAAGCGTGAGCCACCGCGCCCGGCTTTTTTTTATTTATTATTATTATTATTTTTTGTCTTTTTTTTTTCTTCTTTTTTGTGGAGAACAGGGTCTTGCTATATTTCCCAGGCAGGTCTCGAACTCCTGGGCTCAAGCTATCCTCCCACATCTGCCTCCGTGAGAGCTGGGATTACAGGCGTGAGCCACCGCGCCTGGCCTTATAATAATAATTAATAATTAATAATAATAATTATTATTATTACTATTATTTTGAAATGGAGTTTCAGTCTTGTTGCCCAGACTGGAGTGCAGTAGCGCAATCTCAGTTCACTGCAACCTCTGCCTCCCGGGTTCAAGCGATACTCCTGCCTCAGCTTCCCGAGTAGCTGGGATTACAGGCGCCTGCCACCATTCCAGCTAATTTTTTTTTTTTTTTTTTTAAGACAGAGTGTTGCTCTTGTCGCCCAGGCTGGAGTGCAATGGGGTGATCTTGGTTCACTGCAACCTCTGCCTCCCAGGATTACAGGCATGCGCCACCATGCCTAGCTAATTTTTGTATTTTTAGTACAGATGGGGGTTTCGTCATTTTCACCAGGCTGGTCTCGAACTCCTGACCTCAGGTGATCCACCCACCTTGGCCTCCCAAAGTGCTGGGATTACAGGCGTGAGCCGCCACACCCGTCCAGGAATACACTTTAAAGGCACTTGTGTGACTACTATTAAATTAGTCAAATCTTAACATATTTTGCTATATTTGTTTATGATTTTTTTTAAATGAACTAAAAGGCATACAGGTGGAGTTCCAGTGTAAAATTTCAAGAATTAGGCTGGGCGCTGTGGCTCATGCCTGTAAGCCCAGAACTTTGGGAGGCCCAGGTGGGTGGATCACGAGGTCAGGAGATTGAGACCATCCTGGCTAAGACAGTGAAACCCCGTCTCTACTAAAAATACAAAAAAAAAAATTAGCCGGGCGTGGTGGCGGGCGGCTGTAGTCCCAGCTACTAGGGAGGCTGAGGCATGAGAATGGCATGAACCCAGGAGGTGGAGCTTGCAGTGAGCTGAGATCACGCCACTGCACTCCAGCCTGGGCGACAGACAGAGACTCGGTCTCAAAATAGTAATAATAATAATAAAATAAATAATTTCAAGAATTAGGTCTATGTATATTGTTTCTCTACCATTTTCTTCTGTGGTTGTTATGGATGAAATTGTGTCTCTCCAAAATCCATATGATAAAGCTTTAACACCGAATGTAAATGTATTTCTAGACACAGCCTTTAGGGAAGTAGTCAAGGTTAAATGAGGTCATTTGAGTGGAATCCTAATCCTACAGGGCTGGCATCCTTAGGAGAAGAGGGAGAGACTCCAGAGTTCTCTCTTTCCCTGTCGGCACAGAGGAAAGGCCATGTGAGGACACTGCAAGAAGGCGGCATGTAAAAGCCGGCAAGAGAGGCCTCAGCAGACACCAACACTGAAAACATCTTGATCTTGGACTTTGAGCCTCCAGAACAGTGAGAAAATAAATGTCTGTTGTTTAAGCCACCCAGTCTGTGGCATTTTGTTATGGTAGCCTGAGCAGACTAATACAGATTTTAAGGTCAGTGGAAAACTACAAGCACTCAATTCAGGTAGGACTACTCGTGGCTTAGACCCTTCAGGAACAAGGTTTGGGTCTCCCTACCAGGAAAAGAACCAGGACCAGTTGACGGGCTGGCTGAAGACAATGGGAAGACAAAATGGGTAGTAGAAGAAGCTAGTTAGGCCAGGTGCGGTGGCTCACACCTATATTCCCAGCACTTTTAGGAGGCTGAGGCAGGAGGATCACCTGAGGTGAGGAGTTCCAGACCAGCCTGGCCAACATGATGAAACCCCGTCTCTACTAAAAATATTTAAAAAATGGCTGTGCACGGTAGGTCACGCCTGTAATCCCAGCACTTTGGGAGGCCGAGATGGGTGGATCACCTGCACTCTACTGCACTCCAACCTGAGTGACAGAGCGAGACTCCATCTCAAAAAAAAAAGAAAAGAAGAAGAAGCTAGTTATCAGCTACCACTACGTGGCCAGTTAGAGAAACAAGGACTGTAAGTGTTATTTCCTTTTATTTAGTTTTTTTTTTTTTTTTTTTTTTTTGAGACGGAACGTCACTCTGTCGCCCAGGTTGGAGTGTAACGGCATGATCTCAGCTCACTGCAACCTCCGCCCCCAAGCTCAAGCGATTCTCCTGCCTCAGCCTCCCGAGTAGCTGGGATTACAGGCGTGTGCCACCATGCCTGGCTAATTTTTTTGTATTTTGAGTAGAGATGGGGTTTCACCATGTTGGCCAGGCTGGTCTCAAACTCCTGACCTCAGGTGATCTGCCCGCCTCGGCATCCCAAAGTGCTGGAATTACAGGCATGAGCCACCACACCTGGCTGTATTTCCTCTTTATTTTGCACTTGATCTTAGCCAAAAGGCCGAGAAGCGATTTTTCCTCTTTATTTTGTTACAAATATATTTGTGTGTGTGTTTCAGCTAATAAATGTACACAAAATGATCGAATTAGGAAATGATCATTTTGCATCTCCTTACGAAATAACTAATGCAGGCAAGGTTTTCTGGTTGCCCTGGAAGTGAGAATGGTGGTGGGACTGCTGGGTAGCCAGCCTCACAGCCAGCTCCGCCTTAGGTCGCCAGAGTTTCTATGCTGTTACCTTGCTCAGGTCATCAGCAGTTCTTCAAGCACCGTTTCTGCAAGGACTGGTCAACTGTCTGCCTCTGTCTTGGACACAGTGATACAGTGACACAGTGATGGCTGTGGCAGAAGGTGGGCAGGGGCAAGGAAGGGGAAGGAAAGCGGAGCACAGATTTTAACCTGGGCAATGTCTGCTGTGTGGATGGTGGTGAGATGGTCCAAATTCTTCCCCATCAACCAAAGCCAGTCACACTTACAAAGGTATTGTTAGTGGAGGAGAGAGGTGAAGGGTATAAATTTCCCACTGGAAAAGACAAGGCATACAGGGTGGCTGGCCTGGATTCCTTCTTTCCTTCCTTCCCTTCCACCTTCCTTCTTTCCTTCCTTCCTCCCTCCCTACTTTCCTTTCCTTTTTTTTTGAGATGGAGTCTCTGTAGCCAGGCTGGAGTGTACTGGTGCCAATCTAGGCTCACTGCCACCTCTGCCTCCAGGGTTCAAGCGATTCTTCTGCCTCAGCCTCCCAAGTAGCTGGGACTACAGGCGCGCGCTACCATGCCCAGCTAATTTTTGTATTTTTTAGTAGAGACTGGGTTTCACCAAGTTGGCCAGGATGGTCTTGACCTCTTGATCTGCCCGCCTCGGCCTCCCAAAGTGCTGGGATTACAGGCGTGAGCCATCCCACCCTACCAGTTTTGTTTTTCAATATACTGGAAGCAGCCAAAATGCACGTGGTCCTGGGCTTCTAGTGACTGCTGGGAAATCTGGAGATAGGTAATATTTGTATTTAATATCCTTATGTTCAGTGTTAAGTAAACATACATAGAACAGCAGAGATTATTAAAAACATTAAAAAAGGCCGGGTACAGTGGCTCACGCCTGTAATCCCAGCACTTTGGGAGGCCCAGGCGGGTGGATCACCGGAGGATGATAGTTCGAGACCAGCCTGACCAACATGGAGAAACTCCGTCTCTACTAAAAACACAAAATTATCCGGGCGTGATGGTGCATGCCTGTAATCCCAGCTACTCCGGACGCTGAGGCAGGAGAATCCCTTTGAACCTGTAGGGGGAGGTTTCGGTGAGCCAAGATAGTGCCATTGCATTCAAGCCTGGGCAACAAGAAAGACACTCCGTCTCAAGGGAAAAAAACATACAAACAAAAAATAATAATTAAAAAAATTCTTTAAAAATTTTCATACAACAGGGATTTTTAATTTTTAAATTTATTTTTACTTTTATAGACCTTAGGGGTACATGTGCAGTTTTGCCACAGGGATATATCACATAATGTTGAAAGTCTGGGAAAGTCTGTACCCAACTGAAATTGTACCCAACTTCTGAATAACGTTCATATTTGTCTTATTCCCCTCCTATCCTTCTACTGAGGAGGCTTTTTTTTTTTCCTATCCTGAAAAATGTCACCGTAAATCTATTTGATTAGGGAAAACAATGTTTCACTTGACCCCGACGTGATTTGAACACGCAACCTTCTGATCTGGAGTCAGACGCGCTACCGTTGCGCCACGAGGCCTGCCCAACTGTGTGACTTAATGGGTGTGTTGAGCAGCAATACGGGGCGGACTTTTGTCATGAGGCCCCATCGTTAAGATTTGTCAGCGCATTTCTCTGAGGCACCAGCTGACGAGGTGTGGGCGCACGTACGTAGGCATTAAATTCATCCTCTGGATAAATAATAAAGAGAGGCAAATTGTGTTTAGGCAAATTTGGCTTAAGGCCCAATTCATTAACTGGAATCACATTGAGCTCGTTGAGCTCACTCTACAGAGAAGCCATTTTTATGTGTCTAGGACTTTTTTTTTTTTTTTCTGGAGATGATAAATCATCATGGTGTCGCTGCAGTTCTCGCCTCCTGGACAAATCTTAGACGTAATCCCAGCTCTGCCTGTGACTCAGCTTCTCTGGATCTTGGTTTCCTCGTCTGTAGACTGGGCATAACCCTACAGGTTCATGTGGGGTGGGTGGCGCGCGCTAGCAGTGAAGGTCACTCACAATTGCGCGCTGGGCAGACGACGGCAGCCATTACTTTTACCTCGATCTCGCTGATGCTGTTTCCCTGGATCTGCACGGGTCCAACCCGACTCACCCCAACCAACCTGAGGTATGAAAACCAAGACTACCCGAGCGTTGGTGGTATAGTGGTGAGCATAGCTGCCTTCCAAGCAGTTGACCCGGGTTCGATTCCCGGCCAACGCAAGTAGTTTTGGGTGTTTGTTGTTTTTTTTCCCCCTCTTTTCCTTTTCGTGTTTTCTGGGCCCCGGCATCGTTGAGGGTTTTCGTGAGGTTTTCCTGAGGAACCTTCCGCTCCGAAAGGACCCGCTTTCCGCTACAACCGCGATCACGGCCGGACCACCGCGCTCCTGGCGGATGCGCCCTGCAAGCCCCTCCAGGCGAGAGCCTCGCGTCGGAATCTCGGCCCGGGGTTGCCTACTGTTCCCGGATCGCAGTGCGAATCCACAAAAAGCAGGGAGGCGAAAGGAAACAAAAGCCCGGGCTCTGCACCCTGGACGGCTGGGGGCCAAAGCTACTTGCCCAGGTTCAAGCAGACACTGGAAATGCGCACTTCCGTCAAAGAGGGAGCAAGCTAGGTTAAGTCTGAGCGCTAATGAACATACTGAGCGGAGCAGATAATGGCCACTTCAGGTACACGTTTGAACTCTTAAGTTGCTTGAAGTAAAATGGAAACTTAGAATGCGAGCTGGAGAGGAAGGCCAAACTCTCCTCCCCTCCTCCTTTCCCTCTTTTTTATATCTCCATCCCAGGGACCAGGACGGATTTAATGAAAGCAAAAAGAAAGTTTCAAAACTACTAGTACTCTCCCCGTCGGGGAATCGAACCCCGGTCTCCCGCGTGACAGGCGGGGATACTCACCACTATACTAACGAGGAAGGATCCACACATAACCCTTTCCGAATCCTTGATCTGGGGCTTTACACTCGGCGTGCTGACAGCAGGGTTCCTAGGGGTTCTGTTCTTTCAGCCACCGAGAAACGCCGACCAGAAACTGTGGGTGTATTTCAGGCACCAATAGTCAGATGCAGTGACCGAAAGAGATAAAGTGACTTCAGGGCTGCAGAGAACCAAGTTCTGACAGTTCCTAGGCTCTCCCGAACACTGTCATTCACAACTATAGATTGACCGGTGTCAATCAAACCGAAACCAGGCTGTGGTGGCCGAGTTGAGACACCACGAAGGAAGTCAGGAAGCAGAAAGGAAGCGACCTGCCCAAGTCTGGGCGTGCCTCCTCTCTTCCTGACATGCCAGGCGGGTCTGGGAACTGAGATTCTTTCTGCTACCGCGGTGCCACAAAAGAGCTTACTGTATATTGATGACTTCCAGTCAAGCCTCCTGCAGCGCTGGTCAGGTAACACATTCCTTGAAGACACTCTTGTCTCAGCAAAACGTAAAGGAGGGCTCGTCCGGGATTTGAACCCGGGACCTCTCGCACCCGAAGCGAGAATCATACCCCTAGACCAACGAGCCGACGAGAAAACGCTGCCGCGAACCCCCTTAGAGGTCGTGCCAGGCTTGCTATAGTGCTGGATCCACTATGCATGGTGGAACGGTCCTGGCGCGCGCTCAGGGACAGCCTCCCTCAGGCCGAGTATTTTGGAGCACGGGGCTGGGAATCTCTTGGCTCCCGGCCGCGAGCTCCGGCTCCTCCCAGGAAATAGCGTCAAGGAAGTGGGAGGGAGTGGCCTCGGCGTCGCCCCTGCGCCGCCCTGCATGACTGCCTTGAACACCCGGGTTGCTGCTTTCTTTGGTTGCCGACTTGGTGCCATTCCGTAACCTAGGATCTTGACACTTCCCGCCTCTGCCTGCGGTCCTTGGACCTAGCCCTTCGTTGCAGAGCTTTGAAGAGAAGCGGTGGAGTTGCTTGCTTTCGGGACGGGCGGGAGAAATCACTAGGGTAACACCAGTCCCCGTGTCTGTCTATCTTCCTGGGCTAACGGGCAAGGCAAACCCTGGGCCAGACCCGTCGATAGCCCACGGGTTCCCCAGACCGCATGGCAGTGCCCAGGCGAGGGAAAGAGGGAATGATTTCTGGGGCCCAGAAGACCCACGGAGGAGGGCGTTATTGAGCTGGGTGACTGGAGGGGGACAGGCTTTCCACCCTGCAGTGGGGCGGGGCGCAAGGCCAGGGGACTAGTCTCATGGCTTCCGGACTGTAAGATCAGATTACCCCTACCCTGCAGTCTAACCTCTGCTCTCCAGTCCCCTCCTAGAATGGCCTAGAAGGAGACCCTCTTGCCTGCCTCCTAAGACCCCCCGAAGGCTCTGAGGCATGTGGCCGCATGAGTGTGGTCGAAGGCCTGTAGACCCGGTTTGGGGACTTAGCAGTGTCCCCGGGGCTGCCCAGTGAGCCTCTGCGCTCTTAAACACTCACCATGCTGCTCTTACTCCGGAGCAGCCCAGAGTCCCAGCAAGATCTGGTGGGTTCAGTAGCAGACCACGTGTCCTGCCTTTCCTCAGCTCCGTGCCTGTTCCAGGGAGTCCTCCCAGCCGGGTTCTGGCCTGCATCGGCCCTGGACCAGCCTGGTGGCATCTCTGGAACCATTTTGTTCTACACCCCGTTGTTGTGATTTGTGGGGCCAGGCCGTTCCTAATGCCCAACCCATAGATACGTTGACCGGGCTTTCAGTGAAGGATTCAGCTCCTATTTGTCCTTTCCCAGGTGCCCCTGGACAGACAGTGGGGAAGGGCAGCAGAAGTTAACCCAGCCTTTCCCATTAGTGTCCCAAGTCTTTGAGATGGGTAAAGAGATTCTCAGGGCTGATCTGGCATCTCCTACTCCATTCCTACCCTTTTCCAGTTCCTGTCTCCCACCCCTTGGGCCCCAGCTTTCTCTGCAAAATAATCCAGTCACCTCTTCCCTGGCCTCAGGCACTTAATCTCTGCAGAAGGGGAGGCCTAAATCCTTTATGACCCTTATGAAAGCTATGGCCCTCTTCGCCAGGCACAGTGGCTGACACCTGTAATCCCAGCACTTTGGGAGGATGAGGCGGGTGGATTACAAGGTCAGGAGTTCAAGACCAGCCTGACCAAAATGGTGAAACTTCATCTCTACTAAATATACAAAAATTAGCCAGGCGTGGTGGCAGGCGCCTGTAATCCCAGCTACTCGGGTGACTGAGGCAGGAGAATCGCTTGAACCCGGGAAGCGGAGGTTGCAGTGAGCCAATATTGTGCCACTGCACTCCAGCCTGGGTGACAGAATGAGACTCCCTCCGTCTCAAAAAAAAAAAAAAAAAAAAAAAGCCATGGCCCTCTTCCTAAACACGTACAATCCACGGAGTTCATACATAATCCCATCCACATACCCCACACTTTATTTTTTCCTCAGAAAAGTGTGTACATAGACCCCACTTTTAATAACCAAGAACTAACAAACAGCTGATCATTTGTTTATTTTTTTTTTTTTTGAGACGGAGTTTCACTCGTGTTGCCCAGGCTGGAGTGCAGTGGCGCGATCTCAGCTGACCACACCTCCTCCCTCCTCCAAGGTTGAAGCGATTCTCCTGCCTCAGCCTCCCGAGTAGCTGGGAGTACAGGCGCCTGCCACCACGCCTGGCTAATTTTTTGTATTTTTAGTAGAGACAAGGTTTCACTATGTTACCAGGTTTCCCTATGTTGGCCAGGCTGCTGGTCTGGTGATCCGCCCGCCTTGGTCTCCCAAAGCGCTGGGATTACAGGCGTGAGCCACCACCCCCGGCCATACATGGCAAGTTTCTACATGGTGTTTCAGACTTAGCTGATCACCCTCTACCCTCAGGCCAGATTAGATTCCACTTCTCCCTGTTCTTACAGTGCCCTTAGTGCTGAAAAGGGGAACATGCCTTGTTCATTTGGTTCTGCACAGGGTCCAGCCCAGTGCTTGGCACAAACATGGTCTCGGCAGTGCTGCATCCCTGGCTTGACCTGGAGGTAGTAATTCCTTCAAGTCATTTGCTCATCTTACATTGGTTCGTGGGCCATGGAATGGTGTCGAGGGCTTTCTGCCTATCTTCCAAGGAGGTTTAGGTCCTGCCAAGAGCTCACAGATCCTATTTCTTGCCTTATTTCCGGCATTTATTTCTTCCTTAACCAGCCTAGCTTCAGTGCTCCAGAAATGTGCCCTGCCCTTCCACACCAGGATCCCTAGGGACTCCCGAATGATGCTTTCTTGGACTCTGGTCACATGGCCTCAGCCCTTCTGCACCCTGCTGCAGGAAACCTGGTGCCAGGCCAGGCCAGGCGGATCCCTGCTTACTCCTTACCCTGACATCGCGCTCGTGGAGAGGGATGGAGGTAACTGCAAGTGAAAGACCAGTTAGAGGACCGCATCTAGAAGCTGTGCCAAATTTTAAATATTGTATATTTAAATATATATATATATACAATTTTTTTTTTTTTTTTGAGACGGAGTCTTGCTCTGTCTCCCAGGCTGGGGTGCAGTGGCGCGATCTCGGCTCACTGCAAGCTCCGCCTCCCGGGTTCATGCCATTCTCCTGCCTCAGCCTCCGGAGTAGCTGGAACTACAGGCGCCCGCCACCACGCCCGGCTAATTTTTCGTATTTTTGGTAGAGACGGGGTTTCACCGTGGTCTCGATCTCCTGACCTCGTGATCCACCCGCCTTGGCCTCCCAAAGTGCTAGGATTACAGGCGTGAGCCACCGCGCCCGGCCTAAATATATATTTTTATATTATATACTATATGTATAAAAGTATGAGCCACCAAACCCAAAGAAATATAATGAAGAGCCAAACAAAACAAAGTGGCTCAGGTTCTAGGGGACGTCCTAGGGTGGGGAAAGAGGCCTGGAAGGTGGGCAGCCCCTTCCGTCGAGGGTGGGGCGGCCGCCTGATCCAGTCCACCTGCACCAGTGGGGTGTGGCATCAGTTGGGCAAAGGACCCTTAGGCCTATGCAGCATTTCTGCCCCTAAGTTAGAGAACCACCTTTTAGAGTGGCGATCTCATGGGAGTGGCAGGTCGACTCAGCAGGAAATGTGGGTGCTATGAGTGCAGAACAGAAACTCTTACGCGTTCTGATATAAAAACAATACCTGTAGGGATGTGGATTCAGCTGCAAAATCACGCTATTTCAATTGAATAAAGGCACCGCTGGGATTCGAACCCAGGATCTCCTGTTTACTAGACAGGCGCTTTAACCAACTAAGCCACGGCGCCGAAGTTGCCTTAAAGGTTTCTGAAATTCATCTACAAGAATACAGAGCTAGGATCCCAGACCGAATTTTTTCAGATCTTTCTAAAACCAATTTGGGAAATCAACTGGCTCTTGCATCACTTGTCCAGTCCTCGGATTTTCCTTCAGTGTCCAAAGAAGTTAATCATAGATTTCAAACCAAAATAATAGACTTTAAGTCAAAATCTCGATTCTAGAATTCCTAGATGAGAGGTTTGGAGGGTGCCGACTGGATCATCCCGTCCTGGAGAAGAGAAATATGGTCAGTATGCTGAAGAAAAACTGACGTAGTCGGCAGGATTCGAACCTGCGCGGGGAGACCCCAATGGATTTCTAGTCCATCGCCTTAACCACTCGGCCACGACTACAAGGCTTCTCCCTCTCCTTTCATCCAATGCCTTTCTTACTTCCTTTGACCGATAAACATCTGCCTCCAACAACGCGCTTCCAGGGAAAAAAAGACGCGGCAGCTGCACGGGAACCTTCGTTTCACCCGGATGCCCAGAGACTCCTCCCTTCCAAGCCTTTGGGAACGCCAATGATTCAGGGAATAGGAAGCAGTAGGTGCAATATAATTCTGTTAGCAGAAGGCAACTGGCTCCGGGTAGAAACTTCTGGGTAACAGCAGAGGGTGAGAAAACAAAACAAAAAACCCACTTACTGGCCCGTACGGGGTTCGAACCCGCGACCTTGGCGTTATTAGCACCACGCTCTAACCAACTGAGCTAACCGGCCAGTTTTTTGCCATGTTACCTCGAATCTTAATATAGGGTATTGCTACCATAAAAGCAGCATGAACCCCAACATATGGGTTTAACCATGCTCTAAAGGTCTCCCAAATACGAACAAATCCTAACAGCCAGGAAGAAATGGCCTCCCAGTAGCTCTGAAAGATGTGCCTCAGCTCATCTTTCCACCTCTCCACCTATCAGTCCCCAGTAAAGAAATGCGGCAACACCAGCCAAATGCATTGGTATCTCCAAAGAATTGTTCCTAGATCCCCTAATTCTGTGGTTGTGATTTCGGAGTACCTTCTGGTCTCGTGGTATATTGATCAAGGATCTGCCTTAGGCCGGGCCCTTGGGAAACCTACAGGGCTGACCGTAGCCTGGGGCCCTATAGCACAAGCACCCAGAGTCCTCACCTGCCCCTGCTTGTGCCTGGCACTTGCCTCCCCCTACACCTTCTTTGTGCTTAACACCTCTAGGCGTTCATACTTGACTTCCTGCAGGGCCCAGCCTTACTGACTGAGACTATCATAGCTATGCTCTCTGCCTTGCCGCCAACTCCCCAATTTACTTCCATTACAGACTGACTTTGCTATCATTTCTTCTGCTGGACCAAAAGCTCTTCTCTTCCAAATCACTTTCCACCTTTGGCCCTGGTGGCAAAGGGCTGAAATGATGATGAACGACTAGGAGTTCCTAGGAGGTGGACAACTAGGAGGCAGGAGGCCTGGGACCCCAGAAATGATTACCAGTGAGAAATGACACCAGAGGGCTTCATTGCACGTCAATGGGCCTGTCACCATCACCCCACAGCGAGCAAGTCTTTTGTTCCCTCAGCTCCTGCCACAAAGTCAGAACCCAGGTGCTCAGGGCTGCCTGTGAATGCAGGTGCCTTGTCCCAATCAGAGGAAATATCAATAGTGCCATGATTTCCTGTTTCCACAATTTTGCCAAGTCAGGCTGGCACCAGAACACCAAAGAAGGGAAATTATAGTGGAGTAGCAGTTTGTGAATCTGGAGTCCTTGGTTCAATCACAGAACAAATGGGGGAGGAGCCAGGACCTAGGCCTTCAGGTTTTCAGCAAGGAAGGACTCTCAGGCCATCCTTGCAGTTCAGTTAACAAGAGGAAGCAAGGATCCCCAGAGAGCTGGAGTACTCTGACTCTCGGATAGAAAGGCAAGACAATCGGAGCCTGGGGTTCACATGAGTCAGGAAAGGGAGCTCTCCACACTGGAATCGCTGTAGCCGAGGAGGTTCTGAGGTGGGAATAGAGGAAAAACACGTCTCAGGCATGTGGCTTTTAGTTCCCACCCACCATTCTCCTCCCTAACTCCAGAAATTCCCCATCAGTCCCTCATCCCTCTTCCTCCCAGAGACCCATCTATCTGTATCACCATGATCCCCATATCATCATGATCCCCCCATCTCCAACCTTACCTAATGGGACAATCTTAGACGGTTTCCTTTCCAGCTCAAAAGAAAGCACAACAGGACGGAGGACAGAGGGGCTAGTACAAAGTGTCCAGAGGAACATGGTCATGGGCTCATCAACCCCGGCTGAAGACTAGAAAGAGAAGGTCAAGGTTAACTGGCTCTTAAACCCTCTGCCAAAAGCCCAGGAATTTGGGTATCCGAGTCCCTCCCTCCCAGCCACATCACACCTCAAGTTGGGCTCCAGGCCCTGCAAACTGCAAGACCACTCTGCCTGGCACTCGGACGAACTCTAGGAGGGAGGCCCACTCTTTAGGACACAGCCCTAGTGCTGCTGCCACATGGTGATTCCTACAGGTCACCACGGCTTCGGCAGTCCCATCCTCCACCAGGAGCCTATGGGAAGCAGGAGGAAATAAAAACGCCTACAGCAACCCAGGTTGCCAACACCCTGGACCCAACATGCCTCCCTCCCCGCTGTTTGCAGTCTTTGGCTCAAAGACTTAGGAGCTTACCCTCATTCATTCGTTCAAAAAATATTAAGCATTCTCATGAGCCAGGAATTATGCTAATGTAGAAATTGCAGATAGACAAAGTGGTCTAATAAGTAAACGGCACAATGGGTGCCCGCCTTGTGCTCTCACCTGATGATGGCCTGGCTTACAGCTGTCTGTGTAGGGCAAGTGGGGCCCAGGCGAGTGCACTTTCCCTGGGATGAAGACAGTGGTTGGAAAAGTCCTCTTGGTCCCATCACATCCCTCCGGCACTCCATACCCAGTTCAGCCTGTTCCTTCCCTCCCTTACCTGCCGGCAGATGCTGGTACAATAAGCACACACCCAGAACAGCTGAAGGCTGAAGACAGAGACGATATGGCAAGAGGTAGTGGCCTGGAATGGGGACTGACCACCCTGCAGAAGTTCAGCCAGGTAGATGTGGGGCAGGGGAACGCTAAATAAATACAGGAAGACAGAGACAGGGGTCAAGATAACAGAACAGGCAAAGGGGTTCTGAAAGCAGGGTGGGTCTAGAAGGACTTAAAGGGCATCAGGATGGGGACAGCAGTGGGTTCCATGCGCTCCTAGAAGCCCCATCCCCTCCCCCCATTTTAATTCCTGATCTCGGATAGTCATTGGTTATTTTTCAGGTTTGAACACCATGATGTTAGCCAAGAAATATTTGCATGTTAAGACTGAAAAGCCTTTAAAAGCCTAGAATACTAAATGATTCTGAGTACAATGATAGGCACAGAGCATTTTTTATTTGGAGTAGAGTAGCTCCTCTGACTCAACACATCTTGTTGGGAATGGCGAAGACTGTAATGATGGCAAAATCTTCAGAACCAGGGACATGTGGGAGATGCAGATGTGAAGCCAGGAAGTTTAGGGGTTGGGGTCTGGGCACTGACCTGATGGTGGTCTCACGGGGAAAACTCAGGACCTGCACATAAGTGGATGACCGGAAACAACAATAAACATTGTGAGATCTGCAAGTCGAAGAGGAATAGTGAGTGACCAGGAAGACAAGGCAAATTGGGGTAGAAGCTGGGACTCAGAGATCAAGCACCACAGAGTGGCCACTCCCCCTGAGGGCCATACCCTAGCCATGGCCCTACCAAATCTAGGGGAAGACTAGTAGGAGGACCAGCCTGCAACACCTCGTGACGGTACTGGGCACAAATGGCAGACTGATATATGGAGAGCTGTATGAAAGAGAAGGGGTTGCTGCAGCAAAGTTAAGCAGGGGTGAACATTCCAGAGAGCCACATCAGTAGCAAGAGGAGGAGGGTGACACTACACATCTTCACCTGGAAACCCTTTTCTCCAACTGGCTAAAGTGGACCCGGGCTCCTGGAAGGAGTCCTAGTGAGGGAGGCAAGTGTGGGTCTTCAATATATATGTCCAGGTGAGGGGGGAATTCACATTCAGCAGTCTCAAGAGCGACCGTTAGCTTCACACACCTTCTCATGGCCCCCGTGTTCCCTGTAGAAGGAAGGTGGGTGTTAGTAGGATCTGTGAAGTCCACAAAGTCCCATCACTCTATTTCACACCTTCCCCACAAAGGAAGGGTCATTACCCAGTTTCATCCAGAGAGACGCCACAAGGGGTTCACATAGTGTCCGTGACAAAATCTCAGCGGAGAAAGACACCAAGGAATCTGTGAAACTGGAAGGTCAGGGAAATACACTGAGAATGGAGGCACAAGAAAGCACAGAGTGGAGACAGTCAGATCCAAGGCAGAAAATGGAGCTAAAGTATCTGCTAGAACTTCATATATAAAGTCCTGAAAAAACCTGAGCTCTGCCACACTGCACACTAAGGGTAACAGGGCCTATGGGAAAAAGAGGGTTGTGGCAGATCGTTCAAAACCCGCACAAGGTGGCTCACACCTCTAAATCCCAGCACTTTGGGAGGCTGAGGTGGGAGGCTCACTTAAGGTCAAGAGCTCGAGACCAGCCTGGCCAACATGGTGAAACCTTGTCTCTACTAAAAATACAAAAAAATTAGCTGGGCGTGGTGGCGTGCACCCCTATAATTCCAGCTATTTGGGAGGCTGAAGCGGGATAATCCTTTGAACCAGGGAAGTAGAGGTTTCAGTGAGCTGAGATCAGGCCATTGCACTCCGGCTTAGGCAACAGAGTGAGACTCCATCTCAAAAAAAAACCAAAACCAAAACCAAAAACAAAAAAACCAAACAAACAAAAACAACAATAACAAAAGAAATACCTCCTGCAGCAGAAAATGAAGTCTTCACCAAACCCAGCTAGCTTGGGAGAAGAGAGAGTGGCCAAATTAACCAGAGGGGCTTGGTGGACATTTACTTGTCACTGAGCAGGTCGGTCAGTGAGGATTCAGGCAATGCCTTGTTTGCATCCAGCACATCTTGGATGTCCTGGGAGCTTTCAAGCTCCAGAGTCCAGTTGTCCTGGACAGTGAGGCAGGATGCACAGCCAGCCAACTCCAGAGGATGCCGAGATATGCAGGATGAACCATCCTTCTCAAACAACATTGGTGTCTGCACGGAAATGGGAAGATGACTGCCTGTGAGTGTGTGCTAGTCCAGTGGGAGGTTCACAAAATATTCTGACCCAATTTTGTTCTTTCTGGAGCATGGAGAAGGAAGTGTGTCAACACACACAGGCTTTCTGGTGTATCTAAATCTGGCCTTCTTCCAGGAGGCCTAGAGAGTGACCAGGCACTGGCATGCCCTCTTTAGACCCCAACCCCAAAAAAGCTTTCTGGGGAAAGGTATGATGAAGTAGGACACTCACAGAGGGGCCAGGAGCTATGAGTCGGTACACTTGTCCCGGGTGCAAGAACTCAAACCAGCGGACTGAAGAGCCAAAGAAAATGAGGTGAACCTGGGAGGATGGAGAGCAAAGTGCTGGGATCCTAGCCAGAGGCTCAGGGCACAGGTCAGGTCCTGGGTCCCTGGAGTCCCAGTTTACCTTCTGATCCTTGTCGTCATTTCCCTGGGGCTCGGGCAGCCCCCATCCAGTCCCCTCCTTCCTCTGGGTGCCCCCAAGCCAGCTCCCCAACACATAGAAACTGAGGGCGGGCTTGGGCACCTCTGGACTTGCTCCTGGGGGGACACAAAAATTACGCTTCATGAGGGCCTCCTTGTGGCAGAGCAAGAAGAGCCGGCTCTGTCCTAGGTGGGGTCCCTCTGGGCCGGTGGGATCTGTCTGAGGCGTTGAGGGTGTTGCTGAATGAAGGGAGGGTCTGGGCACAGGCAGGATCAGGGCATCAGCCAGAAAGAACTGGACATAGACTCTGTTGGGAGAGAGAAGGAATAGATTTCTTAGTGATGCAGGCATTGGGTATTTTGGTCCCCAGCATCCCACTCCTTTCACCAGGCCCTTCCTTCCCCCCAGACTTAAGACAACCATGACCCCAAGGAGCCAACCTGGCCTGCTGCTTCTGGATGAAGTCTGGCATGCTCAGCTCCTTCCAGGAAGGGAAGCTGCTTCTCACGTCCCTCTCTACGATCAACTGAAACCTCTCTGCCTGCACCAGGCAGCCTAGAGGAAGAAAGTTTTCTATTTTGACAAGAAAGGAGACCTGTGGGGTGGGTTGCAAGACAGACCATCCTACCGGTCTCACTGCCCATCCCAGGCCAGAGCTGCTGCCCTAACATGACACGAAAGCCCACACCTGACCCCCACCTTAGAGGGGTGACACCTTCTCTCCAAACTAAGAATGTAGGAGACACAGTTGTAATCTTGGAGTGCATGTTAGGAGCTACGGTGGAGAAATGCATGCTGGAAATTCTGGCTAGGGGTCCTCTTGCTCCTGTTCTCTGCCTGCCATACCAGTCTCCCAGAAGTTGTTGATTGACATGTGTCACTTCAGCATCTCTAGTAAATCCCAGCAGACTTTTCCTCCCAGGCTACCCTGGCTATGAGAACCACCACCCCAATACCATCTTCTTTCCACATCTGAACTCCAGACCTATCAACCGTGGGTCACTGAGGGGTTGAGAGTGCTTGGCCAGGAGCAGGCAGGGCAGGGAACCACTTTGGTCCCGAAGTTGCAGACAACCTTTATGAGATGAAGCCACCAGAACCCCAAGTAAAACCTGCAAGAAGATGAAGGTTATCAAATGCTTATTCAGCAAATACTGCGCATCTACGGTTTGCCAGATTCTGTATTACATGGTAAAGCTACAAAATGAACAAAAAAAAGACATGTCTCTGGCTTCAAAGAACTTATATTCAAGTGGGGAAGACAGACATAAAAAAAAACACACACGCATTCACACATTTAGTAGGAAAAGAGAAAAGGCACGAATAGAGGTTACAGGTAAGAGGCCATGCGGGATCTCACAGGACAGAATGAGACGTTTGACTTTACTTTATATGCATTGGGAGAGGCACGCAAAGAATTTAAGCTGGGCGCAGTGGCTCACGCCTATAATCCTAGCACTTTGGGAGGCCAAGGCAGAAGGATCACTTGAGCTCAGGAGGTGGAGATCAGCCTGGCAACATAGTGAGACCCCATCTCTAAAAATTAAAAAGTGTAAAAATTAACCCAGGCTGGGTGCAGTGGCTCATGCCTGTAATCCCAGCACTTTGGGAGGCTGAGGCAGGCAGATCACTCGAGTCCAGGAATTCAAGACCAGCCTGGGAAACATGGCAAAATCCCATCTCTATAAAAACACAAAAATTAGCTGGACGTGGTGATGGATGCCTACAGTCCCAGCTACTCAGGAGGCTGAGCTGGGAGGACTGCTTAAGCCTGGGAGGCAAGGTTGCAGTGAGCCAAGATAGTGCCTCTGCACTCTAGCCTGGGTGACAGAGCAAGACTCTGTCCCAAAAAAATAAAAAAAATTAGCCAGGGACAGTGGTGAACGTCCATAGTCTCAGCTACTTGGGAGGCTGAGGTGGGAGGATCACTGGAACCTGGGAGGTCGAGGCTGCAATGAGCCATGATCGCGCCAATGCACTCTAGCCTGGGCTACAGAGCAAGATCCTGTCTCGAAAAAAAGGATTTAAACAAGAGAGTTCTGTAATACAAGTTTCACTTTTTTTTAAAACTTCCTTTTTTTTTTCCTGAGTCTTGCTCTGTTGACCTGGCTGGAGTGCAGTGGTGTGATCTTGGCTCACTATACCCTTGATCTCTCAGGCTCAAGCGATCCTACCTCAGCCTCCTGAGTAGCTGGGACCATAGGCACATGCCACCACACCTAATTAAAACAATTTTTTTGTAGCAACAAGGTCTCTCTACCCAGGCTGGTTTCAAACTCCTGGGCTCCAGTGATCCTCATGCCTTAGCCTCCCAAAGTGTTGGGATTACAGGCATGAGCCACTGTGCCTGGCATATGCCCCCTTTCTAGTTGCTGCAGAGAGAATGAATTGGAGGGGCCAACAACAGATGAAGTGGTCTGCTTAGAAGGCTAGTGTAGTCAAAATGACAAAAAAATGATAGTAACCGAGACTAGGGTCGTGGCAATAAGGATGACAAAAAAAGGAAGTCCCCTGAGCCCGGCTAAGGTTCCCCTTACCTGGGCTGGGTGGAAGGCAGAGGGCAGCAGACAGAGCCAGGACCAAGCCAGGCGGCGATTGAGTTGGCAGCTGGGCAGGTGGGAGGCCTCCGGGAGGGGCAGAAGGGCCTTAGGGTCAAAGGAGGCCCAGGCCTTACGCTGTCCTTCCTCTTTCAGGGTGGCCAGAGTGGGGAAGGAGGAGGGAGTATGCAGCCGAGTGTACTGTCAAGGAGAGAAGAGAAATCAGATGTGTGTCCCATGGGCCCCAGGTGTCCTCCAGTGTTCTGCCACCATCCTTCCCCCACATCCTCATACTTTCTGGAGGGGACAGTGATGTGGCTCTTCAAGGATCTCATTGTGTGCATTTCGAACAGGGCTGCCTGGCGGAGCCAGAAGATCCAGGGTAGGAGCCAGGAGTTGCAGTCCCAGGCTGGGGCTCCCAGGAGAGGAATGTTGCAGGAACTGGTGGTGTCTCAGCACATGGGGACACAGCCTTGGCCAGGAAAAGCAGGGCAGTCACTTCCCCTGAAGAGCCTGCCTCTTCAAGAATCCTCCTCTCCTTGCCAAGGAAGTGTGCTACTCCTACTGCCTCCCCGCCCTGGGCCCTCAGCCTCCTCACTTGCAGGCCAGCTCCTCCAGGGCCTTGGTAGCCCACAGGTAGAGGGGAAGTCCTAACTGACGTTCCCACACCAACTGCTCGTACAGGGAGGCCCCGTAGGCTTGACGGGATGAGTGAGTCCCAGGCTTCTGACGAGAGAAGCTTTGAAGCAGAACAGCGCCACGGAGGCAGGGGGCGAGCACCGGCCTTCTTGTCCCCCCTCCCACCGACTGGAGCAGGTGAACATCCTGGAGCTGGGGGAAAGCAGAGAAAATGAAAAAGCAGAGATGAAGCCCCCAACTCAATGAACCCAGGCAAAGTTAACTGCACTTTGCCACTGCCTGGGTTCCGGGAAGACGGAAAGCAATTTCTCCCACGTGGGCCGGCCTCACTTTCCATTACAACCCACTCCCGCTGCGGTCAGCCTTCATCTCCCATGAGCTCCACTCAGTCTTGCTGTGGGCTGGGTGGCTCCTGGATGAACAGACATGGCTGACGCTTCTCACCAGGTCGCCTGAGATCATCCTGGCCCCAGATCTGTGCTTCAGCCATCTCCTCCTCCAGCTGAAAGGCCCTTCTGTGAAGGAGATGCTCTGGCCACAACCCCTCCTCATGGTACCCAAGACTCTACTCCTTCTTGATTTAAACTTCTGTCCAAGTTATCCTTAGCCAAAGCGCCCCTAACACACACTTTTTATTTCTATATAACCACCCTGCTGCACAAAAGGAGCCCGTGAAGGTAAGAGAAGCTGCAGAGGTCTTTTTATTATCAGCCCTGATCTCACATACCTGCAGACACACTCCAGGTCGCATCACCCGTCTGAGGCCACGGAACTGCTGGTAGGCAAGGCAGAGCCCCAGCTGCCCATCCAGCTCATAGAGGCCAGCGGGCTCATTCAACACGCCAGTGACTGTTCCCTGCAAACAGGTCGAGGTCCAGTTGACCACTATTTTCCTCTTCTTTGAAGACCCACATTTCCGGCCCCTCAAGCTCTAGGATCTCTCCCTGTGCTCACCGAATAGGACAGGAGTCTAGAATACCGGACAAGACCTTCTGGATCCTTCTTGTCCTCTGAATTGCTGGGCGTGGGGAGTGGCTTGGGGTCAGCCTCTAAGAGGGGTCCTTCCAGCTCCAGTTCCAGCTCCTGCACACATTCTGGTTTCAGCAGCAACAGACGGGAGGACTGACTGGTCATCCAAACATGCTGGCGCTGACCACGGATCTTGGACACTCGCAGTTCTGTCAGCACATAGGCCGTACTAGGCCGAAGGGCTCTGTGCCACACCAGCTGGGCAGGGACCTGGCTTGTGCAGAGACAGGCAATGTGACACAAGAGACCCCAACACTGCCACTCTGCCAGAGTCCCTTTCCCTCACGATTTGAACTCAGAGCCCTGCCCCCTGTGAGTCTCTACTCATCTCTCCATCTTCCCTATGTCTGCCAACTAAATCTCAGCGTCTCTCCTCTCACGGGAGATGCCAAATATTTCCAAACCACTTCCCCAACATACAAACCATCCCTAAAACTTCCTTCAAAATACATTATTCCACTGAGAAAAGTGTGCCCTATCCCGCCCCATAACACACAAACAACATTCATTCATGTAATGAATATGTATTGAGTATATATGTATCCAGTATTGCGACTGATGTCAAGGGAAGTATGACAAACTGTTCTTCTCCAACATAGTAAGGCCCTATTTCTACAAAATACATATATTTTTTAAATTTTTATAAAAAGGAAAAGAAACATTATTCAGATACTTACATGTCATAAAACAATGGTTAGAATAAAAATTAATGATTTACAATTTCTACCTTGGGTACTATGCTCAGTACCTGGGTAAAGGGATCAATCATACCCCAAACCTCAGAATCACAAAATATACCCAGTTAATCAACTTGCACATGTACCTCATGAGTCTAAAAGTTGAAATTATAAAAATAAAATTGTACTAGTTGATGCAAAAAGAGTCAACAGTAAGTACTAAGTTTTTGTTTCTTTGTTTTTTTAATGCCTGTATTCAATGTCTCGAAGGTGTTAAGATGAATGATTTCTTTGGTCATCTCCACAAGTGAGCGTGGCAGTTTTTTAAAAGGTCACATACAATCTAAAAGCTGTGTGCTCAAGTGAGTTGCACAGCAGGAGAGTCTACTCCCTCACTCTATGCACAAACATTTCTCGGAATCTTCTCCCAACAGCGCTATTCCAGAAAACAGCTCTCCCCAGCTGTCCCCCTTTCCTACGTGGTTCCTCCTATGATGTTATCTTTCCTATTGAAAGTTCTAACACCCTCCCCCACTTCCATGGCTGAAATGACCCCAATCCTCACCTGCACGATGACGGACACGTGAGTGACAGCTGGGTGTGATCTACCAAGAGACAGGATGAAGTAAGCTTTCTGTTTACTTTTCACCAGAGCACTCAATCGAACTAGATTCCCAGCCAGGTTTCGCTGCACACCTCTGAGCTTGTTTCTAAGAAGGAAGAAAAAGCCCTGTAATCTCAGCTACTCAGGAGGCTGAGGGAGGAGAATTACTTGAACCCAGAAGGCAGAGGTTGCAGTGAGCTGAGATAGCGCCATTGGACTCCAGCCTGGGCAGCAGGAGTGAAACTCCATCTCAAAAAGAGAAAAAAAAAAAAAGCAGCAGTCATCTTTATTTCTCTTCTTTTTCCCTATAAATGCTGTCCCTTCCACAGTGAAGAATAACCTGGTAGTGATACAAAATGTCCATAGCCCAAAGCTAGGTATGCTAAAAACCTTCGAAATTCTCTCCCCCTTAGGTAAGGCACGGATCCCTTGAAAAACCTTTCTCTTTACCTTCTTTCTAGTCAAAGCCCACTATTCCCTTGATTTGGAACATTCAGTCTATATTACTATCAATGCCCTTCTTTCTCTCCCTCCACTGACCCAGCATCATCCTCCAGTTTCACAGTGCCCCAGCCATGCCTAGAGGGGGAAATTACCTGAGCCTGAGCAGGCGGGAAGCACTCTCTGGGTAGAGGACAGGGATAGGCGTGACAGGGCCAGGACTGACGGTCAAAGGAAACACTGGCACAGGGGCATCCCACAGCTCCAAGTGCCCGTCCCCTGAGGAATTCCACCTGGCAGGAGGGAGGTAACTCCAACAGGGGAATAGAAAAAGATGGCCCAACCAAGAAAGGTCCAGGTCTATGAGCTAAAAAAGACCAAGAGCAAGGGTTAATCAGGACCTTAGCATCCTATCCACCCACCTCCCCATTTATTTCCTCAGAGACTTAATTGCCTTGATCCTTGGACACCATTCTTGTCAGGATCTGAGGCATCTGGCCTCTACCTTCCACTCACCTCACAGCTCAGGACGCCAGTGTTATCTCTCACATAGAGGCTTCCGTTCCTGCACTCTTGTTCCAAGTCCGCCGATAGGTCTGTTAGTGTCCCTAAAAGTAACAGCTGCTCTCGGGGCAGGGGGTTCCCATTTGGTCCAGCCTCTTGGGCCCAGGCCTGGTATGCACTACTGCTCCAGGACAGGTGGCTGCAGCATGGGAGACGCTGGTGAGTCTTGAGGTCCTGTACTGAGACGAAGCTGTAGAGTGAAGGGAACAGAGGTCCTGCAAAGCCAGGTCCAAGCCTGATAAACCCTCAAGAGCCCAGGGAAAGGTTGCAGGGAACATGGACTAAGAGGTGAGTTTGATTGATTAAAGGGGTAAAACCTGGGGCTAAAGGCCTAAGAAAATAAGGATGGGGGCCAGGCGCAGTGGCTCACACCTGTAATCCTAGCACTTTGGGAGGCTGAGGCAGGTGGATCACCTGAGGTCAGGAGTTTGAGACCAGCCTGGCCAACATGGTGAAACCCCATCTCTACTAAAAATACAAAAAATTAGCCGGGCATGGTGGTGTGCACCTGTAATCCCAGCTTCTTGGGATGCTGAGGCAGAAGAATTGCTTGAACCCAGGAGATGGAGGTTGCAGTAAGCCAAGATCATGCCATTGCACTCCAGCTTGGGCAACAGAGTGAGACTGTCTCAAAAAAAAAAAAAAAAAAGGAAAAAGAAAATAAGGATGGGATCTGAGTCCAATTCTGTGCTGAATAGTATCTTCAATAAGATGGTACCAGGGAGAGGATCCAGAGAAATAAAGTAGGAATGCATAAGGGGCCTGAGGAAATGAATGTGTGGGGAGAACACTTTGTAAATAACAAAAGCAATTCTCTTGAAAGCATCTCAGCTCTTAGCTCCAGAGAGAACTTAACGGGACCACTTAGGCATCTAACGGTCCAACTACAATGACCCCAGCCAAGTTCCTTTCTAGTCTAGAATAGCACAGTACTAGAGACTAGGGGAGAAGCTGAGGCTGAGATGTGGGTGTTGGATGTGATACAAATAATAGTTAAATTATCAAAGTTGTGATAAATTCACCTTTTTGTAATACCATTATTCTCACTTGCTTGCATTCCCCTGATTTTTTTTAATTTTTTTATTTTTGAAACAGAGTCTCACTCTTTCGCCCAGGCTGGAGTGAAAACAAGACTGAAATCTTGAATGCTCTCCAGATGGGGTTTCACCATGTTGGCCAGGATGGTCTCAAACTCCTGACCTCAGGTGATCCATCTGCCTCAGCCTCCCAAAGTGCTGGGATTACAGGCATGAGCCACTGTGCCCAGCCCCATGATTTTTTTTAAGTGGAAATGAAAAGGATCGAGTTACAAAACATGACAATTAATCCTCCCTGTTGGACTCAAGAACGTTACGCACAAATGAGTACTGAAGAGAGAGAATGCTGTTCTAGAAAGCCACTCCCCTTCTGCATCTGCTCTCCCTCCCTGACGGCTTTGGAGAAGACACAAGGCAAAGACAGAAACTAATACCTGTTGGCTCCTGCCACGCACGCTATACTATACTGAGTCTGGTCAGGCTCAATATTGAATTTTCTTCACCTCAAAACCCTGTAAACACCACCAATGGGGAAACTCAGAGGCTCAGGTACACAGAGGCATGGGTGGCAAAGCTAGATGTGCCTCATTCAAAAGTCCGTGTTCTTTCTCTGTTTTCCTACTTATCTGAAGACCCAGGAAAAAGCAACCAGAGAGAACTGTCTCTTTTTTTTTTTTTTTTGAGACAGAGTCTCACTCTGTTGCCCAGACTGGAGTGCATTGGCGTGATCTCGGCTCACTGCGACCTCCGCCTGCCGGGTTCAAGCAATTCTCCTTTCTCAGCCTCCTGAGTAGCTGGGACTACAGGCATGTGCCACCATGCCTGGATAATTTTTTGTATTTTTAGGAGAGACAGGGTTTCACCATGGTGGCCAGGCTGGTCTTGAACTCTTGACATCGTGATCCGCCCGTCTCAGCCTCCCAAAGTGCTAGGATTACAGGCATGAGCCATCGCGCCCAGCCAAGAAAAGTAATCTTAAGTGTTACGGACGTGGACAAGAATTATACTAAAAGAGGCCGGGCGTGGTGGCTCACGCTTGTAATCCCAGCACTTTGGGAGGCCGAGGCGGGCGGATCACGAGGTCAGGAGATTGAGACCACGGTGAAACCCCGTCTCTACTAAAAATACAAAAAATTAGCCGGGCGTGGTGGCGGGCGCCTGTAGTCCCAGCTACTCGGAGAGGCTGAGGCAGGAGAATGGCATGAACCCGGGAGGCGGAGCTTGCAGTGAGCCGAGATCGCGCCACTGCACTCCAGCCTGGGCGACAGCGAGACTCCGTCTCAAAAAAAAAAAAAAAAAAAAAAAAAAAAAGAATTATACTAAAAGAAAGGAAAACAGTCCAGTGAAATAAAAAGATAGAAAGGAAAAAAAAATGGGTACAAGTACCCTCAGAAATTACTTTGGAATTAGGCCAAGCACAGTGGCTCATGCCTGTAATCCCAGCACTTTGGGAGGCCGAGGTGGGAGGATCACCTGAGGTCAGGAGTTTGAGACCAGCCTGGCCAACATGGTGAAACCCCGTCTCTACCAAAAATATAAAATTAGCCAGGCGTGGTGGCGAGCGCCTGTAATCCCAGCTATTCGGGAGGCTGAGGCAGAATTGCTTGAATCTGGGAGGCGGAGGTTGCAGTGAGCAGAGATCGTGACACTGCACTCCAGCCTGGGCCACAAGAGTGAAATTCCATCACAAAAAAAAAAAAAAAAGAAATTACTTTGGAATTAATGTAACGAAATATCATTTAATGCCTACCAAATAGGCAAAAATAAATAAAAATAATTTTTTAACCAAGGTAAACACAGGCTCAAGACATGCATATACACTATTGGCCGGGTGCGGTGGCTCACGCCTGTAATCCCAGCACTCTGGGAGGCTGAGGTGGGCGGATCACCTGAGGTCAGGTGTTCAAGACCAGCCTGGCCAACATGGCAAAACCCCATCTCTGCAAAAATACAAAAACTAGCCAGGTGTGGTGGCAGGCACCTGCAATCCCAGCTTCTTGGAAGGCTGAGACAGGAGAATCGCTTGAACCTGGGAGGTGGAACTTGCAGTGAGCCGAGATGATGCCATTGCACTCCAGCCTGGATGACAGAGCAAGACTCCATCTCAAAAAACAAACAAACAACCACAAACAAAAAAAGAAGTATAATGTTAAGCACAAAAAGCAGGCAGGAGCTGGGTGCAACGGTTCACACCTATAATCCCAGCACTCTGGAAGACCACGACGGCAGATCACCTGAGGTCAGGAATTCGATACCAGCACGGCCAGTGGTGAAACCCCATCTCTACTAAAAAATACAAAAATTAGCTGGTGTGGTGGCGCATAGTCCCAGCTACTGAAGAGGCAGTAGAATCACTTGAACCCAGGAGGCAGAGGTTGCAGTGGGCCGAGATCATGCCACTGCACTCCAGCCTGGGCAACAGAATGAGACTCCATCTTAAAAAAAAAAAAAAAAAGGCCAGGCACGGTGGCTCATGCCTATAATGCCAACACCTTGGGAGGCCACGGTAGGAGGACTGCTTGAGCCTAGGGGTTCGAGACCAGTGTGGCATGCACCTGTGGTCCTAGCTATGTGGGAGGCTGAGGCAGGAGAATTGCTTGAGCCCAGGAGGTAAAGGCTGTGAGCTGTGTTTGCACCACTGCACTAGAGCCTGGGGGACAGAGTGAGACTCTGTCTCAAAAAAAAAAAAAAAAAAGGCAACCCACAGAGGGTATTTACATAGGGTATGGTACCATTTATTTAAAGTCTACACGTATGCAAAACTCTACATTATATTGCTTAAGGATAGATGCATGTGTAGTAAAAATACTAAAATATTTATTAGAATAATATATCCCATCTTCAAGATAGTGATTACTTTTTTTTTTTTTTTTTTAAATATGGAGTTTCGCTCTCGTTGCCCAGCTGGAGTGCAATGGTGCGATCTCGGCTCACTGCTGGAGTGCAATGGTGCGATCTCGGCTCACTGCTGGAGTGCAATGGTGTGATCTCGGCTCACTGTAACCTCCGCCTCCCGGGTTCAAGCGATTCTCCTGCCTCAGCCTCTGAGTAGCTGGGGATTGCAGGCACCCACCACCACACCTGGCTAATTTTTGTATTTTTTTTAGTAGAGACGGTGTTTCAGCACGTTGGCCAGGCTGACCTCGAACTGCCGACCTCAGGTAATCTACCTGGCCTTGGCCTCCCAAAGTGTTGGGATTATAGGCATGAGCCACTGTGCCTGGCCAATAGTGATTACTTCTATGAGGAGATAAATAGGTTTCTTTTGCAGGACTTGTCATAGCCTCTAATATGTTAATAAACCCTATGACTCTCCCAGAGAAGTTTATCATACTCAATGTCCCTCACACTTACTTAGCTATGAACCCCTTTTCTTGTGCTTTACTAACATTGCCTAGAACACTTTTGGAAATGATAGTGTAGAAAAAATATATATATATATATATATAAAAACACACTCTCAGAAGCCCGAAAACTCACATCTTAAACACAATGATCTGTACTTGGTAATGTCAAACAACTCTCTGTATCTTTGTTTCCTAATACACAAAATAAAGATAACACCAGCCTCTCTCCCCACTTTGAGAGCTCTTTTTCCAAATTTTCCTTCTCTCTTCCCCTCTTCCTCTCCTTTTCTTTAATCTTGAGCCAATTCGGGAGAACTTTAGGAAAAGGAAAGCTTGACAGCGTTAGAACAAAAAAGCTCTGCAGAAGGGGTATGTTTAGACTACCTTGTCCTCCACTCACTCTCTCACTTGCCCTTTTTCTAACTATAGAACCTTACTTTTCAATCCTGAATTCAATACCCACCCCTGCCCAGCCCCTGCAACCGCCACCTCTCCTTACCTATAGCTGAGGGGCAGTGTAGAAGCTTGGTTCCTTCCCTGGGACAACCAGACAGTCTTCACACAATCAATTACCGATGGAGTCAACTGGACATTAGGCTCCTTGACAGCTGGACACAGGGTCTTTTGGATGAAGACCTGAGCATCCTCAAGCCAGGCTTGTTCCTGAGGAAAGTGAATTTAGTTAAAACATCTTGACTATCTGGCCCACCAAGGAAACTTGGGAAGAATAAAGGACTAGAAAAAAATATCCAGGCTGGGTGCAGTGGCTCACTCCTGTAATCCCAACACTTTGGGAGGCTGAGGCAGGCAGATCACTTGAGGTTGGGAGTTCGAGACCAGCCTGACCAACATGGTGAAACCCTGTCTCTACTAAAAACACAAAATTAGCCGGGGGTGGTGGTGCGCACCTGTAATCCCAGCTACTTGGGAGGCTGAGGCAGGAGAATTGCTTGAACCCAGGAGGCGGAGGTTGTGGTGAGCCAAGATCAAGCCATTGCACTCCAGCCTGGGCAACAAGAGCAAAACTCTGTCTCAAAAAAAAAGAAAAGAATATCCAGAGGGCACATGAAATGAAGATCAAAAGTAAAGGAGTTTAGAACTTGAAGAAACCTTAAAAGTCTTAGTCCAGCCATACCGTAGACAGCTGGCCATCCAGCTTTGGTCTTGCCCCTTTCTCTAACAAACTTGTACTCATGCCATCTTACATGGAATCTGGTTCTAAAGTCAGTACGTTGAAGAGCAAGAATGGACAAAAACATTGTTTTTTTTTTTTTTTTTTGAGACGGAGTCTCGCTCTGTCGCCCAGGCTGGAGTGCAGTGGCGCAATCTCGGCTCACTGCAAGCTCCGCCTCCCGGGTTCACGCCATTCTCCTGCCTCAGCCTCCTGAGTAGACAAAAACATTGTTGAACAATCCTTTAAACTGTTCATAAAGAATAGGACAGGCTGGGTGCAGTGGCTCACGCTTGTAATCCCAGCACTTTGGGAGGCCAAAGCGGGTGGATTGCTTGAGTCCAGGAGTTCAAGAACAGCCTGGACAACATGGCGAAATCATGTCTCTACAAAAATACAAAAAGCCAGGCGTGGTGGCACATGCCTGTGGTTCCAGCTACTCGGGAGGCTGAGGTGGGAGGATCACCTGAGCCTGGGGCAGTTGAAACTTCAGTGAACCCGGATGGTGCCACTGCACTCTGGCCTGGGTGACAGAGTGAGATGCTGTCTCAAAAAAACCAAAACCAAAAATGAGTAAGACATAGTGCCATACTATGTATAAGTGCCTAATAGTGGACAGTACATAAAAAGGACATAGGCAGAGTATAATTTTTAATCATCTCCTTTTTTTATTCAAATGTATGCATTTCCCACAAGCTAAATATATGCAAGACACAACCTCACTCGATTTGTTTCCTGTTGTCTTTTCAGCTAAGGTGTGGGCTTCCTGAGGAGGATATGGACTATCTTTGTATACCTGACACAGATTCTGGACACATAGTTGCCATGATGTGTAGATAACTTTAGGGAAACGGACCAGTTTGGCCTACTCCCAGTGCTAGGCAGCTTTAACACACTTGGTAGTAGGCCCTTTATCCTTCTCCCTTAATGCTACTTCTAAGCCACTACAGCACCTTCCCTGGTCCTCCAAGGCTCATATATTAACATCCTGGTCAATCTTTCACATTCTTCTTTTTTTTTTTTTTTTTTGAGATGGAGTCTTGCTCTGTTGCCCAGGCTGGAGTGCAATGGCGCAATCTCGGCTCACTGCAACCTCTGCCTTCCGGGTTCAATCGATTCTCCTGCCTCAGCCTCCCAAGTAGCTGGGATTACAGGCATCCACCACCATGCCCAGCTAATTTTTTATATTTTTAGTAGAGACGAAGTTTCACCATGTTGGCCAAGCTGGTTTCGAACTCCTGAACTCAAGTGATCTGCCCGCCTCAGCCTCCCAAAGTGCTAGGATTACACACATGAGCCACTGCGCCTGGCCTTTCACATTCTTCTAATCTTAAGGAGCTTGAAAAGAGCTAGAAAAGCCAGTCTTCCATGGAATCAACCTAAATGCACATTAACAGTAGACTGGATAAAGAAAATGTGGTACATATACACCATGGAATACTATGCAGCCATAAAAAAGAATGAGATCATGTTCTCTGCTACAACATGGATGCAGTTGGAGACCATTATCCTTAGCAAACTAACCCAAGAACAGAAAACCAAATACTGCATTTTTGTTCCCACTTCTAAGTGGGAGCTACATAGCGAGAACACATGAACACAAAGAGGGAAATAACAGACACTGGGGCCTACTTGAGGGTGGGAAGCGAGAGATCGGAAAAAATACCCCTCAAGTACTATGCTTAGTACAGGGGTGACGAAATAATCTCTATACCAAACCCCCATGACACGAGGTTACCTACATAATAAACCTGTGCACGTCCCCCTGAATCTAAAATAAAAGTTAAAAGGAAAAAAAAAGTCTCCAAGTTCTAGATGTCTTCAGCATCCTTGTGGCCAGCCCTACCCACTGACCTTCAGCCCACTTCAGCCACACACTCATTCATGGTCAGAGCTGTGGAAAGCAGACCAAATCATCATTCAGAGTTGCCCCACCAGTATAAGCAAAGTTCCAACTCTCACACTTTTTGTCTTCCTCTCCCAGTATTCTTTTGTAGTTCCTGTTTCTTGGATGGCCTCTCCTTTGCTTGGTGCACTGAATACTATTGTCTCTCAAAGTGATCCCATGGCCTCAAGGTAAAATTACCTAAGTTTTGTTAAAAAGGCAAATTCATGTTTTCATCTATGAATAAAAATGGAGCAGACTGGATGTGGTGGCTCTCACCTGTAATCCCAGCACTTTGGGGAGCCAAGGCGGATCGCTTGAGCCCAGTAGTTCACCACTAGCCTGGGCAACAAGGCAAAGACCCATCTCTACAAAAAAGAAAAATTAGCTGGGCATGGTGGCTCGTGCCTGTAGTCCCAGCTACTCGGGAGGCTGAGGTGGGAGGATCACCTGAGCCTGGGAAGGTTGAGACCCGCCTGGGCAACATGGTGAAACTCTAAAACAATTCAAAATTAGCCAGGTTAGCCGGGCGTGGTAGCACACGCCAGTAGTCCCAGCTACTTGGGAGGCTGAGGTGGGAGGATCACTTGAGCCCAGGGAGGTGGAGGCTGCAGTGAGCCATGATGGTGCCACTGCACTCAAGCATGGGTGACCTTGTTTCAAAAAAAAAAAGGAGGGGGGAAGACCCAGATTAATACAGGCTGAAGTTTAAGAACACAATATGCTTTCCCACAATTATCTCAACCACTGCATGGGTTTAACAGCCATGGCCAGATGATAACTGTTCCTGCATGTCTACTTTAGCTGAGATCTCATTCCTGGGCTTTAGTCGTATCCATCTGCCAGACTCTCCGTGGTCAATCCACAGGCAGCACACATGCCCAATACTGAACTTTCCACAAAACCCTCTCCTTTTCTAGAACTCTTCTAGTGTTATGTTCACTAACTTAGCAAATAGTACCCTTAACCAAATAGTTTTTCTATCCTGAAACCTAGATGACCTCCTTAACTCCTTCCTTTCCCTACATAGGTCCCAGTCCTGGCTGGGCGCGGTGGCTCACGCCTGTAATCCCAGCACTTTCCGAGGCCGAGGCGGGCAGATCATGAGGTCAGGAGATCGAGACCATCCTGGCTAACATGGTGAAACCCCGTCTGTACTTAAAAAAAAGAAAAAAAATACAAAAATGAGCTGGGCATGGCGGCGCCTGCCTGTATGCCTGTAATTCCAGCTACTCGGGAGGCTGAGGCAGAAGAATCGCCTCAACCTGGGAGGCAGAGGTTGCAGTGAGCCGAGATCGCGTCACTGCACTCCAGCCTGGTGACAAAGCTAGACTCCGTCTCAAAAAAAAAAAAAAAAAAAACACACACACACACACACACAAACCAATCCTTTAGATTGTATTTTCTTAACATCTTTTTTATCTATCTATCTATCTATCTATCTATCTATCTATCTATCTATTTATTTGAGATGGAGTCTGGCTCTGTCGTCCAGGCTAGAGTGCAGTGGCGTGATCTCGGCTCACTGCAACCTCCACTTCCCTTGTTCAAGCGATTCTCCTGCCTCAGCTTCCTGAGCAGCTGGGATTACAGGCGTGTGCCACTACACCCAATTACCCTCATGTTAAAGTCGCTGCTTAGCAAGAGGTACAAAACTGTCAGCTCTGACCCCTCCACCACCACCCAATTGAACTTTTGAGTTTTTCAGACACCTGCTCTATCCTCCAGCCTTTGAACATGTTTCCTTCCGTCCTGAAACCCCTTCCGGCGCTTTTTTTTTTTTTTTTTTTGACAGAGTCTCGCTCTGTTGCCCAGGCTGGAGTGCAGTGGCACAATCTCAGCTCACTGCAGCCTCCGTCTACCCGGTTCAAGCGATTCTCCTGCCTCAGCCTTCTGAGTAGCTGGAATTACAGGTGCGCGCCACCACGCCCGGCTAATTTTTGTATTTTTAGTAGAGATGGGGTTTCACCATGTTGGTCAGGCTGGTCTCGAACTCCTGACCTCAAGTGATCCGCCCGCCTCCGCCTCCCACAGTGCTGGATTACAAGCGTGAGCCACCACACCCGGCCCCTTTTGGCGCTTTTTGCCTTCTACACGCACTTCGGGTCTCAGACGCTTTTTCTTATTATGGTTGCCCTTTTCCCCTACAGCTCCGTCAAGGGTCTTCTCCAGGAACCCACAGCCCCATAGCTCCCCCATTAACCTGCTCCTGGTTTCCTACCCGGCCTAAACCGTAGAGAGTGAACGGAGACCAGTTTAAGGCTCACAGCGGGCGCCGCGTGAATGAGGGAATAAACATTCGCAGAACCAGTAAGAGGTAGGAGCGGACCGACTCACAACTCCCTCACCCATTGGCCGGACGCGGCCAACCAGCCCAAAGAGACAAGGCAGAGGAAATAGGAAGAGAAAGAATATCTGTGACAAACAAGAAAAAAGGAACAGGGGACGTAATAGCAGCACTCACGGAGGAAAGGGCCTGATCCCGGCCAGCCGCCATGATGCGCCGGAGCTCCGCCCCCGGGAGGGGCAGGTGCTCGCTTGAGGGTGGGAGTGGGGGGGGGGGCGCTCGGTGACGTCACTGGTGAGCGGGTTTACTCGCCACCTCCAGCTCCTTCTCGCTGCTCACCCCCTTGCATCCTAGAGACTCCGCGAGGCGCCTCGGTGCACCATCCCAACTCCCGACACCCCTGTCTCTTTTCTCTGATTTTTTTTTTTAAGACGAAGCCTGGCTCTGTCGCCCAGGCTGGAGTGCAGTGGCGCGATCTGGGCTCACTGCAACCCCCGCCTCCCAGGTTCAAGCGATTCTCCGGCCTCAGCCTCCTGAGTAGCTAGGATTACAGGCACCTGCCACCACGCCCGGCTACTTTTTTTTTTTTTTTTTTTTTTTTTTTTGTATTTTTAGTAGAGACGGGGTTTCACCACGTGGCCAGGCTGGTCTCAAACTCCTGACCTCGGGTGACCCACCTGCCTCAGCCTCCCAAAGTGCTGGGATTACAGGCGTGAACCACAGCCCCTGGCTCTCTCTGATTTTTTTGAGACGAGGTCTCGCTCTATCGCCCAGGCTGGAGCGCAGCGGCGCCATCTCGGTTCACTGCAGCCTCGACCTCCCGGGCTCAAGCGATCCTCCCACCTCAGCCCACCGAGTAGCTGGGATCACAGGCGTGCACCACCACACCCGGCTAATTTTTGTATTTTTCTGTAGCGACATGGTTTCGCCATGTTGCCCAGACTGGTCTCGAACTCCTGGGCTCAAGCGATCTGCCCGCCTCGGGCTCCTAAAGTGCTCGGATTACAGGCGGGAGCCACCGCGCCCAGCCTCCGTCTCCCTTCTAAGTGACATCCTGTCCGGCATCCCGCAGGCCTTCACAAGGATGGGGTGGGAGAGCTCAGGAACTCAAACACAGCCCTCCTGGTGGATGACTTCTAAGCATCTTTCAGTCTCCCTGATCTTGCCAAGCAGAGAAGCGCTTCCTCGTAATGCCACCAAAGCACAACTTTCACATGCTTGCATTATGGCCTTAACTAACTGATGTCATTACTTAACTGTCCCCGCGGGGACGGGGAACTGAATGTATTTTCACAAACGTCAATTCAAGACATATTTGTGGGAGAAACCACTTGGGGACAAACCTCACCCCACCAAGAACCTGGAATCCTGCCGGGTGGCTGGGAAAAGTGGGCGGGGCGTAGTCGCCCCAGCGCTGGCAGGTCCAGTCTCTGCCCGCGGCGCAAACGGATGACGTAACAAGCGCGCGCGACGATTCGAGGTGCTCTGTGGCCGCGAGTGCACCTTCCACGTGAGTATAGTTACCGCGTGCGGACCTGGATCCTCCTCCAGGTGCAGCGTTTCGTCATCTAGCCCAAGCCTGGTCTGACCGCTTCA
The DNA here is from genome assembly GCF_028878055.3 of Symphalangus syndactylus. NCBI lineage: Eukaryota > Metazoa > Chordata > Mammalia > Primates > Hylobatidae > Symphalangus > Symphalangus syndactylus. The sequence goes on along the minus strand of NC_072442.2, from coordinate 60,088,161 downwards.
GTATCCTCACCGGGCCGAGCTGTGTCTACTTGGTGCCCGCGTATTTGCTTTAGTGGAGGCGTCCATTCGTCCTATCTTGCGTGCGTTCCGCAGACCCCAGGCATGGCCGACCCCCATGTAAACTTAGCCCCATTGTCCCATTCATGGATTCAACTAACAGAAAGTCTGCAGGCCGCCTACTTTATATCAGGCACCATGCTGGTCATGGGATACAGCCCTCATGCACGCAAACCCTGTCTCTGAGCTCTTGAAGCTTATATTTTACTGGGAATGATAGACGGAAATCAAGTGACTTAATAAACAAAATGCCTTCAGGAAGACTGTCCTGCAAGTGGGAGAGGGGCTGAAGAGTGGTGAGAATCAAGAGTTCATTCAGTCAGTCCACAAGTTTTAGAATTTTTTTGCGTTCCAAGCCCTGGTATTGTTCTAAGTCTTGGTAATTCAATGGAAACGAAGCAGCAACATCCCATGCCCACGTAGAGATTTTTTCCTAGTGGAGAATATAGAGCGAAAAATAAAAACATCCGATAGTGATAAGCGCTTTATAGGAAATTAAAATAGGGCCGGCCATCTGACAGTAACTACTTGAGTGGTTAGTGAAGCCTTTTCCACGAAGGCGAATCACCAGAAATCTAAATAACAAGAAAGAGCTAGCCATGCATTTGTCAGGGTGAAAAAAATGCCTTCCAGGACTGAGCTTGGCAAGTTAGAGAAATAAAAAAGAAGCTAATGTGGTTGGTGCATTGTGGGTGAAAAAGAGAATGGTGTGAGATAGGGTTGGAAAGGTAGGCCAGAGAGTGGCCAGACTTGGTAAACCAGGATGCTGAGTTGGAATTTATACCATGTGTGATGGGAAGCCATAATCCACTTTATGCTGATGTGTGACAAATGAATTGTGGTTATGCAGTGGTCAGGAGGTTAATGCATTGGTTCAGGTGAGTGATGGTGGTGGCTTACTTGAACTAGAGTGAGGTAGTAGAGATGAAGAGATGAGAGATTTGAGACATGATTGGAAATAGATTTCCTGGTGGATTGGATTTAGAGAGTCTGAGGGAAAGAGAATTAAGGATGACTTCTGTGTTTTTGTCTTGAGCAACAAATTGGATGATGGTAGTGTTTACTGAGATGGCAAGGCTAGGGGAACAGCAGAGTTTGGTGAGTAAAGCCAGGGTCCCGCTGAGAGGCAGTGGGACCAGAAATTGGACAGGTACTTTGAGATACATGGGGAGGGCCTTTGAATGTTAAGCTAAAAGTATTAACTGTAATAGTTCTGTTGACTGATGCACACTGGAGGTCAATACACCAAGACACCAGGTTGCAGCAGAGAAAGAGGTTTAATCATAGGGCTGCTGAACAAGGAGACAGGAGGAAACCTCAAATCCATCTCCCAGAGTACTTTGGGGCTAGGGTTTTTAAAAAAGGGTTTGGAGTAGGATTGGGATGAAGTGTGAAAATCATTGATTGAAGAGTGCAGGGTGAGGTCGTGAAACAGGGAGATGAAGAAACTGATTCTCATGCTCACTTGGTTCCACTGTGGGAGTCTTTTTTTGTTTTCTTTCTTTTAATTTGAAAGATGAGGTCTGCCTGGCGCAGTCGCTCACGCCTATAATCCCAGCACTTTGGGAGGCTGAGGTGCGTGGATCACAAGTTCAAGAGTTTGAGACCATCCTGGCCAACATGGTGAAACCCCATCTCTACTAAAAATACGAAAATTAGCTGGGCATGGTGGTGTGCACCTGTAGTCTCAGCTACTCGGGAGACCGAGGTAGGAGAATCACGTGAACCCATAAGGCAGAGGTTGCAGTGAGCCGAGATCGTGCCACTGCACTCCAGCCTGGCGACAGAGTGAGACCCCATCTCAAAAAAAGAAAAAGAAAGATGGGGTCTTGCTCTGTCACCCAGGCTGGAGTGCAGTGGCACAACTATAGCTCACTGCAGCCTCAAACTCATGGGATCAAGTGATCCTCTTGCCTCGGCCTCTTGAGTAGCTGGGACCACAGGTACACGCCACCATGCCTCGCTAATTTTTAATTTTTTTTATAAAGACAGGGTCTTACCAGGTTGCCCAGGGCTGGTCTCAAACTCCTGGGCTCAAGCAGTCCACTGCTTTGGTCTCCCAAAGTGCTGAGATTACAGGCGTTGGGATTATAGGCATGAGCCACTGCTCCTGGCTTCTGTGGGAGTCTTTGAGCTGGTGGAGTCAGCTGTTCTGCTGGAATTCAGGATCTGCTTAAGCAATTCTTTTTTTTTTTTTTTTTTGGGGGGGTCAGAGTCTTGCCCTGTCACCCAGGCTGGAGTGCAATGGCTCAATCTTGGCTCACTACAACTTCTGCTTCCCAGGTTCAAGCGATTCTCCTGCCTCAGCCTCCCGTGTAGCTGGGACTACAGGTACTTGCCACTACGCCCGGCTAATTTTTTGTATTTTTAATAGACAGGGTTTCACCATGTTGGCCAGGTTGGTCTTGAACTCCTGACCTCAAGTGATCTGCCCGTCTTGGCCTCCTAAAGTGCTAGGATTACAGATGTGAGCCACCATGCCCAGCCCTGCTTAAACAATTCTATTTTTTTTTTTTTAATAATTTATGGGTCCGAATGGTGGCGCACGCCTGTAATCCCAACACTTTGGGAGTCCGAGGCGGGCAGATCACTTGAGGTCAGGAGTTGGAGACCAGCCTGGCGAACATGGGGAAACCCCGTCTCTACTAATAATACAAAAATTAGCTGGGCATGGTGGCGCATGCCTGTAATCTCAGCTACTTGGGAGGCTGAGTCAGGAGAATTACTTGAACCCAGGAGGCAGAAGTTGCAGAGCCCAGATTGTGCCACTGCACTCCAGCCTGGGTGACAGAGTGAATCCATCTCAAAAGAAAAGAAAAAGAAAATAAGTAAATAAATAAATAATTTATGACATGATATCATCAAGCAATAAATTCTTCAACAAAAGCTTTGCGATCAGAGATCTTTTTTGTTTGTTTGTTTTTGTTTGTTTTGAGACAGAGTTTCGCTCTTGTTGCCCAGGCTGGAGTGCAATGGCTCGATCTCAGCTCACTGCAACTTCCGCCTCCCGGGTTCAAGTGATTCTCCTGCCTCAGCCTCTCAAGTAGCTGTGATTACAGGCATGCACCACCACGCCCAGCTAATTTTGTATTTTTTTAGTAGAGATGAGGTTTCACCATGTTGATCAGGCTGGTCTCGAACTCCTGATCTCAAGTTCTCACTGTGTTGCCCAGGCTGGAGTGCAGTGGCTTAATCACAGCTCACTGCAGCCTCCGCCTCCCCAGGCTCAAGTGATCTTCTCACCTCAGCCTCTCTAGTTGCTGGGACTACAAGGCACATGCCAGTACACCCAGCGAATTTTTTTATCTTTTTTGAGAGAGATGGGGTTTTTGCCATGTTGCCCGGGTTGTTCTCAAATGCCTGTGCTCAATCCTCCCACCTCAGCCTCCAAAGGGCTAAGATTACAGGTGTTAGCCACTATGCCCCGCCCAATCTGGCCTCTTCTTATAAGAGCAAATTATAAGAGGTTTGGTGAGATTAGTAGCTCATTCTTGAGAGTTCCACTTTCATGACCTAATTACCTCCCAGAGGCCCCACCTCCAAATACACATTGAGGATTAGGGTTTCAATATATGAATTGGGAGGGGGAGATACACAAACATTCAATCCATGGCTGATGCCATTTCTCTCAGGAAATTTTTCCTGACACCTAAAGTGCAGGATTGGTGTCCACAGTCCCCTGACCTTCACCACACGGGACTGGAAATGTCTGGGTACTTGGCCTTTCTCCCCCAATAAAATATAGACCCTGTGAGAGCAGACATAGTTTCTGTCTTGTTTCACAGCGGTGTTCCTAAGACCTTGCCTGGGGCCCAGCAAAGTGCATGTACTCCAGGAACACGTGTCAAGCACGTACCTGTACACCTCCCTACCACATTAATAAAGACCACGTTTTGCAAGGTTCAGTAAAATCTCCAAGGTTACATTTTTCAGGTTACCTTGTTTCTCTAAATGTCCCTATTACTTTCCCATACCCTATCCCTAACACCTCAACTTTCCTTGAAATCTGAAATCAGTTCAACAGATAGGCCATAGTTAATGTTATTTTTATTTTATTTATTTATTGAGACGGAGTTTTGCTCTTGTTGCCCAGGCTGGAGTGCAATGGCGCGATCTCGGCTCACTGCAACCTCTGCCTCCCGGGTTCAAGCAATTCTCCTGCCTCAGCCTCCCTAGTAGCTGGGATTACAGGCGCCCACCACCACACCCAGCTAATTTTATATTTTTAGTAGAGACAGGGTTTCACTACGTTGGCCGGCCTGATCTCGAACTCCTGACCTCAGGCAATCTACCCGCTTCAGTCTCCCAAAGTGCTGGGATTACAGGTGTGAGCCACCGTGCCCGGCTCATCTCGAACGCCTGACCTCAGGCAATCCACCCGCTTCAGTCTCCCAAAGTGCTGGGATTACCGATGTGAGCCACTGCGCCCGGCTCAGTTAATGTTATTTTTTTAGGAACCTAATTCATCTCTGCAGCAAAGGACACATCTCTCCAGCAAAGGACACCTGCAGAGATGTCCCCAGTCCTTCACTTCTATGTTTGTCCCTCTGGCCACGAGGGGGCAGCCTCTGGACACACTCTAAGGAAACTGCAAGGGAAACTGCCAGAGCTGCAGGGCGTCGAGACTGAACTGTGCTACAATGTGAACTGGACAGGTTGGGCCCAGGTATTAGATTCTTGGGGGACATGCCTCGGTGCTGGGGGCAGTGTCTCAGGGTGTCCTTGCCTTGTCTCCCTGCAGCTGAGGCCCTCCCCAGTGCTGAGGAGACAAAGAAGCTGATGTGGCTGTTTGGTTGCCCCTTATTGCTGAATGATGTTGCTCGGGAGTCCTGGCTTCTTCCTGGCTCCCATGACCTGCTGCTGGAGGTCGGGCCCAGGTAAGTATCTCATCCTGCCCACCCCTTTCTCCTGCTTTTCTCTGCTTCCTCTTGTGATCCTTGGGAGATTTGTTTTTCCTTTGCTCTTTGCTACTTCCTGCCTAGGAAACCACGCATGTGCTTTCCCCATTTGGGTAGATCCCTCTGAAGACCCAGCCTGCTCCAAAACATGTTCTCAAAGCAAAATAAATTAGATTCCAAGTTAAAATCAAACAGTTTTGACCGGGCGCAGTGGCTCACATCTGTAATCCCAGCACTTTGGGAGGCCAAGGCGGGCGGATCACGAGATCAGGAGATTGAGACCATCCTGGCTAACACGGTGAAGCCTCGTCTCTACTAAAAAATACAAAAAATTAGCCGGGCATGGTGGTGGGCGCCTATAGTCCCAGCTACTTAGCAGGCTGAGGCGGGAGAATGGCATGAACCCAGGAGGTGGAGGTTGCAGTGAACCGAGATCGTGCCACTGCACTCCAGCCTGGGCGACAGAACGAGACCCTGTCTCACAGAAAGAAAAAAAAAAATCAAATAGTTTTGATGCTAGAGGACAGTTATGGTTTGGTTTGAGTGTACTTTGAAACCAGGTTTCTTGTTGCCCAGCCTGAGGCTGAAAGCCAATGGTGAGGGGATAGCGGTGGGAGGTTGTCCAGACAGCAGTGGGCAGGATCCACCTTCCCACTGAGGCCTGCCGGGGGTTCTCCAGTACTAACCATCAGGCCCATTGTTCAGGCTGAACTTCTCCACCCCAACATCTACCAACATTGTGTCAGTGTGCCACGCCGCTGGGCTGGGGTCTGTGGATCGTGTGGAGACCACCCGGCGCTACCGGCTCTTGGTGAGGTGATGGGGAATCAGGAGAAGGAGACGGGCCAGAGATATAAGATTAGACCCTAAGCTCTAGAGAGAAGCAGGGACAGGTGCTCCTGGCTTGAGGCCTGCTCTGTATGGTTGTACAAGTTGTTCACTGCCTGAAAGTACCTGGCTGAGGGGTAAATGGGGCAGAAATCCAGCCTATGCTTCCCTTAATCTGTGCATCCTGGCATGGATTCATACCTGGAAAGGGTGTCTTTTTGTAATCTGAGAAAAAGTGCTATATGGAGTGGCAGTGGGCTGGCCTTGCATGACTTAAGAGGGTAGGAAAGTGGACCATTTCTCTCCATTCTTAAACTCTTCACCCCTTGCCCTCTGTGTGTCTGCACCCCTAGTTTGCCCACCCCCCGTCAGCTGAGGTGGAAGCCATTGCTCTGGCTACCCTGCACGACCGGATGACAGAGCAGCACTTCCCCCATCCCATCCAGAGTTTCTGCCCTGAGAGCATCCCGGAACCCCTCAATGGCCCTATCAATATACTGGGCGAGGGCCGGCTTGCGCTGGAGAAGGCCAACCAGGAGCTTGGTGAGTAGCTGGGGAGGGAGGTGTAGGGCCCAGGATAGGCCACTAGGGGTGCTGAGATCTGGAATGTGGCTGCCTGAGTTCCACAGTCACCTCTTCCTGGATTTGTCTCCTAGGTCTGGCTTTAGATTCTTGGGACCTAGACTTCTACACCAAGCGCTTCCAGGAGCTACAGCGGAACCCGAGCACTGTGGAGGCCTTTGACTTGGCGCAGTCCAATAGGTGAGGAGGAATGGGATTGTTCCGATACCTGAGCCCATGGATGCTGGGAGAGACCACAGGGACTCGCCTTCATGGCTCTCCCCTGGCTTAGGGGCCTCCCTGAGTCTCTGAGGGCCTGGGCTCCTGTCATCCATCAAGGAGTCTACATTCAAATCTTGGTTTTATCTTCACTTTGGCTCTGGATAGTCCAAAATGACAGAATACTTGAAGATTATGACTTTTTGGAATATGTTTTGATCTATTATCTAAGTATGAATTTGGCTGTAACTCTGCTGTTAAATGCTGGTGAGAAGACATGGAATTAAGAAATGACCCCGTTTCCACCTGCCTTCCCCTCCCTGCATCGCCCCCTGCAGCGAGCACAGCCGACACTGGTTCTTCAAGGGCCAGCTCCATGTGGATGGGCAGAAGCTGATGCACTCACTGTTTGAGTCCATCATGAGCACCCAGGAATCCTCGAACCCCAACAACGTCCTCAAATTCTGTGATAACAGCAGGTGGGCTGTGCCCTAGACTAGGGTGGCATCAGGACCCGGGGAGGGGAGGCCCCAGGCCCTGGTTGGGTTAGTGTAGGTCCCAGAAAGGAAGCAGGGTCCAGGATGGATATGTCCACAGTGCAATCCAGGGGAAGGAAGTCCGATTCCTACAGCCTGAGGACCCTACACGGCCAAGCCACTTCCGGCAACAGCAAGGGCTAAGACATGTTGTCTTCACAGCAGAGACTCACAACTTTCCCACAGGTGAGCTGGGTTCCCTGGAGAAATAGGTGAGATCACAGAATAGGGTAGGGCAAAGGTCCTAGGCCCCTGGGCTGGGCTTGGGGAAAATAATCAGGGAAGCTGGTTGTCCTTATTTTCAGTGGGGGTGGTCAGAGATGGGGTTTGTGTCTGAGGCACCCAGACCTCTCCCCACTCTCTCTTTGCAGGAGTATGCCCCTTTAGTGGTGCGACCACTGGCACAGGGGGCCGGATTCGAGATGTCCAGTGCACAGGCCGTGGGGCCCACGTGGTGGCTGGCACTGCCGGCTATTGCTTTGGAAATCTGCATATTCCAGGTTCCATCTCCTTCTCTATGCACCTTCCCTTCCGGATTCCTTGTCCTGGCAGGCACCAAACTTCTATCTGTTAGGTCATAGGGTTATCCTGTGTGCCTTTTCTCAGGAGGAAGGGCTCTAGGATAACTGGCCTTTCACTAACTATGGTTGTAAGTGTAGACCTGGAGAGATGAGGTGGCCAGACTATTTTGCCAGAAACTAGCCTTCATTCAGCCAGAAAGTATGATATTGGGTTGCTCTTTTTTTTTTTTTTTTTTTTTTTTTTGAGACGGAGTCTTTCTCTGTCTCCCAGGCTGGAGTGCAGTGGCGCAATCTCGGCTCACTGCAAGCTCCGCCTCCCGGGTTCACGCCATTCTCCTGCCTCAGCCTCCCGCGTAGCTGGGATTACAGGCTCCCGCCACCACGCCCGGCTAATTTTTTGTATTTTTAGTAGAGACAGGGTTTCACCGTGTTAGCCAGGATGGTCTCGATCTCCTGACCTTGTGATCCGCCTGCCTCGGCCTCCCAAAGTGCTGGGATTACAGGCTTGAGCCACCGCGCCCGGCCTGGGTTGCTCTTATGATCACCACCTGCCCCTCAAATCTGGTTTCTTAGAAAGCCTGAGAAACTTGGCCGGGCATGGTGGCTCACACCTGTAATCCCAGCACTTTGGGAGGCTGAGGTGGGCGGATCACAAGGTCAGGAGATCGAAACAATCCTGGCTAACACGGTGAAACCCCATCTCTACTAAAAATACAAAACATTAGCCGGGCGTGGTGGCGGGCGCCTGTAGTCCCAGCTACTCAGGAGGCTGAGGCAAGAGAATGGTGTGAACCCAGGAGGCGGAGCTCTCAGTGAGCCAAGATCACGCCACTGCACCCTAGCCTAGGTGATACAGCGAGACTCCATCTCAAAAAATACAGAAAGCCTGTGTAACTCTGATCGCGAGATTCAGGGGGAAGGCTGGTGTGGGTGGTGGAAAGAAGACCAGTGCCTCACTGCAGGCTCTACGGCTTCCTAAAACAGGACTTCCTGAAGTGGAACACTGCAACCATGCAGGTGGTCCTTGGTGGCCTTGACTCTTCCTGAAGGATGCAGGCTGCTCCGGCCTGTCTTCACAGTTCATTCAGTTCATCCAGTTCTCTCTCCTTCCCTCCCAGGTTACAATCTGCCCTGGGAGGATCCAAGCTTCCAGTATCCTGGGAACTTTGCCCGGCCCCTGGAGGTTGCCATTGAAGCCAGTAATGGAGCTTCTGACTATGGCAACAAGTTTGGGGAACCAGTGCTGGCTGGTGAGGCTGGGGGTGTGGAGGGATGACAAACACCCAGAGGGGCTTGTGGGTGGGGTGTGCGACCCGGGGGCTGTGCTATTGGGCGAGCACTGGGGGAACTGAGTGACAGGTCCCTCTGATGTTCACACTCCAGGCTTCGCCCGCTCCTTGGGCCTCCAGCTCCCAGACGGCCAGCGGCGTGAGTGGATCAAGCCCATCATGTTTAGTGGGGGCATTGGGTCCATGGAAGCTGACCACATAAGCAAGGAGGCCCCAGAGCCAGGTAAGAGCCTGCCACCTTTCTCTGGATCCAGCCAGCTTTCTCCCCAGCACAGGATGGCTATAGGGAGGGAACTTACGGAACACTTTAGTGGTGAGTTTTTAATGTGTTGGCTTATGTTATGTGTCACATAATGATGGACAACTCATTCTGAGAAATGTGGTTATTAGGTAATTTCATTATTGTGCCCGCTTCATAAACTGTACATACACAAACCTAGATAGCATAGCCTGCTACACAATCCACACAGCCTCTTACTGGCAATATTATCCAGGAATTTTGTACACTTAGGAGCCATGATGAACAAAACAGCATGAGAATAAATTAAGCACAAGAGAAAATAATGCAATCAAGACGTGGTGGGCCGGGCAGGGTGGCTCGCACCTGTAATCTCAGCACTTTGGGAGACTGAGACAGGTGGATCACCTGAGATCAGAAGCTCAAGACCAACCTGACCAACATGCTGAAACCTTGTTGCTACTAAAAATACAAAAATTAGCCAGGCATCTGCCGGGCACGGTGTCTGATGCCTGTAATCCCAACACTTTGGGAGGCTGAGGTGGGCGGATCACGAGGTCAGGAGATCGAGACCATCCTGGCTAACACGGTGAAACCCCATCTCTACTAAAGAAATACAAAAAATTAGCCAAGTGTGGTGGCGGGTGCCTGTAGTCCCAGCTACTCGGGAGGCTGAGGCAGGAGAATGACATGAACCCAGGAGGCGGAGCTTGCAGTGAGCTGAGATTCCGCCACTGCACTCCAGCCTGGGCGACAGAGTGAGACTCTGTCTCAAAAAAAAAAAAAAAAAAATTACCCAGGTGTCATGGTGCACGCCTATAGTCCCAGCCTCCTGAGGCACAAGAATCACTTGAAGCTGGGAGGAGGAGGTTACAGTGAGTGGAGATTGCACCACTGCACTCCAGCCTGGACAACAGAGCAAGACCTTGTCAAAAAAAAAAAAGACATGGTAAATATGAGATATATGAAGCTACTGTCAATATAACATGGCATATTGTTTTTAAGTAAACTTTTTTTTCTCTTTTTTGTTAATTATTATTATTTTTAATCTGCATTTTCTTTCTCAAGTCAGATTTTTTTTCTCTTTTTAGAGACAGGGTGTTACTTTGTCACCCAGGCTGAAGAACAGTGGTTCTGTCCTAGCTCACTGTGGCCTTGAGCTCCTGGGCTCAAGCAGTTCTCCTGCTTCAGCCTTCCAAAGCACTGGGATTACAGGTGTGAGCCATGGTGCCCAGCCAAAATAAACTTGCTTTATATAAATAGAATGAGTACATTCTAAAATAACAGTAAAAAGTATAGTTGGCTGGACACAGTGGCTCATGCCTGTAATCCCAGCACTTTGGGAGGCCAAGGCAGGGGGATTACTTGAGGCCAGGAGTTTGAGACCAGTCTGGGGAATATAGTCAGACCCCTGTCTCTAAAAAAGTTAAGAAATAAAACTTAGCTGGATATGGTGGTGTACACCTGTAGTCCCAGCTACCCAGGAGGCTGAGGTGGGAAGATCGCTTGAGCCAAGGAGCTCAAGGCTGTAGTGAGCTATGATCATACCACTGCACTCCAGCACGAGTGACAGAGTGAGACCCTGTCTCCAAAAAAGAATAAAAATAAAAAATAAATGTAGGCTGGGTGCGGTGGCTCACGCCTGTAATCCCAGCACTTTGGGAGGCCATGGTGGGTAGATCACCTGAGGTCAGGAGTTCAAGACTAGTCTGGCCAACATGGTGAAACCCCCTCTCTACCAAAAATTCAAATATTAGCCGGGTGTGGTGGCACGCACCTGTAATCCCAGCTACTCGGGAGGCTGAGGCAGGAGAATCACTTGAACCTGGGAGGTGGATGTTGCAGTGAGCCAAGATTGCGCCACTGCACTCCAGTCTGGACAACAGAGTGAGACTCTGTCTCAAAAAAAAAAAAAAATTTTGGCCGGGCGCGGTGGCTCACACTTGTAATCCCAGCACTTTGGGAGGCCGAGGCGGGCGGATCATGAGGTCAGGAGATCGAGACCATGGTGAAACCCCGTCTCTACTAAAAATACAAAAAATTAGCCGGGCGTGGTGGCGGGCGCCTGTAGTCCCAGCTACTCGGAGAGGCTGAGGCAGGAGAATGGCGTGAACCCGGGAGGCGGAGCTTGCAGTGAGCGGAGATTGCGCCACCGCACTCCAGCCTGGGCGACAGAGCGAGACTCCGTCTCAGAAAAAAAAAAAAAAAAATTTTTTTTAAAGTGTAGTAAATACATAAATCAGCAATAGTCATTTATTGTCATTATGAAGTATTATGTAGTATACATACAATAATGGTCTGCAGTATACTTTTGTGTGACTGGCAGTGTAGTAGGTTTATTTACAATAGCATCACCACCAGCGTGCCACGATGCCACTAGGCAATAGGAATTTTTCAGCACAATTATAATCTTAAGGGATCACTGTTGTATATGTGGTCTGTTGTTAAGCAAAATGTCATTAGTCAGGCCATGACCATAATGGAATCATACAATATGCAGCCTTTTGTGTCTGCCTTCTTTCACTTAGCTTAATGTTTTCAGGGGTTATCCATTGCATCAGTACTTTATTTCTTTTTATGGCTGAATAATATCCCATTATATAGCTATGTCACATTTTGTTTACCCATTCCTTAGTTGGTGGACGTTGGGGTTGTTTCAACTTTTTAGCTATTATGCATAATGCTGCTATGAACATTTATGTACAAGTTTTTTTGTTTTGTTTTGTTTTGTTTTGTTTTTGAGACGGAGTCTCGCTCCGTCGCCCAGGCTGGAGTGCAGTGGCGCCATCTCGGCTCACTGCAAGCTCCGCCTCCCAGGTTCACATCACTCTCCTGCCTCAGCCTCCCGAGTAGCTGGGACCACAGGTGCCCACCACCAAGCCTGGCTAATTTTTTGTGTTTTTAGTAGAGATGGGGTTTCGCCATGTTAGCCAGGATGGTCTCGATCTCCTGATCTCGTCATCTGCCTGCCTCGGCCTCCCAAAGCGCTGAGATTACAGGTGTGAGCCACCGCGCCCGGCCTATGTACAAGTTTTTGTATGAACATATGTTATCATTTCTCCCAGGTATATAACTAGGGGTGGAATTGCTGGGTCATGTGGTAACTATGTTCAGCTTTTCAAAAAATTGCCAAACTGTTTTCTAAAGCAGCTGTACCATTTTACATTCCCTCTAGCAGTGTGTGAGGGTTCCAGTTTCTCCACATCCTTGACAACACTTGTTATTATCTGTCCTTTTGATTGTAAGGCATAATAGTGGGTATGAAGCAGTATTTCATTGTGGATTTGGTTTGTTTTTCTCTAATGACTAATGATGTTGAGCGTGTTTTCTTTCTTTTTTTTTTTTTTGTAGAGATGGAGTCTTGCTCTGTTGCTCAGGCTGGAGTGCAGTGGCACAATCTCGGCTCACTGCAACCTCCGCCTCCCGGGTTCAAGCAATTCCCCTGCCTCAGCCTCCTGAATAGCTGGGATTACAGGCATGTGCCACCACACCCAGCTAATTTCTTTTTTTAATTTATTTATTTATTTATTTATTTATTTATTTTGAGACAGAGTCTCGCTCTGTGGCCCAGGCTGGAGTGCAGTGGCACGATCTCGGCTCACTGCAAGCTCTGCCTCCTGGGTTCATGCCATTCTCTTGCCTCAACCTCCCAAGTAGCTGGGACTACAGGCACCTGCCACCATGCCCGGCTAATTTTTTTGTATATTTTTTAGTAGAGACGAGGTTTCACCATGTTAGCCAGGATGGTCTTGATCTCCTGACCTCGTGATCCACCCGCCTCGGCCTCCCAAAGTGCTGGGATTACAGACGTGAGCCACCGCGCCCGGCCAGCTAATTTCTTTTGTATTTTAGTAGGGATGGGGTTTCACCGTGTTGCCCAGGCTGGTCTCGAACTCCTGAGCTCAGGTAATCCACCCGCCTCAGCCTCCCAAAGTGCTAGGATTACAGGCGTGAGCCACCGCACCTGGCCGAGCATGTTTTCATATACTAGTTAGCTATTTGTATGTCTTCCTTAGAGAAACATCTATTCAGATCCTTTCCTATTTCTTTTTTCTTTTTTGAGATGGGATCTTGCTCTGTCACCTAGGCTGGAGTGCAATGGTGCGATCTCAGCTCGCTGCAACCTCCGTCTTCCTGGCTCAGGTGATCCTCCCACCTTAGCCTCCTGAGTAGCTGAGACTACATGCTCCCGCCACCATGCCTGGCTAATTTTTGCATTTTTTGTAAAGATTGGATTTCACTGTGTTAGCCAGGCTGGTCTCGAATTCCTGAGCTCAAGCGATCCGCCCACCTCAGTCTCCCAAAGTGCTGGGAGTGTGGGTGAGTTCTCCCACAGTTTCTACCCTTGAGCCCCCAGGCTGCAGGACCCTTCCGCATCCAGAAGTTGCAGTGAGCCGAGATTGCGTCACTGCACTCCAGCCTGGGCAACAGAGCAAGACCCCATCTCAAAAAATAAAAAGTTTTTAGTGTATAAGCCTTACTTCTATTGTTAAATTTATTCCTAATTATTTTTATTCTTTTTGATGCTACTGTAAATAGACATACATATTTTTGCCTTTTTCATTTTTCGCTCAGCAGTATATCTTGGAAATAATTTCATATTGATGAAGTCATATTACTTCATTACATTCCTATATTCTCTTTTTTTGGTGGCTTAGTCTTTCATTGTATAGACATACCATAGTTTACTTAATGAGGTCTCTGTTGTCAGCCTTTAAGTTATTTCATGTACTTGCTAATACAGACGTTACTGTGGTGTTTAATTTTGTAAGTAGGTGATTTTATACCTGTGCAAATAAATTAGCAGGATAACTTCCTCAAAGTGTATTTACCCAATCAGAGACTGTGTGCACTTGTCATTTTGGTTGTTATTGCCAAATCGTCCTCCGCAGTTGTACCAGTTTACTCTCCTATCAACCCAGTCAAGTGGTAAGGCTTCTGGGCTAGGCAGGGTGGCTCACGACTGTAATCCCAACACTTTGGGAGGCCGAGGTGGGCGGATCACCTGAGGTCAGGAGTTTGAGACCAGCCTGGCCAACATGGTGAAACCCTGTCTCTACTAAAAAAAAATACAAAAATTAGCCGGGCACGATAGCGGGTGCCTGTAATCCTAGCTACTCAGGAGGCTGAGGCAGGAGAATCGCTTGAATCCAGGAGGCGGAGGTTGCAGTTAGCTGAGATCACGCCACTGTACTTCAGCCTGGGCAACAGAGCGAGACTCCATCTCAAAAAAAAAAAAAAAAAAAAAGGTGGTCAGGCTTCTCCTCCCTAACATCAGCTTCCTCTGTGCTCACGCTGCCTTGCTTTCAAGGCCTCTTCTCGTGGCTTCCCCAGTGTTCTGATTCTGCCTTCCCTTCTTACAGGCATGGAAGTTGTAAAGGTTGGAGGTCCCGTCTACAGGATTGGAGTTGGAGGTGGAGCTGCTTCATCTGTGCAAGTGAGTGGGAATTGCTAAAGGTGCAGAATCCTTGATATAACCGGGCCCCAGGCATAGGGGAGCATACAGGAGCTTCCAGCCTCGCTGAGCTGAGCTATGCCATATATGCCCCCAGGTGCAGGGAGATAACACCAGTGACCTGGACTTTGGGGCTGTGCAGCGAGGAGACCCGGAGATGGAACAGAAGATGAACCGTGTGATCAGGGCTTGTGTGGAGGCCCCCAAGGGAAACCCCATCTGCAGCCTTCATGATCAGGGCGCTGGTGGCAATGGTGAGGAAAGGAGTTGGAACAAGAGACTGGGCCTGTCTGGTATCCTGCCAGGTTTGGTTTAGGGAGAGGTATCAGGAATCTCCAACCAACCACCCAGCTCTGGGTCCCATTCTCCATGCTCTGTACATTCTAGAGAGGTTCAGGGTTGGAAGGGTGGAAGCCTGCTGCCGTGGGATGATTGGTGGTGAGGGTGTGGCAGCAGTTGACACAGGAACACACCGAATTACAGGCTCCTTTGGAGGCCAGGGACTGCCCTTTGTTGCCTGACCACCACTAGGTCACTGCTTCTCCTTGCAACCCTCTCACCAGGCAATGTCCTAAAAGAGCTGAGTGACCCAGCTGGAGCCATCATTTACACCAGCCGCTTCCAGGTGGGTCTCATTCCCTGAAGTCTGTCATTTTCCCACCCCTGCCAGCCACAGCCCGCTCCCACCCATCTCTCTTGCAACAACATGAGACGTGGGAGTGCCCACTGGCCCTTCTCTTTCCTCCCCGCCATGGCTGTGCAGCTTGGGGACTCAACCCTGAATGCCCTGGAAATCTGGGGGGCTGAGTACCAGGAATCAAATGCACTTCTGCTGAGGTCCCCCGACCGGGACTTCCTGACTCGTGTCAGTGCCCGTGAACGTTGCCCGGCTTGCTTCGTGGGCACCATCACTGGAGACCGGAGAGTGAGTTGGCCCAGGGAGTTGGGAGCAGACACTGGGGCAGACATGAGCCACCTGGGTATGGGCTAGAGGGAGAGCTGTCAAGGGAGAGAGACGAGAGGAAGACGGGAGGTAGTGGCAAACAAGCTGTGGGGAATGTAGGATCCAAGGAGGGGCAGGGACTCAATATGGAAACCAAACAAGGAGTGGAAAGCACATTTGTGCCCTGATTTCTAGGAACATTCCCTGCTGGTGTTCATAGTCTCATCCCCTCTGGGTGGGGTCCCTGTGGTCTACAGATAGTGCTGGTGGACGATCGGGAGTGTCCTGTCAGAAGAAATAGCCAGGGGAATGCCCCCCCGACACCCCCGCCAACCCCCGTGGACCTGGAGCTCGAATGGGTGTTGGGCAAGATGCCTCGGAAGGTATGTGGGGTTGGGGGGATGAGTTTCTCCTGTGGTCCTCTCCACACCACCCTTTACCCTACGTGCACTTTGTCACCTGTGTGCCCAGCCCACCCCAGGTGCTCACACTTGCCTGTCGCTGTGTTGCAGGAGTTCTTCCTGCAGAGGAAGCCCCCTGTGCTGCAGCCTCTGGCCTTGCCCCCAGGGCTGAGCGTGCGCCAGGCTCTGGAGAGGGTTCTGAGGCTGCCCGCCGTGGCCAGCAAGCGCTACCTCACCAATAAGGTCCTCCCTGCACCCTTCTTCTGCCCCCTGCCTCCTTCCTCCGCTCAGCCTCCTCTGCCCTCCCACCCCTCGAAACTGCTGTGGGGGTTTTTGCCTGGCCCTGGGGGAAGCAGCAGGGGCAGGGCAGCCACCCTGATGGCCTGGTCTCCCTGTTACCTGACTAGAGCTGTTGTCTGCATTGGGGGAAAGACAGGCCTCCCACTGCCCTGGGTCCCTTGGGGGCATGTGCGGGAGCACAGGCTGTCCCTGTCCCTTGCTCTCTTGCTAACCCCACCTGGTTAACAGGTGGACCGCTCCGTGGGCGGCCTGGTGGCCCAGCAGCAGTGCGTGGGGCCCCTGCAGACTCCTCTGGCAGATGTAGCGGTTGTGGCACTGAGCCATGAGGAGCTCGTAGGGGCTGCCACAGCCTTGGGAGAACAGCCAGTCAAGAGCCTGCTGGACCCAAAGGTCGCCGCCCGACTGGCCGTGGCCGAAGCCCTCACCAACCTGGTGTTTGCTCCGGTCACTGACCTCAGGGTGAGTTCTCCCACAGCTTCTATCCTGGAGCCCCCGGGCTTCAGGACCCTTCCGCATCCATCTGTAGCCCTTCATTTCATGTTGCAACCTCCCAGTCCCCCTGCACCCCTGGCCTCTCCACATCTCTCTTCCCCTCTAATGTTGTGCCTCTGCTACCCCCAGGATGTGAAGTGTAGCGGGAACTGGATGTGGGCAGCCAAGCTCCCAGGGGAGGGCGCAGCTTTGGCGGATGCCTGTGAGGCTATGGTGGCAGTGATGGCAGCCCTGGGTGTGGCAGTGGACGGTGGCAAGGACTCCCTCAGCATGGCTGCTCGGGTTGGCACTGAGACTGTGCGGGCCCCTGGTGAGGTGTGGGAGCCCCAGGGAGGGGAGGAGGAGCTATGGAGCTGGGTTGGCAACTCATTCCTTTGGACTCCTCCTTGCTCTCCAGGGTCACTGGTCATCTCAGCCTATGCCGTCTGCCCAGACATCACAGCCACCGTGACCCCAGACCTCAAGCATCCTGAAGGGAGAGGTATGGACATAGCCCCATCCTTTGTGATCTTTGCTTGTGTGATCTTTGCTTGGCTCCTGCTTTGTGAGTGCTGGGCCCCCATCTCAACACTGGGCTGTGGTGTTTTCTGGGACTGATTGTCTAGGTGTCTCACCACATGCTGGGAACAGCAGTGCTGTGAGCACCTCAGGGACGGGTCCTCCTGAGCTGTTCTCCTCCCCTCACCCCTCTCCGTCTCCCCAGGCCATCTGCTCTATGTGCCTCTGAGCCCTGGGCAGCACCGGCTGGGGGGCACGGCTCTGGCCCAGTGCTTCTCCCAGCTCGGGGAACACCCTCCAGACCTGGACCTTCCTGAGAACTTGGTGCGGGCCTTCACCATCACTCAGGGGCTGCTGAAAGGTAAGTGAAGACCCCTCGGGAGATGGCGCACGGGGTGCCAGGCGTGCAGCAGGCGTTCACCAGCTGAGCAGTGGGGCAAAAGGGACTCCAGTGGACGATGTACCCCAGATCCCCTGACATTCTAACACACACTCTTGATGGACTGACTCCGGAAGGTGGGACGGGGCTGTCAGGTTTGGGCCCCGAGTTTGCTGAGCTTTCTTCTCCTTCCTCCAGACCGCCTCCTCTGCTCAGGCCACGATGTCAGTGACGGAGGCCTCATCGCATGCCTGCTGGAGATGGCCTTTGCTGGAAATTGTGGGCTACAGGTGGATGTGCCTGTCCCCGGGGTTGATGGTAAGGAACCTGGGGTCTAGTCTCAGGCCTGGGCTGCCTTCTCCACCCTGCAGACCCCATTTTCAATATATCAAAGAGTGGAGTGCCCTCCAATCCCCTTTCACTGAGTCTTCCCCGACTAGCTTTTCTGTGCTGTCTCTGACAGCTGAACTGGATGGAACTGGCTGACACCCGCCATGTTCCTGACTGCACCCCTCTGAGACTTCCCATCCCTGAGATGTCCATGATGAAACATCCTCAGTCCTGCGCTCCCAGCCCTCATCCTCCCTGATCCCCACCCTACTCTCTGGCTGCATCCCTCTGACCCCCGCCCTGGCCCTTCCTGCATTTCCCTGATCCCCACCCCAACTCTCTTGGCCCTTCTTGCATCCCCCTGACTCCCCCCATTGCTCACCCAGTCCTGTCTGTGCTGTTCGCTGAGGAGCCAGGCCTCGTGCTGGAGGTGCAGGAGCCAGACCTGGCCCAGGTGCTGAAGCGTTACCAGGATGCTGGCCTCCACTGCCTGGAGCTGGGCCACACAGGCGAGGCCGGGCCCCATGCCATGGTGAGGAAGTGAGGGAGAGAGCGGTGTGCAGTGGGCAGTCAGAGTGGGGCGGCCGCGGTCCATCGCTCTCCCACTGTGGAGGGGGCCTTCCTTTCTCCTAGCCCGTGGGAGATTTGTTCCTCTTCCTAGGTCCAGGTGTCAGTGAACGGGGCTGTGGTTCTGGAGGAGCCTGTTGGGGAGCTGCGAGCCCTCTGGGAGGAGACGAGTTTCCAGCTGGACCGGCTACAGGCAGAGCCTCGCTGTGTGGCAGAGGAGGAACAGGGCCTGAGGGAGCGGATGGGGCCCAGCTATTGCCTGCCCCCCACCTTTCCCAAAGCCTCTGTGCCCCGTGAGCCTGGTGAGGGAGTGTGTGCAGAGGCTCCGCATCCTGGGGGCGCTAAGCCTGGATGCCTGGGCCTGCCCTCGAAAAGGTGTCTGGGGAGTTGGGGTGGGGAAGTAACTTTCTGGCCCAAAGACACTTATTCTCCCCCAAGGTGGTCCCAGCCCCCGAGTCGCCATCTTGCGAGAGGAGGGCAGTAATGGAGACCGGGAGATGGCCGATGCCTTCCACTTGGCTGGGTTTGAGGTGAGCAGGGTAGGGAGCAGCTGGGGGTGGTTGTCTAGCCTCAGCTGCGTGTCCTCCCACCCATACTCCCCCTCCCCACCTTCGCAGGTATGGGACGTGACTATGCAGGACCTCTGCTCTGGGGCAATTGGGCTGGACACTTTCCGTGGCGTGGCTTTCGTGGGCGGCTTCAGCTATGCAGATGTCCTGGGCTCTGCCAAAGGTCAGTATGCAGGCTTCTGCCTACTCCCTTCCCCCACATTCCTGAAGAGGTGCCTTTAGCCCCCTCTTCCTGGGCTGGGGATTGGCCTCTCACTCCACCGAGCTAGGAGAGAGTGGGCCCATTCTTTCCGGGCCACATGCCAACAGAAGGCTGGTAGTAAATTTTTAATTTTTTCATTAAAAAAGTATATATATATTATTATTTAAAGTATATATATATATATTTAAAAATTATATATATATATATATATATTTTTTTTTTTTTTTTGAGACGGAGTTTCACCCTTATTGCCCAGACTGGAGTGCAATGGCGCGACCTCGGCTCACCACAACCTCCACCTCCTGGGTTCAAGCGATTTTCCTGCCTCATCCTCCCGAGTAGCTGGGATTACAGGCATGCAAAAATACAAAAATTAGCCAGGCGTGGTGGCAGGCGCCTGTAATCCCAGCTACTTGGGAGGCTGAGGCAGGAGAATCGCTTGAACCCAGGAGGCAGAGGTTGTAGTGAGCCAAGATCATGCCACTGTACTCCAGCCTGGGCGACAGAATGAGATTCCACCTCAAAAAAAAAAAATAAGGAAAGGAAGGAAGGAGGGAGGGAGGGAGGGAGGGAAAAGGAAGAAAGAAAAAATAAAAGAAACAGAAGAGCAGTTATGCCCCTTCATTCCCAATTCCCTTTTCTGAGGTCCTCCACGTCTCACCCTGACTTCCCTATTCCCTGCTAGGGTGGGCAGCTGCCGTGACCTTTCATCCCAGGGCCGGGGCTGAGCTGAGGCGCTTCCGGAAGCGGCCAGACACCTTCAGCCTGGGCGTGTGTAATGGCTGTCAACTGCTGGCTCTGCTGGGCTGGGTGGGAGGCGACCCCAGTGAGGATGCTGCAGAGATGGGCCCTGACTCCCAGCCAGCCCGGCCAGGCCTTCTGCTACGCCACAACTTGTCTGGGCGCTACGAGTCTCGCTGGGCCAGCGTGCGTGTGGGGCCTGGGCCAGCCCTGATGCTGCGAGGGATGGAGGGCGCCGTGCTGCCCGTGTGGAGCGCGCACGGGGAAGGTCAGGAGCAAGGAAGGCTGGGGGAGGGCCCGAGGGTTGGGGGCAAGGGTGGGCATGAAGGACATTGGCTCTCACTTCCCTCCTCCTTCCATCCCAGGTTACGTGGCATTTTCTTCTCCAGAACTCCAAGCTCAGATTGAGGCCAGGGGCTTGGCTCCACTGCACTGGGCCGATGATGATGGGAACCCCACAGAGAAGTACCCTCTGAATCCCAATGGGTCCCCAGGGGGCGTGGCTGGCATCTGCTCCCGTGATGGCCGCCACCTGGCTGTCATGCCTCACCCTGAGCGGGCCGTGAGGCCTTGGCAGTGGGCATGGCGACCCCCTCCATTTGATACTCTGACCACCTCCCCCTGGCTCCAGCTCTTTATTAATGCCCGAAACTGGACCCTGGAAGGGAGCTGCTGACTGGCCACAGGGGCTCACCTGGGCCCCATGGCTTTTCCCCTAAGTGGGTCCTGCCCCCTTCGTCATGACCTTCAGGAGCACCCCATATTATTTCCAAAAATATCTTGGACAGACAAGGACCAAAATGCCAAAATCTCAGCAGACTCGATGATCTGCCTGCTGATGTTCCTTCCGCGGCTGTGTCTATTTTCGGTTCTGCTCTAACATGGCATGCCCTTTCTCAGCCCAGGAAACAGCATGTGATTCAGAGAAAAGAGCGACAAGGAAAAGTTAGGACTCCTGAGGTCCGAACAGGGGCTTCTGTTGCCTACTTCACAACACCCACCGATCACAGGCATGCATTTGCCTCCTTGACTCTGAGGGATGTTTTGCGCTCCCTTTTCTCATCATTGGGGTTTAGGGGGTGCAGACAAATTCAGCAATAGTATGCAGATCAGCCCCTCACCGCCTCATTGTTCTCATTTGGAACTAGAACTTTCTGGATTTCTCTTGAAGTGCTACACTGCACTGAATGTAAGGAATTGTTGCTTGTGGAAGTTTCTCAGTGTTTCTGGCTGTCTCAGGGCTGGCCTCAGAACCCAGCATTCCTGTTATTTGCTTCTAAATTAGCAGCTCTCTTTTTCTTTTTCTTTTTTTTTTTTTTTTTTTTTTTTTTTTTTTTTTTTTGAGGCAGTCTCACTCTGTCACCCAGCCTGGAGTACAATGGCGTGATCTCGGCTCACTGCAACCTCTGCCTCCTGGGTTCAAGCAATTTTCCTGCCTCAGCCTCCCGAGTAGCTGGGAGTACAGGCACACACCACCACACCCAGCTAATTTTTGTATTTTTAGTAGAGACAGGGTTTCACCATGTCTCCCAGGCTGGTCTCAAACTCCTAACCTCAAGTGATCCGCCTGCCTCGGCCTCCCAAAGTGCTGGGATTACAGGTGGGAGCCACTACACCTGGCCCAGCAGCTCTGTTTCTGATAGAGGTGGTTGGCGCTCTCATCCCTAGATCCTAACCCTTTAGTATGCTGGAATTCTACTCTTCACTTATTCCATTGACTGTTGTTGATTAGTTATTATTGCAAAGCACTGTCACCGGCCTCAGGGGGTTTATGTGTAATAGAATTAAAAATAATAGCTGTGTATAACACTTAAGCCATGCATGTGTGAGGCATTTTGTATGTATCTGAATTAATTCTCACTAAAATTCAGCAAAGGACTTGATAGCCCCTCCCCGCCTTTTTAATAAAGAATGAATGAAGGTTGACTGCATTGCCTGGGGTCCACAGATGGTGAGGGGGGTTGGGCTCACCCATACTACATCTGCTTCCCGCCTTCCTGCATTTCACTTCCTGGAGGCAGTGTGTCGAGACATTCTGCTGGCAACTGTCTTTGCTTCCTTTGCTGTCTGTTGCTTCCTTTGCTCACAGGAATAGAGGTCCCTTCCTCATGACTGTTCTGTTGTACACCTCAAGTCAGTTGGCTCCCTAGAATGTTCAACATCTTGATAAAAGGAGTTTGCCTGAGAATGGAGACTATAATCCCATATCCCTGAGGGCTCGAGAGCTGGGCGGGGGCGCTGAGCACTTCTGTGTGCTCCTGGTAGAGTAGCCACCCTGAGAAGAAACGGATAATAATGAAACAATGTTAAATGATGGCTGTGGGGAAAACAACTATTTCAGAGATTTTTCTCATTGCCTTGCAAAGTGACCCACCCTGAGCAGTATGGGACTCCTCCGGATCATTTTTGACATTTGATTGTTCTTTCCTGACCTTTGGAAAGGATATATGTATGTCTTTCAAATTTATAGTATCGAACGTACAATTTGGGGGCTGGTACCAAGGCTTAGATATCAAGTTTATTAAGTGCTCGATGCAAAAGTCAAAGGATGGCATGCAAGGTAACCTCCTGGTTGGCTGTGATAAGTAAACTTGTGGATTTTGAAGGGGGAGCAGTTTCTGGTTTGGGTCGCAATGGCCATGTAAGACCCACCCTCCTCAGACACTATCAAGACCAAGTCCACTGGCTTTTCATCCGTGTTTTCATCCAGTAGCCATGTAACCCTGTCCTTGCTGACCCCCACCCAGCTCCATTCCCACCCACCCACTCCCAAGGGCCCTCTGATGAACCCTCCAGGCTAGCTCTCTGCCCCCTCCTTGCCTTCATGGAAAACCAGCTATCCTCTGAGAGCCATTTCTGCAGCCCCTCCAAGTGGTGGCTTTTCTTCTCAAACCTCAACCTCACGTATCTCATCTTCCCCAGGCTGGGGAGTCGGGGTCCTGGTACCACTGCCAGACTGTTGACCGAGTTCAAAGAAAACCCTGCCCATTGCAGGCTCATGCCATTCTACTACATCCCTTTCACCCAATTCTTTGTGTTCTACTGACTTCCCCGGCGCTCCCTGTGGGAGAGGGTGCCAATTCTTCAATAATTGATTCCTCTCCAGAAATAGAATGTTCCTGCCAGGTGCAGTGGCTCATGCCTGTAATTCCAACACTTTGGGAGGCCAAGGCTGGTAGATCACCTGAGTTTGAGACCAGCCTGGCCAACATGGTGAAACCCCGTCTCTACTAAAAATACAAAAATTAGCTGGGTGTGGTGGTGTGCGCCAATAATTCCAGCTTCTCGGGAGGCTGAGGCAGAAGAATTGCTTGAACCCAGGAGACGGAGGTTGCAGTGAGCCAAGATCATGCCACTGCACTTCAGCCTGGGCAACAGAGAGAGTCCATCTCAAAAAAAAACAAAGAAAAGAAATAGAATGTTCCAGGGCCAGGCACAGTGGCTCAAGCCTGTAATCCCAGCACTTTGGGAGGCCGAGGAGGGCGGATCATGAGGTCAGGAGATCGAGACCATCTTGACTAACACGGTGAAACCCCTTCTCTACTAAAAGTACAAAAAAAATTAGCCGGGCGAGGTGGCGGGTGCCTGTAGTCCCAGCTACTCGGGAGGCTGAGGCAGGAGAATGGCGTGAACGCGGGAGGCGGAGCTTGCAGTGAGCGGAGATTGTGCCACTGCACTCCAGCCTAGGCGACAGTGCGAGACTCCGTCTCAAAAAAAAAAAAAAAAAGAAATAGAATGTTCCAGTATTTTAGCTGGGGTTGTGGCTGCTGAAAATAAAGATGACATCTCCCAGCTTCCCTCCCAGTTATGATTAAATTGTGGCCAATGGTAGAGAAAATGATGTATACAATTTCCAAGTGTTCTTACAAGAAGGGTACATTTTTCCCTTTATCCATTCTTGCTTCCTATTGTCTGGAATGCAGACACGACAGCTGGAAGTTCAGTAGCCATACTGAAGTAGCTTTGGGAATTGGTACCATGCAGAGCAACAAGATAAGAGGAAGCCACTTGGGAGGCTGAGGTGGGAGGATCACTTGAGCCCAGGTGATTGAGGCTGCAGTGAACTGTGATCATACCACTGCACTCCAGCCTGGGCAACAGAGCCAGACCCTGTCTTGAAAAAAAGATCAAAGGAGACTGGTTCTTCTGACACAGGAGTGCCATGAGGACAAGATAACACTGAATGTCTTGAGTGTAGGAAATGAACTTCTGTTTTGGTTTTTGCTTTTGTTTTTAATTGAGACAGAGTCTCGCTCTGTCTCCCGGGCTGGAGTGCTGGAGTACAGTGGTGTGATCTCGGCTCGCTGCAACCTCTGCCTCCTGGGTTTAAGCAATCCTCCCACCCCAGCCTTCTGAGTAGCTGGGATTACAGGCACGTGCCACCACGCCCAGCTAATTTTTGTATTTTTAGTAGAGACGGGGTTTCGCCATGTTGGCCAGGCTGCTCTTGAACTCCTGACCTGAAGTGATCTGCCTGCCTCAGCCTCCTACAGCGCTGGGATTATAGGTGTAAACCAAAGCGCCAGCCTATCTTGTTTAAGCACTATTAATTTTGGTGTTTTCCATCCCTTGTAACTAAACCTTACCCTGTGCAACCACTCCTAACTCCCTCTCATTCTTTAAGGGTATTAGGCCCTGGTTCCCTGTCTTGTGCTTCACCTCAGCCCCTTCTGTTATCCTGTATCCACGTCAGTGACCATCCAACACTGAACTTTTCTACAGTGACCTTCATTCCACCTCAGCTAACTATCCCACTTGGATTTTATCATCACCCAGGATCGGCTCTGTCTCCAAACTTATTTATGCAGGTGTCCTGTTTCCTTCCAACTTTTTTTTCTTTTTCAGATGGAGTCTCACTCTGTCGCCCAGACTGGAGGGCAGTGGTGCGATCTCGGCTCACTGCAACCTCCACCTCCCGGGTTCAAGCAACTCTCCTGCCTCAGCCTCCCAAGTAGCTGGGATTACAGGCATGTGCCACCATACCTGGCTAGTTTTTGTATTTTTAGTAGAGATGGGGTTTCACCATGTTGGCCAGGATGGTCTCAAACTCCTGACCTAAGTGACCTACCCACCTTGGCCTCCCAAAGTGCTGGGATGACAGGCATGTGCCACCACGCCCGGCCCTTTCCCTCCATCTTGCTTCTTTATCCACAATACTCTGAGATTTCAAAGTAATTAGGACCTCCAGTGCAATAATTACTTTACCCCAATCCATTGCTCCTTTTCTTTCTTCCCTCCTTATCCAGCTTCCAGTAACAGCCTTTCCAAAGCCCCTTCACTTGAGCTATGACCTTTTCATCATACCCATTTCGCAAACTCCCAACCTACCTGCGTTCTCTGAGAAAGCCAGACAGAGCAGGTTCTCTCATAAGTTCATCATTAACCACCTATGGGGAAACAGGGAATGGGAAGGAAAAATGGAGATGAAAGGTTAATAAGAAAGTGCCCAAGTGGGCCTTTGACGATACAATGTGCCATGAACCAAGGGTCATGATGACCTTAGTTCTCTAAACCTGAGGTCTAAAAGCAAAAACCATTTACAACAACATACACACCAGTGATCAAGTCCTTCCTTTGGGTTTCAGCTGGGTCAACAGCGCTGCTCAAATCCTTTGTGAGAGGTTACTTCAGTAGCACCACGTACCTCCCTTTTCAGCCCAAGTCTCTGTTGTACTTTATTTTTCACCATTGCAATCAATGAACTGTGAACTGTTTTTATTTATTTAGAGATGGAGTCTAAGGCCGGGCGCAGTGGCTCACGCCTGTAATCCCAGCACTTTGGGAGGCCGAGGTGGGCGGATCACGAGGTCAGGAGATCGAGACCATCCTGGCTAACACGGTGAAACCCCGTCTCTACTAAAAATACAAAAAAATTAGCCGGGCGTGGTGGCGGACGCCTGTAGTCCCAGCTACTCGGGAGGCTGAGGCAGGAGAATGATGTGAACCCGGGAGGCGGAGCTTGCAGTGAGCCGAGATCGCGCCACTGCACTCCAGCCTGGGCGACAGAGCAAGACTCCATCTCAAAAAAAAAAAAAAAAAAAAAAGAGATGGGTGCAGTAGCGTGATCTCAGCTCACTGCAACCTCCACCTCCCAGGTTCAAGCAATTCTCCTGCCTCAGCCTCCCAAGTAGCTGGGACTACAGGCACGTGCCACAGTGTCTGGCTAATTTTTATATTTTTATTTATTTTATTTTATTTTATTATTTCTGAGAGGGAGTCTCACTCTGTCGCCCAGGCTGGAGTGCAGTGGCGCAATAATTTTTATATTTTCAGTAGAGACAGGGTTTCACCATGTTGGCCAGGATGGTCTTGAACTCCTGACCTCATGATCTGCCCGCCTCGGCCTCCCAAAGTGCTGGGATTAGGGGCGTGAGCTACTGTGCCCAGCCTGAACTGTTTCTTTGATCAAAGATCTGTCTCTCTGTTAGTGTGTAAGTTCCATGGATCAGGAGACCCATTTTTGCTCCCCACTGTGTCCTAATACCTAGCACAGTGCCCAGCACCTAGTAGGTGCTCGATAAATATATGCTGAATAAATGAATACACATGAATGTTAACATTAGTAAGTATTGACATACATTTTTTCCCTTAATACAAGAGTGAATTGGTGGATTGGGTTCATGAGTGGTTGGACTTTGTACATCCTCTCAAGCATTTCCCCTTTTTACCTCATTTGTCCAGTTAAAGTCACGAGTTCTTGTTATCAGGTCAAATGAAGGGGACTGGCCCTGTGTAAGTGGAAAGACAGGGAGAACCAGTAAGTCTCTTTTCTTTCTTTCTTTCTTTCTTTTTTTTTTTTGAGATGGAGTCTCACTCAGCTGCCCAGAGTGGAATGCAGTGGTGCGATCTTGACTCTGCAACCTCCGTCCCTCAGGTTCAAGCGATTCTCCTGCCTCAGCCTCCCAAGTAGCTGGGACTACAGGCGCATGCCACCATGCCTGGCTAATTTTTGTATTTTTAGTAGAGATGGGGTTTCACCATGTTGGCCAGGATGGTTTCGATCTCTTGACCTTGTGATCCACCCACCTCGGCCTCCCAAAGTGCTGGGATTACAGGCGTGAGCCACGGCACCCGGCCTCTTTTCTTGCTTAGTTTAACATTTTTTCTTTTCTTTTTTTTTTTTTTCCGCTTAGTTTAACATTTGTCTGGCAGCCAACAGGGCCCTTCAGTTGCACAGAAAAAGACACAACACTGAACTAAGCCCACATTACCGTCATCCTCAGTTGCTGGAAGGAGCACTACTGGCCGGGGAGGCAGCAGGCAGGGGCTAAGCACAGAGACGAAGTGTGGGTGAGAGCGTCCAGATGGGACCACCTGGTGGGCGCCACCTGTTTTAGAGAGGCTTCCTGCCAGGGCATCCTCTGCTCTCCAACAGGCCAGCCCACCAAGGGACTTTGTTCTGAACTGTGTCTGGGACACTGCTTAACCAGAACATAGATAATGGAGAAAGACTAGAAAGAGGGGGAGTGGACATCAGTCAGTAGTGAGCCTGGTGAAGGAATGTCTCCCATGGCAGCTGGTGGTCAGTATCCCGGGGCCTGGCTAGCAGCGTGCTCCCAGCACCTGCTGTATATAAGACTCTGTGGTGGTGGAAACCAAATAAACCTTCCGTCACTGGACACTTGGGAGCGGCAAACAGCCAGATGGTAGAGACCGGAGACCTGCTGCAGTGGAGCCTGGGTCTTGTCATCTTGTGGGGCTTCAGGAAACCTTTCCGTGTGAGCAGCCCACTAGGAGTGCCTGCGACATTGGGCCATCCTCCCCCAAGCAGGAAGGGCTTTGTGCAGCTCCCTCTGCCTGGTCAGGCTGGAGGGGCAGCCTGTGACTACAGAATGAGACAAAGCACTGTGAAACAGCCCTGCCCATACTGTCACTCAGGGAACAACATTGTCAAGGGCCTCCTCCTGGGTGGCACACATGAGGGAGATAGACTTGGAACAAGTGACTTCAATCTAATGCCTTTTAGGGGAAGCTCAGGGTGCCGTGGAGCTCATAGCAGGGGATGTGGCCCAGACTTTTGGGATCAGGGAAGGATTCTCGGAGTGAGCTGAGACCTGAAGGATGAGTAGCAGTTTGTTACATGAAGGTGGGTGGCACTCCAGAAAAACAACAATATTTGCAAAGCCTCAGAGGCGAGAGACATGGTAAGGAGCTAAACAAAGGTGAGTGAGTCTGTCTGGAACATCAAGTATAATATAACTGGGAAACAGGACAGGCAAAATCGAAGGCCTAACAGAACAGGAATCTGGACTCGATTCTAAGAGCAATGGAAGCCATTTGGAGGGGTTTATACAGTGGATAGACATGAGTAGGCCTGCATTTTTGAGAAATCACTCTGAGAGGAGGGAGGCAGGAGAGGACATGGGAGGCCATGGAGAAAGCTACACAGTCTCCAGGCAGAAACAGTGCTAGCCCGGACTACGGTAGTGGCAGTGGAGATGGCGAGAAGTGGAAGGATTCGAGGACTATTAGGAGATAGAATCACCATGAATGGCCAGGTGCGGTGGTTCACGCCTGTAATCCCAGCACTTTGGGAGGCTGAGGCAGGCAGATCACAAGGTCAGGAGTTTGAGACCAGCCCAGCTAACATGGCGAAACTCCATCTGTACTAAAAATATAAAAATTAGCCAGGTGTGATGGTGCGCACCTGTAATCCCAGCTACTCAGGAGGCTGAGGCAGGAAAATTGCTTGAACCTAGGAGCCAGAGGTTGCAGTGAGCTGAGATCGCACCACTGCACTCCAGCTTGGGCCACAGAGCGAGACTCTGTCTCAGGGGTGGCGGGGAAAGAATCACCACAAACTGGGTGTTGGGGAAGAGGGATGGGGAAAGAGGAGCTAGTGATGATGCCCATGCTTCTTGCTTGAACCACTGGGTAGATAATGTCATTACCTGTGATAGGGACATGTCTGGGAGGAAGATGATGTGCTTTGCTTATGATGTATTCAGTTTGAAATGTCAATGAGACATGTAGGTGGAGGTATCCAGGTGATGGTCAGAAGAGATCTGGGACGGAGATGAATATTTGGGAAGCACTGGTATGTGGATGGGTAAGGTTATCTAGGGGGAGTGTGCAGGGCCTGGTAGCCCAACATTGAAGGGGTTGACAGAAAAAGAGGAAGCTGAGAAGCAATGGCCACAACTAACCCAACAGTCTAACCAGTTGAGCGGCTTCCCACTGCCTGTGGATCCAAGGCAACAGAAGGGATTAGGAAGCAGGCCTGTTTACCACAACTCCTCTCCCCTAGATCATTGCCAAACGCAGTACAGCCGCCCTCCCCACTCCCAAACATCTCACCTGTAGAAAGTTACAGGGAAGTGGCCTTGGCTTAATCAAGCAGATGGAAAGAGCTAAATTAGGCCAGGTATGGTGGCTCATGCCTGTAATCCCAGCACTTTGGGAGGCCGAGGCGGGCGGATCACCCGAGGTCGGGAGTTCAAAACCAGCCTGAACAACATGGAGAAACCTCGTTTCTACTAAAAACGCAAAATTATCCGGGCATGGTGGCACATGCTTGTAATCTCAGCTACTCAGGAAGGCTGAGGCAGGAGAATCACTTGAACCCAGGAGGCAGAGGTTGCAGTGAGCCGAGATGGAGCCATTGCACTCCAGCCTGAGCAACAAGAGTGAAACTCAGTCTCAAAAAAAAAAAAAAAAAAGAGCTAAATTATGTGGTGCTTTGGAAGCTGGGACCACATGGACTCTTAAGAGGGATGGCACCTTCTAAGAGGTTCCAAGGGAAGAAACAAGGGGCAGTTCCACTGGGTTTCAGACACAGAGATCTCGGCCTGGATTGTTGTGGAGGATGAAGCTGCTCCATCTTGGATGCTGATCCGCCATGTTGTCCTCTGGTTAACCCCTGTTCTGGAATGCCTCCTCTAAGATTGCCACTTTATCTACTGTGACCTTAAATCCTGCTCTTAGGTAGATTCACATAGCATTCTGCGCCTTTCCCTGAGGGGTTGACTTCAGTGGTGCCACACATTTCTACTGAGGCATTTATACCTTTCTGGTCAGGTATATCAGCCCTGGGACTCAGGGATAACTGACTGACTTCTGTTTCTAAGTCACTATTAAGTGTTTCTTTCTGAGAAACTGGATACGTCAGTCTCCCTCTTTTTTTTTGAGATGGAGTCTTGCTCTGCCACACCCAAGTTGGAGTATAGTGGCACTATCTCATCTCGCTGCCACCTCTGCCTCCTGGGTTAAAGTGATTCTTCTGCCTCCCGAGAAGCTGGGACTACAGGCACACACCGCTACACCTGGCTACTTTTGTATTTTTAGTAGAGACGGGGTTTCACCATGTTGGCCAGGCTGGTCTTGAACTCCTGACCTCAGGTAATCTGCCCGCCTTGGCCTCCCAAAGTGCTGGGATTATAGGCGTGAGCCACCATGCCTGGCCTCAGTCTCTTTCTTCAGCCTCTCAGCTCCCTTGGCCTTTGGGTAGGTTTGCATAGACTGGTTGTAGATGTGGAAAGTCCTCTTTCCCTTCTCCATGTTTTGTCTCTGTCTCCGCAGGAGGCCCATAGGATTCTGAAGAGCTGTGATGGGAGCCCCGCCTCGGCTCTCCATCAGACTCAGGACAGGCCAGCAGGGTTGCTATCCATCACCACACACCACCTCTCCCTTTTGACAGTGTCCAAACTGCCTCCTCCTCCCACTTCTGGAATATGTGTTGAGAGACAGCAGTGAGATGCAGGAGGGCGTGTGTCTGTGGAGAAGTCAAAACTAAAGGTTGCCAGAATCTAGTTGGAAAAATACGTCCCTCGTCCCTCGTTCCTCGTTGGGAGAGCAGTGGGTCCATGTGCTGTTAGCCGGCTCCAGGCACAGAGTCCTTATGGAGAAATGTTATGGAGCACTGGCATATGGATGGTGGTCCCTGCTGCACTGGCACTGATGATCTTATGCTGAAAAGGGATGAATGACAGAATTAGAGGAATTGGACTCATCGTAGGGAACTAGGGGACAGAGGATAAAGTGCCCAATCTCGTGACTTAGCAGCAGCAAAGAACAGAGGCCCTCTCTCCTCTTTGCCCTACTTACAACCCAAACCCTCCAACTCTCTTTCTGTCATTGGTGTCTCCATTCTTTTTTTTTTTGAGGCAGAGTCTTGTTTGGTTGCCCAGGCTGGAGTGCAGTGGCACGATCTCAGCTCACTGCAAGCTCCACCTCCCAAGTTCAAGTGATTCTCCTGTCTCAGCCTCCTGAGTAGCTGGGATTACAGGTGTGAGCCACCATGCCTGGCTCATTTTTGTATTTTTAGTAGAGACGGGGTTTCACCATATTGGTCTCGAACTCCCGACCTCATGATCCGCCTGCCTCAGCCTCCCAAAGTGCTGGGATTACAGGCATGAGCCACCCGGCTGGTGTCTCCATTCTTCTTGACCAGGCTTCCATCTTGGAACCTGCTCTACATTTTTCCCCTCCACCTTGTGCATCGTCCCATATTATTGTTTTCCTTCTGCATTGCTCATCCGGGTTTCATCTCTCCCTCTCCTAACTGTAACAACTTAGCACAGACTCTCATCCCTCTACACATACTATACAAGTCTGGTGCTGACCACCCAGAGTTAGTGTCAGATCCCACAAGTAAAGGTCTGAGTCTTCCACAAGACTCCCCTCATTTCAGACACTAGCCACAAATCTCAGGGGTCCCCAAGTCAGCCACACTTTGCCTGACTGGCTATATGTTCAGAAGTTCCCACAATTCCACAGGCTCAATAATTCACTAGAAGGACTCACAGAACTCAGAGAAGCACTATACTTATAATTGTGGCATTGTGGTTTTATTATAAAGAATATGCATAGGTGTCCGGGCACGGTGGCTCACGCCTGTAATCCCTGCATTTTGACAGGCCGAGGCAGGCAGATCACCTGAGGTCAGGAGTTCAAGACCAGCTTGGACAACATGGCAAAACCCCATCTCTACTCAAAATACAAAAATTAGCCAGACATGAGATCGTGTCACTGCACTCCAGCCTGGGTGACAGAGTGAGACTCATACACAAAAAAAAGGGCCAGGTGCGGTGGCTCACGCCTATAATCCCAGCACTTTGGGAGGCCAACGCAGGCAGATCACGAGGTCAGGAGATCGAGACCATCCTGGCTAATGCGGTGAAACCCCATCTCTACTAAAAATACAAAAAATTAGCCAGGCATGGTGGCAGGTGCCTGTAGTCCCGGCTGCTCTGGAGGCTGAGGCAGGAGAATGGCGTGAACCCAGGATGCGGAGCTTGCAGTGAGCAGAGATCGCGCCACTGCACTCCAGCCTGGGTGACAGAATGAGACTCTGTCTTTAAAAAAAAAAAAAAAAAAAAAGAATATGCATAGGGAAGGTTGGAACAGGTCCCAGAATCTGAGCTTCTGTGGGGACTGCTGAGGAGTCAGGGCACAGAGCCTACTGGCACATCAGTGTGTTCACCAACCAGGAAGCCTCACTGAACTTCAGTGTCCAGAATTCCTACTGGGGTTTTATTGGGCTGATATCAACTGGGCCAAAGCTCCAACCCTCTAATCACATGGTTGATCTTTCTGGCATGGCTCACCCCCATCCTGATTCATGTCCTTAGCATAACCTATCTAGGGGCCCACCATGAATCACCTCATTAGTATAAACCATTAGGGCCTATCAAGAATAACAAAGAACTCCAATAATGGGAAATTCCACAGATTTTGAGTTTTTCAGCAACCAGGCATAAAGGGCAATTAAGTTTTTTGTTTGTTTGTTTGTTTGCTTTGAGACAGAGTCTCCCTCTGTAGCCCAGGCTGGAGTGCAGTGGCTCAATCTCGGCTCACTGCAACCTCTGCCTCCCGGGTCCCAGTTCAGACAATTCTCCTGCCTCAGCCTCCTGAGTAGCTGGAATTACAGGCACATGCCACCATGCCCAGCTAATTTTTGTATTTTTGGTAGAGACGAGGTTTCACCATGTTGGCCAGGCTGATCTTCAACTCCTGACCTCATGATCCACCCACCTCAGCCTCCCAAAGTGCTGGGATTACAGGCTTGAGCCACCACACCTGGTCTTTTTTTTTTTTTTTTTTTTTTTTGAGACAAAGTCTTACTCTGTCGCCCAGGCTGGAGTGCAGTGGCGTGATCGCGGCTCACTGCAACCTCCCCCTCCCAGATTCAAGTAATTCTCCTGCCTCAGCCTCCTTAGTAGCTAGGATTACAGGCACCCACCACTGCGCCCGGTTGAGTTTTGTATTTTTAGTAGAGACAGAGTTTCACCATGTTGGCCAGCCTGGTCTTGAACCCCTGACCTCAGGTGATCCACCCGCCTTTGCCTCCCAAAGTGCTGGGATTACAGGCTAGAGCCACCGTGCCTGCTCTTTCGTTTTTATTTTTATTTTTATTTTTTTAAGAGATGGAGCCTTGGCCGGGTGCGGTGGCTCATGCCTGTAATCTCAGCACTTTGAGAGGCTGAGGCGGGCAGATCACCTGAGGTCAGGAGTTCGAGATCAGCCTGACCAACATGGAGAAACCCCGTCTCTACTAAAAATAAAAAAAAAATTAGCTGGGCATGGCGGTGCGTGCCTGTAATTCCAGCTACTTGGGAGGCTGAGGCAGGAGAATCACTTGAACTTAGGAGGCAGAGGTTGTGGTGAGCTGAGATTGTACCATTGCACTCCAGCCTGGGCAACAAGAGCAAAACTCTGTTTCAAAAAAAAAAGAGAAAAAAAAAGAGATGGAGTCTTGTTCTGTCATCCAGGCTGGAGTGCAGTGGTGTAATCATAGTTCACTGTAACCTCAAACTCCTGGACTCAAGCGATCCTCCTGCTTCAGCTTCCCTGGGACTACAGGTGTGCATAGCACCATGCCCAGCTAATTATGTAAATTTTTTGTTGAGATGGGGTCCGGCTACATTGCCCAGGCTGGTCTCGAATTCCTGGGCTCAAGTGATCCTCCCACCTTAACCTCCCAAAGTGTTGGGATTACAGGCTGAGCCACTGCGCCTGGCCCAGTCAAGTTCTTTATTGTACAACATCTCTTAACAGGGCCTAATTGGTAAATAACCTATCTCTTAACAGCCATCCAATAAATACAGGCCAGGCCTTGTACAAGTCAGTGGGAAGTTGATGGTAAAAAGACAGACACGGACCCCTCTCTCCTGGTGCTTAGTGTATTATACAGTGAGGCGCCTGCAGTGGTGACAGGGGCATAGCAGCACAGCAGGAGCCAGCAGTTAATCTACAAATGTTTTCTGGAGATCTGAGGATGAGCTAGCTAGGGAAGAAGGGGGAAAGAAAGTTCTAGGCAGAGGGCACTGCATGTGCAAATGCCCAGAGGCATGAAAGAGGTTGACTCAGTCAAGGGATTGAAGAAAGTTCAGTGTCTAGCACACAGACTATAAGGGGAAAACAGCAGGGCGCAGTGGCTCACACCTGTAATCCCAGCACTTTGGGAGGCTAAGGCAGGTGGCTCACCTGAGGTCAGGAGTTGGAGACCAACCTGGCCAACATGGTGAAACCTCATCTCTACTAAAAATACAAAAATTAGCCAGGAGTGGTGGCACATGACTGTAATCTCAGCTACTCGGGAGGCTGAGGCAGGAGAATCACTTGAACCCGGGAGGTGGAGGTTGCAGTGAGCCAAGATCGTGCCACTGCACTCCAGCCTGGGCGACAGAGCGAGACTCCGTCTCAAAACATAAAAGAAAAAAAAAAGACTATAAGGGGAAAATGATGGGATATGGGGCTGAAAAGTTCCAGGGAAAGGACTGAGTGACAGGTATAGAATTGCTCCAAACACTAGGACACACTGGTCTTCCTCAGACACTAACTTCATTATAGCAGGCCTTTGTGTATTGTGTATCTACTGTGGCTACCACTGATTGCAAGACAATTCTAAGCATCTCCCCAAGGCAGGTTTCTCAGCTGGGGACTAAGCAGGGGCACAAACTAGATCTCATTACAGGATATGAACTGTAGCACACCCTAGCTCTTCCTGTTCAGGCTGAAGGCCCAGAAAGAAGGGCCATGTTTCACCCATTTTTTTTTTTTTTTTTTTTTGAGACGGAGTCTTGCTCTTTCGCCCAGGCTGGAGTGCAGTGGGGCAATCTCGGCTCACTGCAAGCTCCGTGTCCCGGGTTCACGCCATTCTCCTGCCTCAGCCTCTCCGAGTAGCTGGGACTACAGGTGCCCGCCACCACGCCCCGCTAATTTTTTGTATTTTTTAGTAGAGACGGGGTTTCACCGTGGTCTCGATCTCCTGACCTTGTGATCCGCCCGCCTCGGCCTCCCAAAGTGCTGGGATTACAAGCGTGAGCCACCGCGCCCGGCCTATTTCACCCATTTTTAGACCCTCTCCTAAAGCCTAGCACAGGGCTAAATATACAAAATACTTCATAGCTGGGTTTCTTAATCTTTAGTCAATGAGCTTGGATAAAAATTTCATCTTTCTTTTTTCTTTTCTTTCTTTCTTTTTTTTTTGAGACAGAGTTTAGCTCTTATCGCCCAGGCTGGAGTGCAATGGTGTGATCTTGGCTCACTGTAAACTCTGCCTCTCGGTTTAAGTGATTCTCCTGCCTCAGCCTCCCAGGTAGCTGCGATTACAGGTGTGCACCACCATACCCGGCTAAATTTGTATTTTT
Source organism: Symphalangus syndactylus (assembly GCF_028878055.3). NCBI lineage: Eukaryota > Metazoa > Chordata > Mammalia > Primates > Hylobatidae > Symphalangus > Symphalangus syndactylus. The sequence continues at coordinate 60,052,547 of NC_072442.2, read as the reverse complement.
AGTAGAGACAGGGTTTTGCCATGTTGGTCAGGCTGGTCTCAAACTCCTGACCTCAAGTGATCCACCTGCCTCAGCCTCCCAAAGTGCTGGGATTACAGGCTTGAGCCACTGCGCCCAGCCCATCTTTATTTTCAATATGTATAATATTTTGAGACAGGGTCTCCCTCTGTCACCCAGGCTAGAGTGCAGTGGCATCTTGGCTCACCACAGCCTCAACCTCCCGGCTCAAGCCATCCTCCCACCTCAGCCTCCCAAGTAGCTGATACTACAGGTGTGTACCACCACTCCTGGCTTTTTTTTTTTTTTTTTTTTGAGACAGGGTCTCCCTCTGTCACCCAGGCTGGAGTACAGTGGCAGGATGTCGACTCACTACAGCCTCAAGCTCCCAGGCTGAAGCAATCCTCCCACCTCAGCCTCCCCAGTAGCTGGGAGGTGCGAGTCACTATGCCCAGCTAATTTTTGTATTTTTTTGGTAGAGATGGTGTTCTGCCATGTTGCCCAGCCTAGTCTCGAACTTCTGGGCTCAAGCAATCCTCCCTCCTGGGCCTCCCACGGTGTTAGGATCACAGGGGTGAGCCACTGCGTACAGCCATGTTTTCAGTAACCTTTTAACTGAAATTTAGCATTTCCTTTCACTGTGAATTTAGGTAACAAACCACAGTAGTATTAGCAGTATCCGTGGTTTCATCTCAATAGCAGTTACAGATAGGCTTACTTTAGAATGGCTGTGGATCTCTTGAACCATAATTTGTATGCATCACTAGTTTTTTATTACATTTATTAGAGACCACTGCTAGACCTAGTTAATACAATAACAAAGAAGTAGATTTGTACTCTATCAAATATCTGGGTTTAATTTTCTTTTTTATATTTTGAGAAACAGTCTGGCTCTGTCGACCAGGCTGGAGTGCAATGGCGTGATCTTGGCTCATTACAACCTCTGCCTCCCAGGCTCAAGTCATCCTCCCACCTTGGCCTCCCAAGTAGCTGGCGCTACAGGCGTATGCCACCATGCCCGGCTAATTTTTTTTTTGGTAATAGAGACAGAGTCTCACTTTGTTGTCTAGGCTGGTCTCAAACTCCTGAGCTCAAGCAATCTGCCCACCTAGGCCTCTCAAAGTGCTAGGATTACAGGCGTGAGCCACCGCACCTGGCCCATGCCTGTAATCTCTTTGAGAGTCCAAGGTGGGAGGATGGCTTGATCCCAGGAGGTTGAGGCTGCAGTGAGCTGTTATCATGCCACTGCACTCCAGCCTGGGTGACAGAATAAGACCCTGTCTCAAAAACACAGAAAAAATAAAAATAATAATAACATTACACCGAATAGGGGATCATGGGCTTCACAAAACTGCCAAAGCAGTCCACAGTAGAAAAAAAGACAAAAACCCCTGCTTAATAGAAATATTCATTGTCCTAACTCTTCTCAAAGGGATGCTTGACTTTGGGTGTGGTGTTGTCTCTCTGATCTGAGTCCATTTCTTGGTGCCCTAAAGGGGAGAGTCTCTGGGACTCTTGTCCCGAAAGCAAACAACTGCATCAACTGCATGCAGGGCACTGGATAAGGGAATGTCCCAGGTGTAGAGAATCAATCATTTGCAGGCCTACTTGCAACCAGTGGGCTGAGAGCCAGCCATACCCTCACATTCTCCTGAGAAAAGTGGCTGCTGGCCATCTCTCTACTGAGATTTGTCCCCTGATACTCATCATCCTAGCCACAGCCAGCTGGACCAGAGATCTCTCTCGTGTTTGGGTGGTGGCCTGAGGAGTGGCCAGGCAGGAGAGCCGGCCAAATAGGTACTTTCAGATTGAATAACAATTAATCGACCCAACTGGATCCTGTCCCTTGGGAAGTTGGAATTTGAACACTTGAGGGAGTTGACAGGTGGCAGGGCCAGCAGAATTGACAGGCACACACACACAAAAAAAAGGTGAAGGGAGAAGGGGAAGTGGAGCCAAGCGTGGGGATTTGCCAAGTGAGGGTGGCCTTCCACCCCATTCATTCAGAGGAGGTCTGGCTGAGCAGCCCCCAAGAGCCCACAGAATTGTGGAGGGCCAGGGGTCCCCAGCTGCGCAGGGCTCATGGTAGAACATGAGACAGGCCAGACACCCAAAATGAGGAGGTTGGGGGGGCTTTTTTTCTCAGCCTTCCTGACCTAGTGTGACTTCCTCTGGGCCCATGTAACAGGCCTCCACACCCCCTTATGCCTAGTGCAGGCACCCTGTTAGCTTCTATGTTCTTGTAGGTCCCTTTCCAAGGACTCTACCTGCTTGACTGCTCCCAAAGCAGCCAGCGCCAGTATTGCCCCTGGTGGGGAACGGGGCTGGAGAGCAGGCTGGCAGAAAGGAGGAGGGAGGGACAAAGAGGTCTGTCACTCATTATCCCAGAGAAGCATCATGGGGTGGACTCCTCTGACCTGGCTCCTTTTGTTTCCCATGGCTGGGCTCCTTCTCTCCCTCTGGAGCCTGTAACGCCCCCGCTCTGTCAAATTCCTCATACAGCAAACTTATTCTACTCTCTTTACCCAGAAATAGGTCAGACTCAACTACATCCATATCTCATTTCTTCCTTTTTTTTTTTTTTTTTTGTATGTTTAGTAGAGATGGGGTTTCACCATGTTGGCCAGGCTGGTCTCAAACTCCTGATCTCAGGTGACCCACCTGCCTTGGCCTCCCAAAGTGCTGAGATTACAGGCATGAGCCACTGCACCTGGCCCACATCTCGTTTCTTCCTAACAGCATTTTATTTCATTTTTGAGACGGAGTCTTGCTCTGTCATCCAGGCTGGAGTACAGTGGCGCAATCTTGGCTCACCGCAGCTTTCACCTCCTGGGTTCAAGCAATTCTCCTGCCTTAGCCTCCTTAGTAACTGGGATTACAGGTGCCCGCCATCACGCTCAGCTCATTTTTGTGTTTTTAGTAGAGATGGGGTTTCATCATGTTGGCCAGGCTAGTCTCGAACTCGTGATCACAAGTGATCTGCCTGCCTCAGCCTCCCAAAATGCTGGGATTACAGGTGTGACCCACGGCGCCTGGCCCCCCAACAGCATTTTAGAGATGAGAAAATGAGACTCAGAGAGGAGTCTGATGGCTGTAGTAAGAAATGAGGAGTCAAGCTCCTTAGTGTGTGCTACAAAAACCCTGCACACCTGACTGTGTTTGCAGCTCCCTGCCACCCATTCCCATCCTACCCTCCTTTGCCAAACAGATACACTTACTTTCCCCAAAATATGCCCTCTCATCTCCAAGTTTTTGCTCCTGATGTTCCCCCAGCTAGAATACCCCTAGGATGTCCTACTGAATTCTGAGTCAACCTTTAATACTCAAAGTATGGGCCAGGCATGGTGGCGCATGACTATAATCCCATCACTTTGAGAGGCCAGGGCAGGAGGATCACTTGAGACCAGAAGTCTGAGACCAGCCTGGGCAACACAGTGAGACTCCATCCCTAAAAAAAAAAAAACAACACACACACAAAAATTACCAGAGCATGGTGGTGCATGCCTGTAGTCCCAGCTACTCAGGAGGCTGAGGCAGGAGGATGACTTGGGCCCACAAGGTTGAGGCTGCAGTGAGCTATGACTGTACCACTACAGTCTAGACTTGGCAACAGTGAGACCGCCTCTCAAAAAAAACAAAACAAGACTCAAAGTGTGCTCCACTGTTCCTTCAATGAGGCATCAGGGGCTGGGTCCTAAATGTCTTTGTATCTCCAGCCCTTCACATAGGGCCTAGCAAGGTAAGAGACCAATAAATATGTGCCCTTTGGCTTCATTTCACTAAATCATTAGGGTCCAGAGGTATGGTCAGCATTTGGAACCCTGTGGAATGGCCTCAAGATCAGAGTCCTCTTGCCCAATTCTTGGCTGGAAAGTAGGTGACATCTAGAATCCATGAGGGTATGGGTGATCTCCTGGGTTCCAGACATTTGCATTGAGTTTATTCAATCACTTAACAATATATATTAGGTCTGGGCTGGGCACGGTGGCTCATGCCTGTAATAATCCCAACACTTTGGGAGGCCGAGGCAGGCAGATCACCTGAAGTTGGAAGTGCGAGACTCGCCTGACCAACGTGGAGAAACCCCCGTCTCTACTAAAAATACAAAATTAGCTGGGTGTGGTGGTGCATGCCTGTAATCCAACTACTTGGGAGGTTGGGGCAGGTGAATCGCTTGAACCCAGGAGGCAGAGGTTGCAGTGAGCCAAGATCACGCCATTGCACTCCAGCCTGAGCAACAACAGTGAAACTCTGTCTGAAAAACAAAACAAAACAAAACAAACCAATATATATCAGGTCTCTTATGCTCTAAACACCGTGCCAGGTGCTGGGGATCAAAGACGAATAGAGAAATGAACTGGAAGGATATAGTGAAGCTAAAACTTTTTTTTTTTTTCTTTTGAGACGGAGTCTCGCTCTGTCGCCCAGGCTGGAGTGCAGTGGCGCAATCTCGGCTCACTGCAAGCTCCGCCTCCCGGGTTCACACCATTCTCCTGCCTCAGCCTCTCTGAGTAGCTGGGACTATAGGTGGCTGCCACCACGCCCGGCTAATTTTTTGTATTTTTTAGTAGAGACGGGGTTTCACAGTGGTCTCGATCTCCTGACCTCGTGATCCGCCCTCCTCAGCCTCCCAAAGTGCTGAGATTACAAGCGTGAGGCACCGCGCCCGGCCTAGTGAAGCTAAAACTTAAAGAACACAACAAATCTGTAAAAGACAAACAAAAGAGGGTTTAATTTGTGCTTCTGTCCAGGTTTGCGGAGCTGGGAGTAGGGTTGCACCTGCCGGGGAGCATTTCCAAGGCAAATATTTGAGGGGAATTAGATTTCTAATACCCAGGTTGGCTCTCACTTTCAGGAAGGTGTGAGACCTGAATCCTAACCTGGACTCATTGTTCCCCTAATTCCCAGCATCGCATCTGTGAATTAGCGGTCTGGGTGGCAGCCCATTCGTCGTTCAGAGGCCCAGAACACCGTGAAACTATGCTTCCCTGACTCAAGAGACCCTACCTAGACGTGGGCCCCTTTGACAAGCATCTGCCCCTCAGAAGGGTCTCAGGCGACCTTCTTGATAGGTGTGACCACTTGAAAAGGACGAGGAGGCCAGGCGCGGTGGCTCTCGCCTGTAATTCCAGCACTTAGGGAAGCCGAGGCGGGAGGATCGCTTGAGCCCAGGAGTTTGAGGCCAGCCTGGGCAAGATTGGGAGACACTCCCCACCCCGCCCCATCTCTACAAGTAATGAAAAATTTAGCCGGGCGTGGTGGCGGGAGCAGGAGCCACTCGAGAGGCTGAGGCAGGAGTATCACTTGAGTCCTGGAGGTGAAGAGTGCAGTGAGCCGTGATCGCGCCACTGCATTACAGCCTGGGCGACAGAGCGAGACCCTGTCAATCAATCAATCAATTAATCAAGAGGAGGCTGGCGGGAGCATGCTCGTGACCACCGAGGGCGACACAGACCCTAACCCTAAGTACCCCAAGGCAGACCCCAGCGTCCCGCCAGGCGCCCTCCTAAGAGCGCGGCTTCCAGAGCAAAGCCGCTGACCCCCGCCCCCAGGGCCTTGGCGCCGATTGGCCAGTGAGAGCGCAGGGCGGAGCCAAATCTTAAAGGATCCGGGAGCTAAGTCAGACCCGGGTGGCGGTGGCAGCTGCGAAACACAGGGAGCCGATGCCACGTGACCCAATGTGGGCTTCTTTTAAACCTTTCTAATGCCCATAACCCAGCCTCAGGCCCATGGAGCCCACGAGAGACTGCCCGCTGTTCGGGGGCGCCTTTTCCGCCACCCTCCCCACGGGGGCCATTGACGTAAGGTGAGAAGGCCGGGGCGCCCAGGGGCGGCTGACTGGGTGGGTTGTGGGAAGAGACCGGGGTCAATCAGGGTCTGCCTCGCCTCACTCCAGCGATCTCCGACCAGTCCCGGACAATCAAGAAGTTTTCTGCCATCCCGTGACGGACCAGAGCCTGATCGTGGAACTTCTCGAGCTGCAGGCCCACGTGCGGGGCGAAGCGGCTGCGCGGTGAGGGAATGGCCCCCGGCTGGCCAATGGCAGGGGCGGGGTCGGGCCAGTGGGGGGCGGGGCCCGCGGCCGACGGTTAATCTGGGAGGTGAGACCACGAAGGGGCCGGGAGCCAGGCCTGCAACTTAAAGATGCTCCCGGGGAGGCGACCAGAGATGTCTCTTCCTGACCCCGCTTCCCTACTCCAGGTACCACTTTGAGGATGTTGGTGGCGTGCAGGGGGCTAGGGCTGTCCATGTGGAGTCTGTTCAGCCTCTCAGTTTGGAGAACCTGGCCCTGAGGGGCTGCTGTCAAGAAGCCTGGGTCCTCTCTGGCAGGCAGCAGATAGCTAAGGAAAACCAGCAGGTGAGAGCCCGAGAGTGTGCAATGTCCCGGAAGGGCGGTAGCGGGGACGCAAGAGATCCATGTAAACATCCCGACTCTGATCCCCTTAGGTAGCAAAGGACGTGACACTTCATCAGGCCTTGCTGAGGCTGCCCCAGTACCAGACTGATCTCTTGCTCACCTTCAATCAGCCCCCGTAAGGAGGAAGGAACGGGCGGGTATCTCATGACTGGGTTCCTAGGAGAATCAGGCTGGGAGGGACAGAACAGGGAGACTCACTGGTGGGATCCTCCAAGGAAGCGGGAGTGGGCCAGAGGTTTGGGGTAACTGATACCCAGGTCCTCTGGGGAACAGGAATTGGCAATTTCCAAACCTCAGGCCTGGATGATGTTCTCTCTCCATCTGTTCCCCCACCCCAAGCCCTGACAACAGGTCATCTCTTGGCCCTGAAAATCTGTCACCTGCACCCTGGAGCCTGGGTGACTTTGAACAGCTGGTGACCAGTCTGACCCTTCATGATCCCAACATCTTTGGTCCCCAGTAAAGGCGCTGAAGCACTGCATGATGTTGCTGAGAACTTGGGGACTCGGTTCTGTGAGGGGGAAAAGAGGTTGAAAAGAGGGTTTCCTCTTATTTCTTGCCTGTGCGTAAACATAAGACAATCCCTCTTCAGAATAAACTTGCTTTATAATCAATATAATCTCTGTGCCTTTGAATCTAACAGGACGCCTGGGTCCCAGACGCCTGGGAATTGGGTCTCTCAATTCCCTTTGGTTCTGGAGGGAGGAGTTTAAAGCTGTGCATGGGAGCAGGAGGGACTCAAGGGTGGCAGTGGTGAGAGGGAGGAAATACACTCTGGGATGACTGGTTCAGCCCTGAGAGAGGGGTGTGAGTTACCCAGGGAATGGGTAGGGAAGGTTTAAAGCAACACCCAAGGAAAGAAGGGAAACTCATCTCTTGTAGTGATTCAACCCTGAGAACAGATGGGGAGTGGGGTTGGCTGTCTCCCGTGGATGGATGAAAGGTCACCTAATCAGTAGTCACCAGGACATAGTGGTGGAGGCACAAGTGGCCAAGGAGTGCTCATTTGATGGAGACTGGGAGAGCGGCTGTTATTTAGTGTATGTGTAGTAGAGGGAGCGCAGCTGGTCCCAGAAGAAGAGGGAGAGGATGGTGTGGGGGCCGAGGCGGAAGTAGGAGGCACCTATACCCTTGTACATGCCAAAAATGCCCTCGGTCCGAGCTGTCTGCAGCAGAGCGTCCAGTATCCCCCGGTACATGAGGCCCTGAGAGCGTGTCAGAGAGGGAGGGAGAGCACAGAGAAGGAGTTTGTCAGAGCCCACCAGGGGCAGCACCTCCACAGGCTGCATTTCAGGCTATCCCACCTGCACCCGCAATCTGCCTTCCCCATCCCCTGCTTCCTGCTTGCATCCCAGAGCACTTCCTTACCTTGCCCTGTGCATCTGTGGGCTGGTTGTAGAGCCTTGTGCAGGCCACATCAAAGGGTGCCATGGCCAAGACAACTGCAATGCCACTCATCATGGCAGCCACCAGCGCCAACTTCCAGCTCTGGGGAGGAAAGATCTAAGGGGGTAGAGAGGAAGAGCGTTGTTAACCAGCCAACCATTCCATCCCAAGGACAGGACAGTCCCTGTCCTGGGGACACAGATGCTGGTAACTCGGGGAGCTTCCACTCCACCAGTTATAACAGTGCAAAAACAGCGAGAAGGAGGAAGGCCAGGGTACCCTGAAGGCTCAGGTACCCCTTCTGGGAGGAAGTGACAAGAGAACTGTGGGAAGGGTCTAAAGAGTTGAACTCCAAGCCCTCCTGCCACTCCCTCACCCGTGAATGTTGGGCACCATCCCCTCCAGGGCCTAGTGCAGCTTGCCCTCCCCTTCCCCCCTTCCCCAAACAGACCCACCCGTTTCCCAGGCAGTACCTCCCACTGGTTCAGGAGGTCCTTGGTGGATGAGAAGGTGCACAGCTGGGTGGAGGAACCGACGATAACTCGGGGCAGGCCGCCCAGAGCCCCACGCCATAACCCCACCAGACCATGTTTCTGGCCAATCTCGGTTAGTGCCTGAAACATGCCCTAGTGTGGGGAAGACCGGGGTGGGATTCAGACAGCCCAGCATCAGGGGCTGCCATCCTAACACTGCCAAGGATGGGTCCTTAATAGGAACCTCTTGTCCAGACAACCAGTTCAATGTGGGCTTAGAGCCAGAATGTGGGCCGTTGGTTGTCTAGCCACCCCATTGTTCCCTCCCTGGGCACCCAAGAACTGGGGCGGGATGGATAGAAGTGAGGCCATTCACTGGTCAGGAGAAACAGGGGCAGAATATTAGAGGAACTGGAGTACATATTGGAAAGAGGCATCGGGCGTGGTGGCTCACGCCTGTAATCCCAGCACTTTGGGAGGCCCAGGCAGGTGGATCACCTGAAGTCAGGAGTTTGAGATCAGCCTGGCCAACATGGTGAAACCTCATCTCTATTAAAAATACAAAAATTGCTGGGTGCAGTGGCTCACGCCTGTAATCCTAGCACTTTGGGAGGCCCAGGCGGGTGGATCACCTGAAGTCAGGAGTTTGAGATCAGCCTGGCCAACATGGTGAAACCCCATCTCTATTAAAAATACAAAAATTGCTGGGTGCAGTGGCTCACGCTTGTAATCCCAGCACTTTGGGAGGCCGAGGCGGGCGGATCACAAGTTCAGGAGTTTGAGACCAGCCTGACCAACATGGTGAAACCCCGTCTCTACTAAAAATACAAAAATTAGATGGATGTGGTGGCGCACGGCTGTAATCCCAGCTACTCAAGAGGCTGCAGCAGGAGAATCACTTGAACCCGGGAGGCAGAGGTTGCAGTGAGCCAAGACCATGCCACTGCACTCCAGCCTGGGCAACAGAGCGAGACTCCATCTCAACAACAACAACAACAAAAAATTTAGCTGGGTGTGGTGGTGCACGCCTGTAGTCCCAGCTACTCAGGAGGCTGAGGCAGGAGAATCGCTTGAATCCAGGAAGCAGAGGTTGCAGTGAGCCGAGATCGTGCCAATGCACTTCAGCCTGGGCAACAGAGCGAGACTCCGTCTAAAAAAAAAGTAAAGAGGGTCTGGGTAGACTCTAGGGGCAAAATGGGACAGAACCGATGGGTTGAGCAGAGCAGTGGCTGGGACTGGAGCTGTTGGGTGCAGGCAGAAAGCTAGGGGAAAAGAGAAAGGATGGTCAGGGACTTTGGCAGACTTGGGAACACTCACCTGATGCTTATACTGGTGCCCTACAGCAATTTCTGAGGCTGCCTGTGCCTGCAGGTGTGTCTTCACCTGGGAACAAGAGAATATCATAGCCTATGCCCCAGTGGCCATCCTCCTACCTCAGAACCAAATGTCTCACCCCCTCACACTTCCTCTAGGGTGTTCAGCAATGAATAGCCTCTTATTCTGATAATTATTGTAGCTCCTACTTAACAAATTGGTTAACGAAAAGACTCCATCTCTAGGCTCCAGCCCCGGGGGGATGGATCTCCCAGCACTACAAGACACTCCACCCCCTTCATATCCTCCTTCCCTTGGGGCTAGCAGTGTGGGGGGTGGATCAGTGGGAGAATGGCAATATTTCCTAAGGTTGTTCACGTTAGGCAAGACCTGGTGTCCAGCCTCTCATGCTAGCTCCCATTCCCAGACTGGATCTCCAGCCACCACTTCTATCAGGCTCCCCATCAGACTCTGGGCAAAACTTGCTCTCTAGCCCCCAATCCCCACAGAGTTATCTAGCTGACTTTGGAGAGACCACTGTCCCTAAAACTCACACCCTGAGGATGAGACCAGACTGCCTCTGCTACAGGACATACTACTTCCCAATCTCTTTTGCTCTTCGGAGCACTAAGCAGGGCCTAGTCCTAGCAATAAACAGCTGTGTGACCTTGAGTGGGTCACTTCCCTTCTCTGGGCCTCAGGCTCTTGACCCTTCACCTATACCAGATAACTCAAAGGGGCAGACGTTGAGATTGTTAATTCTGTGATGCCCAGGGTCTTCCTGATCCCTAGACTCTCTGACGTATGTTAAATTCCTTACCCTCCCCTTCACAAATCCAACCTCAATATCAACACATACTAATAAAAACAAATGCTACCAAATGCTTACTGTCTGCCAGGATTCGCACTAATGCTTTCATGTCTACCGCATTTGTCTCCCTCGATCCTCCCAATAATCACACAGAAGGGGCACTACAATTATCACCATTTTACAGATGTGGCAACTGAAGCTCAACAACTAGTAATTTTCTTACTTTTTTTTTTTTTTTTTGAGACGGAGTCTCGCTCTGTGGCGCAGGCTGGAGTACAGTGGCCGGATCTCAGCTCACTGCAAGCTCTGCCTCCTGGGTTTAGGCCATTCTCCTGCCTCAGCCTCCCTAGTAGCTGGGACTACAGGCGCCCACCACCATGCCTGGCTAATTTTTTATATTTTTAGTAGAGACGGGGTTTCACCGTGTTAGCCAGGATGGTCTCGATCTCCTGACCTCGTGATCCGCCCGCCTCGGCCTCCCAAAGTGCTGGGATTACTGGCGTGAGCCACCACCTCCAGCCAACAACTAGTAATTTTCAAAACCAGGATTTTAGTTCCAGAAAGGCTGATTCCAAAGCCCATAATCTTTTTTTTTTTTTTTTTTCTGAGACGGAGTCTTGCTCTGTCGCCCAGGCTGGAGTGCAGTGGCGCAATCTCGGCTCACTGCAAGCTCCACCTCCCAGGTTCAAGCCATTCTCCTGCCTCAGCCTCCCGAGTAGCTGGGACTACAGGCGCCCGCCACCACGCCCGGCTAATTTTTTGTATTTTTTAGTAGAGATGGGGTTTCACCGTGTTAGCCAGGATGGTCTCCATCTCCTGACCTCCATCTCGTGATCCACCCGCCTTGGCCTCCCAAAGTGCTGGGATTACAGGTGTGAACCACTGCGCCCGGCCCCAAAGTCCATAATCTTAATCAATACATTCAATCGTGTCCATCAGATGGGTGTGTATAGGGCAGACCAGAAGACCCCAAAGCCTACCAGCACTTTCCTGATGCCTTTCCCTGCTTGCAGTGGGGCAGCACCCTGCCACCTATGCCCTTGGGAAAGACCAGGCTCCTATCCTACAACAAGGATCTGCCCTGAAGGTCCCAGGCAAGAGCCCTCTTCTTACCATGTAGATGGGGCTCCCCAAGTAGGCTCCCATGACCCCAGCCATGGCCCCAGCTGCTGCGCTGCGGGCAGGACTGTGGGTGCCTTCAGTTGTGTGCAGGTAGCCCCCAGCCTCAGCCAGCCCATAGGTGCCCAGTCGGATGCCATTCATCAGGAACTGGTATAAGAGGGCAGGGGCCAGGCCTTTCTGCAGGGCAGCCAGGCCATCCACCTTGCCGATGGTGATGAAGGCATGGAAGACATTTCGGTAGTGCCGCTGGTATGTGCCAGGGGCCTGCAGTTCTCCCTGCAACTGCATCCTGGTCTTCACCACCTCCAGGGGATTGGTGAATACACAGGCCCCGCAGGCTGCCAGGCCACTCATCAAGAAGTCCATGGTGGGATAGCTGCAGCAGGAACTGACCCAAGAGTAAGAAAGTAAAAATGTGTGTCAGAAAGCGGGGTTGGAAGACAGGGGAAGGCCTGTTTTAGCAGTACAGGCTGCAGAAGGTAAGAATTTGGATTTGCAGTCAAGGGTGTCAGGGTCAAATGTCAAGTGGTCAAACGTCAGCTAGAATTTGGGAGTCAAGAGCTGGCAAGCAGGGAAGAGACAGAAATCTAGGAGATTCTGGTGAGAAGCTTATGGCAGGACCCTCTGAGGTCAAGGAGGGGCAAAAGACAGAAGGTTGCAGGTGGGATGGCTCAGGATGGCGGGCGACGGGGGCAGGGGAGTAGAGGAGGGAATCGCGGGATTGGGAGATGGAAGCCAGGGAGGCAGGAAGAAGAAAGCCAGCAAGTGAGAGAAGAAAAGGATCCGGGAGAAGAGCCGGTGATTTCCTCGAGCCAGCAACGAGATCTGGATCCGAGAAAGAAGTCAGGACTCTGGCCAGGAATGAGCGTCCCCGAGCGTCCCCAGGCAGCCACTGGAGCTCGCAGCAGCTTCAACCCCGGGTAACCTGCGGAGGCCGGGCCGCCACACTCCTGCCACTGGAGCGCGGGGCCAATGGAGAGCCTTCGAGAGCCACAACCGAGGCCCTCAGCCAATCAGCGCCGAGCCGACTCCGCGGCCAATGGGAGGAGCTCTCGGCGCTCCGGTCCCCGGAATCACCCGGAGGCGGTTGGAATTAACACTCCCGGCCCCGCCACCAGCGCTTGGCCGCCGACTCCGGCTCCGGAAGGGAGGCCCGGGACGCGGCGGTTTTGTTATTGGCAGGGAAGAGACCTGGGCTCCCGATCGAACACAGAGGCCGAGCGCAGCAGTCCCCCACTGGGGTGCTGGGACCGCCCCTCGGGTGGGCGGACGGCTCCCTTCTTTAGCTTCCTACCCTGGGTTGTGACCGGGTGGGGTCACATAAGTTCAAGTCCACGCCCTGCTCGGTGCCGGCGCCAGGAGAGCCAGGAAGACGCGGCCCGGCCTGCGGGGGGTAACGGGACACACCTGCGCTGCGGGACCAGTCTCCTGAGGCTGCACGGGGTGGTGCTTGGTTAATTAAATCCTTAGTCCTTAGGCTCTTTTTTTTTTTTTTTTTTTTTGAGTTGGAGTCTCGCTCTGTCGCCCAAGCTGGAGTGCAGTGGCGCGATCTCAGCTCACTGAGAACTCCGCCTCCCGGGTTCACGCCATTCTCCTGCCTCAGCCTCCCGAGTAGCTGGGACTACAGGTGCCCGCCACCACGCCCGGCTTATTTTTTGTATTTTTAGTAGAGACCACTGTGTTAGCCAGGATGGTCTCGATCTCCTGACCTCGTGATCCGCCCGCCTCGGCCTCCCAAAGTGCTGGGATTACAGGCGTGAGCCACCGCGCCCGAGATTTCATCATTGTTCTAAATCTTGAGTTCATGCTGGGTGCAGTGACTCACCTGTAATTCCAGCACTCTGGGTGGCTGAGGCAGGAGGATTGCTTGAGCCCAGGAGTTTGAGACCAACTTGGGCAAAATGGTGAAATCCTATTACTAAAAAAGAAGTTTAAAAAAAGAGATACAAGTCGGGCGCGGTGGCTCACGCATGTAATCTCAGCACTTGGGGAGGCCGAGGCGGGTGGATCATGAGGTCAAGAGATCGAGACTATCCTGGCCAACATGGTGAAACCCTGTCTGTACGAAAAATAAAAAAAATTAGCTGGGCATAGTGGCACATGCCTCTATTCCCAGCTACTCAGGAGGCTGAGACAGGAGAATCTCTTGAACCTGGGAGGCAGAGGTTGCAGTGAGTCGAGATTGCTCCACTGCACTCCAACCTGGTGACAGAGCGAGACTGTCTAAAAAAAAAAAAAAAAGGCTGAGCACGATGGCTCACACCTGTAATCCCAGCACTTTGGGAGGCCGAGGCGGGCGGACCACCTGAGGTCAGAAGTTCGAGACCAGCCTCAACATGGAGAAACCTCATCTCTACTAAAAATACAAAATTAGCTGGGCGTGGTGGTGCATGCCTGTAATCCCAGCTACTCGGGAGGCTGAGGCAGGAGAATTGCTTGAACCTGGTAGGCGGAGGTTGCGGTGAGCCAAGATTGCGCCATCGCACTCCAGCCTGGGCAACAAGAGCGAAACTCTATCTCTTTTTTTTTTTTTTTTTTTTTTTTGGAGATGGAGTCTGGCTCTGTCGCCCAGGCTGGAGTGCAGTGGCTCGATGTCTGCTCACTGCAAGCTCCGCCTCCCAGGTTCACGCCATTCTCCTGCCTCAGCCTCCCGAATAGCTGGGACTACAGGCGCCCGCCACCGCGCCCGGCTAATTTTTTTGTGTTTTTAGTAGAGACAGGGTTTCACTGTGTTAGCCAGGATGGTCTCGATCTCCTGACCTCGTGATCCGCCCGCCTCGGCCTTCCAAAGTGCTGGGATTACAGGCGTGAGCCACCGCTCCCGGCCGAAACTCTATCTCAAAAAAAAAAAAAAAGAGAGAGAGAGAGATACAGTGGATGCTTTATTCAGATTTCATTGGTTTTTGCTCAAAGTCCTTTTTCTGTTCCAGAATCCCATCCAGGATACCAAGTTACATTAAATTGTCTGTCATATCTGTAGCTCCTCTTTTTTTTTTGAGAGGGAGTTTCAATCTTGTCACCCAGGCTGAAGTGCAATGGCTCAATCTCCACTCACTGCAATCTCCACCTCCTAGGTTCAAGCGATTCTCCAGCCTCAGCCTCCCAAATAGCTAGGATTACAGGTGCCCGCTACCACACCCGGTTAATTTTTGTATTTTTAGTAGAGATGGGGTTTCACCACATTGGCCAGGCTGGTCTCAAACTCCTGACCTCAGGTGATCTGCCTGCCGCAGCCTCCCAGAGTGCTGGGATTACAGGCGTGAGCCACCGTGCCCAGCCCTCTGGCTCCTCTTGGCTGTGACAGTTTCTCAGAATTTTCATGTTTTTGATGACCTTAATAGTTTTAAGGACTACTGGTCAGGTATTTAGTAGAATGTTCCTCTGCCGAGGGCTTTTCTTAGGATTGTACTGGGCTTTTGGCAGGAAGACCACCAAGGTAAACTGCTATTTTCATCACATCATATCAAGGGTGGTACTTGATCCATACTATCAACATGACTCATCACTGTTGATATTGACCCTGATCACCTGGCTGAGGTGGCATTTGTCAGTTTTTCCCATTATAACATTCTTTTTTTTTTTTTCTTTAAACGGAGTTTCACTCTGTCGCCCAGGCTGGAGTGCAGTGACGCAATCTCAGCTCACTGCAACCTCCACCTCCCAGGTTCAAGCAATTCTCTGCCTCAGCCTCCCCATATAACATTATTCTTTTTTCCCCCTTTCCATACTGTACTTTTTGGAAGGAAGTCACTAAGCACAGTTCACATTAAAGAAGTAGGAAGTTATGCCTCTCCCTCCTTGAAAGGGGAGTATGTAAATACATTATTTGGAGGTTATTTTATTTTTGAGATGGAGACTTACTCTGTTGCCCAGACTGGAGGGCAGTGGCGCGATCTCAGCTCACTGCAACCTCCACCTCCCAGGTTCAAGCAATTCTCTACCTCAGCCTCCCAAGTAGCTGGGATTACATGCACTCACCACCATGCCCAGCTAATTTTTGTATTTTTAGTAGAGACGGGATTTCGCCATGTTGGCCAGGCTGGTCTCAAACTCCTGACCTCAGATGATCCACCCGCCTCAGCCTACCAAAGTGCTGGGATTACAGCTGTGAGCCACCAGGCCCGGCCTGGAGTTCTTTCATATGAGATATTTGTCTCTACTCCCCCATTATTTTTTCGACCATTTATTTAATCAGTATGGACTTATGGACATTTATACTTTGGGTTCTAATCCAATATACTTCATATTTATTTTCTAGCTAATTTCATTCTAGCTTTGGCCTTTGATAGCGCTTTCCATTGGCTCCTGTGTCTCTTTAGCATACCCCCATCCATTTTTTTTTTTGCATACAAAAGTTTTTAGTTTATAAATCTTCCCGTGAAAAATCCACAATGGCCACAGATGTTATTGTAGCATCTTTACTACTTTGGCTTTTTGCCACACCAACACTGTCCTTTGCAGTCCCCCTTTCTTCATTCTGGTCTTGTGTTCCTTTCATTGCTTTCTTGAGTTCTTTTTCTTCTTATCCAGGCCATGTCTTGGAAGTCAGCATTTGGGTTTATCTTTCTTTGCATAATCCAGTGAATCATAAATCATGCCAAAGCCAGTCGTCTTGTCACCACCAAAATGAGTTCTGAATCCAAATTCAAAGATGAGGCCAGGCGTGGTGGCTCACGCCTGTAATCCCAGCACTTTGGGAGGCAGAGGCAGGCAGATCACCTGAGGTCAGGAGTTTGAGACCAGCCTGGCCAACATTGTGAAACCTGGTCTCTGCTGAAACTACAAAAATTAGCCGGGTGTGGTAGCAGGCACCTGTAATCCCAGCTACTCGGGAGGCTGAGGCAGGAGAATCACTTGAACCCGGGAAGCAGAGGTTGCAGTGAGCCGAGATTGCGCCACTGCACTCCAGCCTGGGTGACAGACGGAGACTCCATCTCACAAAGACAAACGAAAACAAAGATGATGACATCTAGTGTAGTCTCATACATTTTGGCTAGTTTTTCCTGAATTTCTGTCTTAGGTACTGTTGCCTTCCCAGGGTGAAGGACCTCAATAACCATTTGTTCCTCCTGAAGTATACAGTCAGTTGATCATGAACTTCCTAGTTCAGACAGTTACTAAGTCATTCATGATGGCGGTCAATCCTCAGCCAGGGAGAAAAATAAGAGTCCCATCAGTGTTGTTGTCATCATTGTTGTTTTAATTAAAACCTTGTTTTTGTTTATTTAGTATCACCTTACTTTCTGGTACTATAAAATGCTCCAGGCTCATTTTGTGTATTTCCTGCCACAGTCCTGCAATCAGCCATTTCTCCAAGGACCCCTATTTTCTTTTATTGGCAAATGGTTTCAGAATCCAGGATCTGGACACTAGGTATGCTTGTTGCTTTTGAGGTATCATTGCTTCTGGACCCTCACATCTGAGAAAGCAAGGAAATAAATGTGTGTGTACTAACCCATGTATATACACAAACATGTATTTCCATATGTAACCATCCATATCTATATTAAGCTAAGCATGAATTCATACTGATGTCACCAACTTTAATCCATTACTACATGGATCATTCTAGCCACCTCCCCTGTTTATCTAAACTGTGAGAAACCTGGCTTCCATAATTTGCCATCTATTTACTTAAGTGTTTATTCCAGGACACGTGTATAGGAATATCAGAATTGTCTTGTTTTTCTTCTTAAATTCTTTATTTTTATTATTATTATTATTATTATTATTATTATTTGAGACAGAGTTTTGCTCTTGTTGCCTATGCTAGAGTGCAATGTTGCAATCTCAGTTCACTGCAACCTTCACCTCTCAGGTTCAAGCGAGTCTCCTGCCTCAGCCTCCTGAGTAGCTGGGATTACAGGCATGACCCTACCACACCTGGCTAATTTGTTTTTGTATTTTTAGTAGAAACGGGGTTTCACCATGTTAGCCAGGCTGGTCTCGAACTCCTGACCTCAGGTGATCCTCCCGCCTTGGCCTCCCAAAGTGCTGGGATTACAGGCATGAGCCACTGCACCCGGCCTAAACTTTTTCTTCTTTCTTTCTTTCTTTTTTTTTTTTTGAGATGGAGTTTTGCTGTTGTTACCCACGCTGGAGCGCAATGGCGTGATCTTGGCTTACTGCAACCTCTGCCTCCCGGGTTCAAGTGATTCTCCTGCCTCAGCCTCCCAAGTAGCTGAGATTACAGGCATGCGCCACCACACCTGGCTAATTTTGTATTTTTAGTAGAGAGAGGGTTTCTCCATGTTGGTCAGGCTGGTTTGCGAACTCCGACCTCAGGTGATCCACCTGCCTCGGCCTCCCAAAGTGGTCTTCCTGTCAAAAGCCCAGTACATTCCTAAGAAAAGCCCTCGGCAGAGGAACATTCTACTAAATACCTGACCTGTAATCCCAGCACTTTGGGAAGCTGAGGTCAGCGGATCATGAGGTCAAGAGATTGAGACCATCCTGGCCAACATGGTGAAACCTCATCTCTACTAAAAAAAAAAAATACGAAAATTGGCCACCTGTGGTGGCTCACATCTGTAATCTCAGCACTTTGGGAGGCTGAGGCGGGCGGATCACGAGGTCAGGAGGTTGAGACCATCCTGGCTAACACGATGAAAACCCATCTCTTCTAAAAATACAAAAAATTAGCTGGGCGTGGTGGCGGGCGCCTGTAGTCCCAGCTACTAGGGAGGCTGAGACAGGAGAATGGCGTGAACCCGGGAGGCGGAGCTTGCAGTGAGCCGAGATTGTGCCATTGCACTCCAGCCTGGGCGACAGAGTGAGACTCCGTCTCAAAAAAAAAAAAAAAAGGCCCGATGCAGTGGCCCACGCTTGTAATCCCAGCACTTAGGGAGGCTGAGGCGGGTGGATCACCTGAGGCCAGGAGTTCGAGACCAGCCTGGTCAACCTGGTGAAACCCTGTCTCTACTAAAAATACAAAAATTAGCTGGGTGTGGTGGTGGGCACCTGTAATCCCAGCTACTCGGGAGGCTGAAGAAGGAGAATCATTTTAACCCAGGAGGCGGAGCTTGCAGTGAGCCAAAATCGTACCACTGCACTCCAGCCAGGCAACAGAGCTAGACTCCGTCTCAAAAAAAACAAAAACAAAAACTTAAAAAAAAAAAACAAAAAACAAAAAATGTATAATTAAGCCCAAGGTCACCTAGATTTTCTCTTATGTTTTCTTCTAGAAGCTTTATAGTTTTACTTTTTACATTTAAGTCTATGATCCATTTTGAGTTAATTTTTGTAAATTATGTGAGGTCTGGGTTTGGTTTCTTCTTCCTCATTCTCCTCCTCTTGTCTCTTTTCTTCTTCTTCCTTCTTTCTTTTCTTCTTCTTCTTCTTCCTCTTCTTCTTCTTCTTCTTCCTCTTCTTTTTCCTCTTCTTCTTCTTCTTCTTCTTCTTCTTCTTCTTCTTCTTCTTCTTCTTCTTCTTCTTCTTCTTCTTCTTCTTCTTTCTTTTCTTCTTCTTCCTCTTCCTCTTCTTCTCCTTCTCCTTCTTTTTCTTCTCCTTCTTCTTCTTTCTTCTTCTTCCTTTGGTCCTTTGTAAAAAATCTGTTTTCTGTATTTGTGTGGCTTGATTTCTGTGCCCTCTCTTCTGTTCCCTTGATCTGTGTGTCTAGTCTTTGACCAATATCATGCTGTCTTGATTTATTGTAGGCTGTTATCATTTATTCCTGGATGTGAATGTCCTGAGTCAGATTTGAGGGGGGTTGCATAGGGAACATAAAAGTCCCCAGGTGTCTGAAAGAAGGGGTGGTAACATAGAGAGGGAGCGAGAAAGACGCGGAGGCTTGGAGGGCAGGGGGCTGTGTCTTTCTTGCCTCCTCCTTGGTGACCTAGACACTGATGGGTTCCTTTTGGCTGCTGACCGCACACCCGAAGTGCTCACACTCCACCTAGTGGTGGTGTGGAAGGATCGTCTGTGTGTATCCTCACCTGGACCAAAACCTGTATAAACTCCCAGAGCAGGCCCCCTTTTCCTTACTGCTTCTTCCTGATTTATCCCCCATCACAGGCAGGCTACCTACATTAACAGCTTTCCGGACAGAAATGAGGCCTAGGTGTTCTGTGCTCCATGAAAGATTCTACTGGACTTCCAAGTCCTGGCCCTACGGGAGGCAGTTGGACTCAACACTTCTTTTATTAGAAGCTCCCTTTACAAGGGATTGTTTTGTTGTTGTAAGTGACAGAAATCCAACTCAAACTAGCTTACGAAAAGAGAACTCATTGACTCACACAACTGAAAACTCCGGACACAGATATGACTTCAGGTCAGCAGAATCAGGCACTCAAATCTGTCTCCCTCCACCTCTTCCATCTGTCTCCCTCCACCTCTGCCATATATCGGTTTTATTCTCAGGCCACCTCATTGATGGCCACTAGTAGCTCCAGGCCCATATTCCACCAGCTTAGCATCCTCAGTGGAAATGTAACTGCCCAGTGGGCTCTTCCTGTCCTCTGCACAAATAAAGACCATGGCATTGCAGTAAAGAAAGAGTTTAATTGACACGAGGCCGGCCACGCCATATGCAAAATTGATTATTACTTAAGTCAATCTCCCTGAAAATTCAGAGATCAGGGTTTTTGATAATTTGGTGGGTAGGGGGTCGGAAAGTGGGGAGTGCTAATTGGTCAGGTGGGAGATGAAATCACAGGGAGTTGAAACTCCTCTTTCACTGGGTAGGTTCCTGGGTGGGGGGCACAAGACCAGATGAACCAGTTTATTGATCCGGGTGTTGCCAGATGATGCTTTGAGTGCAGGGTCTGCAGAATATCACAAGCACTGATCTTAGGTTTTACAACAATGATGTTATCCCCAGGAGCAATTTGGGGAGGTTCAGAATCTCGCAGCCTCCAGCTGCATGACTCCTAAACCAAATCTTGTTGTTTTTTTTTTTGAGATGGAGTATCGCTTTGTCAGCCAGGCTGGAGTGCAATGGCATGGTCTCTGCTCACTGCAACCTCTGTCTCCTGGGTTCAAGCGATTCTCCTGTCTCAGCCTCTCGAGTAGCTGGGACTACAGGCGTATACCACCACACCCGGCTAATTTTTTGTATTTTTAGTATAGACCATGTTGGCCAGGCTGGCCTTGAACTCCTGACCTCGTGATCCGCCAAACTCGGCCTCCCAAGGAGATTACAGGCGTGAGCCACTGCACCCAGCTGAAACGGGAGTTTTATTATTACTCAAATCAGTCTCCCCAAGCAGAAGAGTTTTTTTTGTTGTTGTTGTTTTTTTGAGACAGTCTTGCTCTGTCGCCCAGGCTGGAGTGCAGTGGCACCATCTTGGCTCACTGCAAGCTCCGCCTCCCGGGTTCATGCCATTCTCCTGCCTCAGCCTCCCGAGTAGCTGGGACTACAGGCCCCTGCCACCACGCCTGGCTAATTTTTTGTACTTTTAGTAGAGACGGGGTTTCACCATGTTAGCCAGGATGGTCTCGATCTCCTGACCTCGTGATCCGCCTGCCTCAGCCTCCCAAAGTGCTGGGATTACAGGTGTGAGCCACCATGCCTGGCCGCACTCATTATTTGTAATGGTAAAGACTGTAAGCTTCCCTAGGAGGACTGTCTCCCAGTTCTGCACTAGGGGATAAATTGTAATGGTCAAGACTCTTTCAGCAGTAAGTGACAGAAAACCAGCTAAAACCAGCTCAAGCACAAAAGGGAATGTCATGCCTCTGGAAACTGGGAAGTCCAAGGGACTCAAATATCATTGTAATCCCCCACTTTTTTTTTGAGACAGGGTCTTGTTCTGTCACCCAGGCTGGAGTGCAGGGGCGTGGTCTTGGCTCACTGCAGCCTGAACTCCTGGGCTCAAGTGATCCTCCTGCCTCAGCCTCCGGAGTAGTTGAGACTACAGGCATGTGCCACCACCAGGCCTCCTCCCTCTCTTGGCTCTGCTTCCCTCAGGTATAGGGCTCATTTTCTCCCACTGTTGACTGGCTTCCTCCTTTTCCAGAGGAAGGAAGAAGGCCAAGGTACAGACAGCTCCTGGCTTAGATTGTTCCTGCCTTGTGAGCTTGGAGGAAAGAGAAAGCTTCTCTTTCTCAGAGGCCCAGAAGATTCTCTTTCTCCTGGAGTCTGTCCTGACCTGCTCATTCCTGGACCAGTCTCTGTGGCCAGAGGAATACGGTACTGTGATTGACCAAACCTGAGTCATGTGGCCAGAGGGAGGCTGTTGTGATTGGCTGTCCCACTGGAACCACAGGGAGTGGGGTGGGTGATGGAGAGTTTCGTAGGAGATGGGCACTACTGTTATCAGGATGGTGAAATCTATTTGATGCAACATTATATTCCAGGAAACATTATAGCTGCAAAGATGACATAGCGACATGATAATTTGTTATAAAGCAATGCTAAGAGAACAAGGCAGAAGACAGACTTGAAACTATGATGGCACCTTTGGAATATGAAAAAATAGAAAACTTTTGCTCTGTAAGGGTGGTAGAAGAATGAATTATTACGTCAAAAACCTTCAGTGTCTTTGCAAAAGTATTTTATAATAAATAACATGTGCATGCAAAAATAGTCTCATGTTTACTGCATAATACGATTTTCGGAGCTGAGTTTCTTTTTGTAATGAGATAAGACACAAATAAAATTGATGGTGATGTTGACAAAAAGAGTCAAACTCTGTAAAATATTTGAAGAGATTTATTCTGAGCCAAATATGAGTGACCATGGCCTGTGACTCAGCCCTCAGGAGATCCTGAGAACATGTGCCCAATGTGGTTGGGGTGCAGCTTGCTTTCATACATTTTAGGGAGACATGAGACTTCAATCAAATACTTTTTTTTTTTTTTTGAGACCAAGTCTCATTCTGTCACCCAGGCTGGAGTGCAGTGGCGCAATCTCAGCTCACTGCAACGTCTGCCTCCCAGGTTCAAGTGATTCTCCTGCCTCAGCCTCCTGAGTACAGTAGCTGGGATTACAGGCGCTCGCCACCACGCCCGGCTTATTTTTGTATTTTTAGTAGAGACGGGGTTTCACCATGTTGGCCAGGGTGGTCTCGAACTCCTGGCCTCAGCTGATCGGCCCGCCTCGGCCTCCCAAAGAGCTGGGATTACAAGCGTGAGCCACCGCGCCTGGCTTCAATCAAACACATTCAAATACATTTAAGAAATATAGGCCGGGCGTGGTGGCTCATGCCTGTAATCCCAGCACTTTGGGAGGCTGAGGTGGGCAGATCATCTGAGGTCAGAAGTTCGAGACCAGCCTGGCCAACATGGTGAAACTCCGTCTCTACTAAAAAAATAGCAAAAATTAGCCAGGCACAGTGGCACACGCTGGTAATCCCAGCTACTCGGGAGGCTGAGGCAGGAGAATCACTCGAACCTGGGAGGCGGAAGTTGCAGTGAATTGAGATCATGCCACTGCACTCCAGCCTGGGCAACAGAAAGAGTGTCAAAATAAATAAATAAATAAATAAATAAATAAATAAATAAATAAAAAGAAATAAATAAAAGGCTGGGCACAGTGGCTCATGTCTGTAATCGCAGTACTTTGGGAGGCCGAGGCAGGCAGATCACTTGAGGTCAGGAGTTCAAGACCAACCTGGCCAACGTGGTGAAACTCTATCTCTACTGAAAATACAAAAATTAGCCGGACGTGGTGGCGCATGCCTGTAATCCTAGCTGCTTAGGAGGTTGAGGTAAGAGAATTGCTTGAACCCAGGAGGCAGAGGTTGCAGTGAGCCGAAATCCTGCCACTGCATTCCAGCCTGGGCGACACAGTGAGACTCCGTCTCAAAAAAAAAAGAGGAGGCTGGGCGCGGTGGCTCACGCTTGTAATCCCAGCACTTTGGGAGGCCGAGGCGGGCGGATCACGAGGTCAGGAGATCGAGACCACGGTGAAACTCTGTCTCTACTAAAAATACAAAAAATTAGCCGGGCGTGGTGGCGGGCACCTGTAGTCCCAGCTACTTGGAGAGGCTGAGGCAGGAGAATGGCATGAACCCGGTAGGCGGAGCTTGCAGTGAGCCGAGATCGCGCCACTGCACTCCAGCCTGGGCGACAGAGCGAGACCCCGTCTCAAAAAAAAAAAAAAAGAGGAGTAGTGAACTGTGGGAAGGATTCAATTCAATTTGGCTCAATTAATCAACTATTGAGCACCCATTATGTGCCTGATCCTGTTCCAGAACTTTGGAATATACCAGCGTGAAAGGAAAATGAATCTTGGGGCCCCCAAATCACTAAGCTAAAGAAAAAGTCAAGCCGGGAACTGCTTAGGGCAAACTGCCTCCTACTCAAGGTCATCCCTCTGTTCACTGAGATAAATGCATATCTGGGGCCAGGCTCGGTGGCTCACGCCTGTAATCCCATCACTTTGGGAGGCTGAGGCGGACAGATCACGAGGTCAGGAGATTGCGACCATCCTGGTCAACATGGTGAAACCCCATCTCTACTAAAAGTACAAAAATTAGCTGGGTGTGGTGGCGCACGCCTGTAGTCCCAGCTACTCGGGAGGCTGAGGCAGGAGAATCGCTTGAATCTGGGAGATGGAAGTTGCAGTGAGCCAAGATCTCACACCACTGCACTCCAGCCTGGGTGACAGAGCAAGACTCTGTCAAAAAAAAAAAAATGCATATCTGATTGCCTTCTTTGGAAAGGCTAATCAGAAACTGAAAAGAATGCAACAGTTTGTCTCTCACCTACCTGTGACCTGGAAGCCCTCTCCATGCTTGAGTTGTCCCGCCTTTCTGGACTAAACCAATGTACATCTTACCTCAATCCTGGGTTCAAGTGATTCTCTCTCCTCAGCCTCCAGAGTAGCTGGGATTACAGGTGCCCGCCACCATGCCCAGCTAATTTTTGTATTTTTTTTTTAGTAGAGATGGGGTTTCACCATGTTGGCCAGGCTGGTCTCAAACTTCTGACCTCAGGTGGTCCACCCTCCTTGGCCTCCCAATCTGCTAGGATTACAGGCATGAGCCACAGCTCCTGGGACATTTTTTATTTTTATTTTTTTTGAGATGGACTCTTGCTCTGTTGCCTAGGCTGTAGTGCAGTGGCAGGATCTTGGCTCATTACAACCTCCGCCTCCCGGGTTCAAGTGATTCTCCTGCTTCACCCTCCCGAGTAGGTGGGAGCACAGGCGTGCGCCACCACGCCCGGCTAATTTTTTTGTATTTTTAGTAGAGACAGGGTTTCACCATGTTGACCAGGCTGGTCTTGAACTCCTGACCTCACATGATCCTTCTGCCTCAGCCTCCCAAAGTGCTGGGTTTACAGGCATGAGCCACTGTGCCTGACCTCTGCACATTTTTTATTGTTGTTTTCAGACAGCATATTGCTCTGTTGCCCAGGCTGGAGGGCAGTGGTGCGATCATGGCTCACTGTAGTGTCCAACTCCTGGGCTCAAGCAATCTTCCCACCTCAGCCTCCTGAGTAGCTGGGATCACAAATGTGTGCCATTATGGCTATTTTTTTTTTCTTTTGAGATAGAATTTCGCTCTTGTTGGCCAAGCTGAAGTGCAATGGCGCGATCTCGGCTCACTGCAATCTGTGCCTCCCGGGTTCAAGCAATTCTCCTGCCTCAGCCTCCTGAGTAGCTGGGACTACAGGTGTCCGCCACCACACCCTGCTAATTTTTTGTATTTTTAGTAGAAATGGGGTTTCACCATGTTAGTCAGGCTGGTCTTGAACTCCTGACCTCAGGTGATCCGCCGGCCTCGGCCTCTCCGAGTGCTGGGATTACAGACGCGAGCCACCTTGCCCGGCCTGTCCACGGCTAATTTTTAAAAAATCGTTTGTAGAGACAGGGTCGCACTATGTTGCCGAGGCTGGTCCTCCCGCCTTCCCCTCCCAAAGTGCTGAAGTGCTGGGATTGTAAAGATGAGCAACCAGGCCTGGCCCCCTGCAAATGTTATACCTCCCTGGAGGAGACAGACCCCAAGTCCACACCTCTCCTCTCCTCAGTCCTACCTCCTGGCCCTCCCCTTTTCTCCCTACACACACACACACACACACACACACACACACACACACACACACACACGCCAGACACAATGGCTGGGTGGGGCTGAGGAACTGGCTTCCTCCGCAGAGATCTCAATCTGGGCCCTGAGTTCCCACCCCAGAATCACAGGAACAGACACTTGGAGACCTCAGCCCTGCATTCCTTTCTCCAAGGGGCAGACAGGACAGGCTGAAAATAGCAACTGATTCCAAAAAGATAAAGGTAAATTCATGGGGACCTACTGCAGAGTTAGGGAGGGCAGCCTGCGGGAGGGTCCCTCGGTGTGAAATAGGCGTTGGCTCACGCCCGGCTCAGGAGACAGGTGGTGGTGCAAGTCCAGGGAAAGATGGTGAGACTCGACATGGAGGGACGCACGCAGCATCCCTTAGCTGAGACAGAGGCATCCAGACACCCATGCTGCCCAGCCTGGCTCTGTGCCATTGCCGTCTTGTCCTCATCCCCACCCGTGTCCACCTCACCCCTGTGAGCCCCGATCCACACAGCTGTGCAGGTAGAACCTGCGCACACACTTTCCAAGCCTGAATTTCAGCTTTTCCCCAGACCCCTTTAACCTCTGAGACCCTGGATACCTCTGTCTCCTGGGGCCCCGTGTGATATGCGCATGTGGAGAGTGGTGTGGTTTGTGAGGTAGGGGGGGTGTCCGGTTGGGAGGCGGATCTGATTCCTGTTTCCTGCCCCTACTCACTCAGCCCTGGGAGGTGACTGAGAGTGGAAGGGATTCAAGGGTGAGTGCTTGGGGCCCGAGTACCTGGGTTCCTGAGTGGGGGGTAGGGAAGGAAGTAAATGCAGGTACCCAAGAGGGGGTGGGATCCCTGAGGGGCAGGGGCTGGGGAGGAGCTGGCCAGTGGTCAAGACCACCGTGTGGGTCACTTTGCTAAATGACTTTCTGCCAGAACACAGAGGCCACTGAGCTGCAAGACCCATCATCTACAATCCCCTTGTTCTCCCCTCATCATTTCTCAAGGACCCAATCCGAGGCCTGGAGGGGTCTGACTCTCCTGCTGAGCCCTGAAGGGAGTTTGGGGGTTCCTCTGCTTCCCAGCCCTGACCCTGCAGCCTTCTTGGGACTGTAGCCTCCTTCCTGGAGGGAGGAAGAGAAACCCAGGCCGCAGTGCCTTGGCCCGACTGGTCCTCTCCTTCGGTTTGCCCTCCCAGCCACCTCTCCAGGCCTCCTGGCAAGACCCATGCCTGTGCTGGGCCTCTCTCTGTGACCAGACCCGAGGGCAGGCGGGGATGATCAGACTCAGGACAGGAGAGACCGCACCAGGACCTCCTCATCTCCGGGGGTCAGAGGCTCCAGGAATCTTGATGGCAGGAAAAGGAGACTAAAAATAATCCGGAAAGGGAGAGTCCGGAGAGAGGAACTGGGAAATGGGGGGCGGAGGGCCGGTGGAGCAGGGAAACAGTGATGCACGCCTCGCAGCCCAGGCCCGGCAGACAGGCGCGCCCACGGCACCCAGACCCAGACAGCACAGAACACACATGGCACACCCACCCTGGCACCGCTATCTCAGACACTCACACCGAGAACTTCCTAAAGGGCCACACGCCACACACTGTACGCTCCACTCTTCCCCTGCCCACCCACCCGGCAAGCACAGAACTCACACACTCACAACACACCGTGCCACCCCCCACACAAACCACACACAAACCTCCACAACACTCCACGGACACACGGTTCAGTGGGCAGACATGGAGCAGCTGTATCCCGTATTGAGTTTTATGGATTCTCTGGAACCCCCACACCAGCCTTCCCTCCTGACTTCAAAATCCTGCCTTCCAGTGGCCTCAGTTTACCCTCCCTGAGGGGCACTAAGGGTCTTTCTCTTTCCCTCCCTCCTCCTCAGGGGATGACTCCAGCAGAGCACCTCACTCCTTTGAAGAGCACAGAGGAAGATGTCAGCCCAGTCCCTTCCTGCAGCAACACCCCCCACGCAGAAGCCGCCTCGGATCATACGCCCCCGCCCTCCTTCTCGTTCCAGGGCTGCCCAGTCCCCAGGGCCTCCCCACAATGGCTCCTCTCCACAAGAACTACCCCAAAACTCCAATGATGCACCAACCCCAATGTGCGCCCCCATCTTCTGGGAGCCCCCAGCTGCATCCCTCAAGCCCCCTGCTCTTTTGCCCCCCTCAGCTTCTAGAGCCAGCCTCGACTCCCAGACTTCTCCAGACTCACCTTTCAGCACTCCCACACCTAGTCCAGTGTCTCGGCGCTCCGCCTCCCCAGAACCTGCTCCCCGGTCTCCAGTCCCCCCACCCAAGCCCTCTGGGTCACCCTGCATGCCTCTACTCCCTATGGCCGGGGTCCTGGCTCAGAATGGCTCTGCCTCAGCCCCTGGCACTGTGCGGAGGCTGGCTGGCAGGTTCGAGGGGGGTGCTGAAGGCCGGGCTCAGGATGCAGATGCCCCGGAGCCAAGTCTCCAAGTGAGAGCAGATGTGAATGGGGAGAGAGAAGCTCCCCTCACCGGGAGTGGGTCCCAGGAGAATGGTGCTCCAGGTGAGTGTGGGGGGCGGGGGGCGCTGGGTGACCTCAATCCACCCATCTTCTTCGTTTTCAGGGCTAACAACTTTCAGGGGCTACCTTTTCAAAAATGGATTTAATGTTTGGGATATCTGGTTTCTGTATGCCGGGATTTGAAGGGAGTCAGGGTGGAGGAGATCTATAGATGCCTGGACCTTGATGTTGCAGTTGCTGGGCAGGTTAAAGATGGAGATGGTCTGGGCAGGGGTGGAGCTGGGCCCCAAGGGCTTTCTCCTTAGGCTACCCGTCTCCCACAGATGCTGGCCTGGCCTGCCCTCCCTGCTGCCCCTGTATCTGCCACACCACCCGGCCTGGCCTGGAGCTCAGATGGGTGCCTGTGGGGGGCTATGAGGAGATCCCCAGGGTCCCCCGTCGGGCCTCCCCGCTGCGGACCTCTCGCTCCCGCCCAAATCCTCCAAGCATCGGTCACCCTGCCGTTGTCCTCACATCCTACCGCTCCACTGCTGAGCGCAAACTCCTGCCACCCCTCAAGCCTCCCAAACCAACTCGTGTCAGGCAGGACGCCACCATTTTCGGGGACCCCCCAGAGCCAGATCTCGATCTGCCTTCTGAAGATGGAATCCAAACAGGTGCAGGGCCTGGGGGAGTGGACCTCTGGGCTGTGGGGTGGAGGGGGACTAAAGCCCAGCAAACTACAATCCCCAACAGGCACTGGGCTCTTTGCTTCCCTACCAGCTGCTGCTCTGGTGCTGAAGAGAGTTGCAGTTTTTATAGTAACCGTCCCTGCTGGGGCTAGAGTCGGGAGTCCTGGGCTGGGGATCCTGGAGTTTTTTTTCTCTTCACTCTGGCTTCTGTCTCCAGGGGACAGTCCTGATGAAGCTCCTCGGAATGCTCCTCCAGCAACTGTGGAGGGGAGGTACCAAACACCCCCACCCCTACTCCCTGGTTCTCTCCCCACCATGCTTCTACCTGAGGGCAGACTAACCTTCAGCTCCAGCTAAATCCCACCTCCACAAAGGTGAGGGGACAAGGGCCAGGGCTCTAGAGATAAGCAGCCCTTGTTTCGAATCCCAGCTCTGACCTTTATCAATTCTGTGATCTTATAGAAGGCCGCGCGTGGTGGCTTATGTCTGTAATCCCAGCACTTTGGGAGGCCGAGGCGGGAGGATCACCTGAGGTCAGGAGTTCAAGATCAGCCTGGCTAACATGGTGAAACCCCGTCTCTACTAAAAATACAAAAATTAGCCAGGCATGGTGATGGGTGCCTGTAGTCCCAGCTACTCGGGAGGCTGAGGCAGGAGAATTGCTTGGACCTGGGAGATGGAGGTTACAGGGAGCCAAGATCATGCCATTGCACTCCAGCCTGGGCGACAAGAGAGAAACTCCATCTCAAAAAAAAAAAAAAAAAAGATCTATAGCCTTCCTGGGTCTCAGTGTCCTCATCTATGAAATGGGGCTAAGCATAGGAACCACCTCATGGAATTGTGGGGATATGATATTGTGAAGAGCCGGGCCCAGAGTAAGTGGGTGCACCATTTTAACTCTCTTCCCTCACCTTGAGCTTCTATTGCAATTTTTTTTTTTTTTTTTGAGACGGAGTCTCGCTCTGTCGCCCAGGCTGGAGTGCAGTGGCGCAATCTCGGCTCACTGCAAGCTCCGCCTCCCGGGTTCACGCCATTCTCCTGCCTCAGCCTCTCCGAGTAGCTGGGACTACAGGCGCCCGCCACCACGCCCGGCTAATTTTTTGTATTTTTTAGTAGAGATGGGGTTTCATCGTGGTCTCAATCTCCTGACCTCGTGATCCGCCCGCCTCGGCCTCCCAAAGTGCTGGGATTACAAGCGTGAGCCACCGCGCCCGGCCTTCTATTGCAATTATTGTCTGAAAATCTATTTGGCAATCATGACCATCTCTTCTATGCTATCCAGGCTTGTTAATTATCTTAGATTCACCATTGTTATCAGAAGTTATCTGGGTCCATTCATTTATTCAACAAACATTTACTAGTGTGGTTTTTAGCTTGGGCGAGTGGGGGTGTGGTGGTGCTGATGACCAGAGCAGGGGAGATAAGGGGATGCAGGTGCTGGTGGGAGGTGTGAGAGTTTGTAGTCCATCACGTTGAGCTTCCTTGACACACAAATAGGGCATTCCAGACAATGGTTGCTACGTGAGATGGCTGACAAGGAGACTCAGAAGTCTCTGGTCTACGATAGTTGACATAAGAATGTCAACTAAGCCCACTTAGTTCAGGGGCTCCTCTATAAAAGGCACATAAAAAGATCTGGAATTTGGGCTGGGCAAAGTAGCTTACGCCTGTAATCCTGACACTTTGCGAGGCCAAGGTAGCAGGATTGCTTGAGGCCAGGAGTTTAAGACCAGCCTGGGCAACATAGCGAGTCCTTGTCTTTCCCCTTCAAAAAAGAAAAAAAAAAAAAAAAAGAAAAACCTGAGGTTTGATGTGGGGAGCCGTCAGGGTCCCTACATCCAACCTGCACGTGGATTGCCCTGTCCAGCATGGGAACAAGCACCCCTGTGGTGGGCAGCAGTGGTGGCCCTGGGGACTCCCTTCCCTTTCTTTTCTCCACAGGGAAGAGGAGGGGCTAGAGGTGCTGAAGGAGCAGAATTGGGAGCTGCCCCTGCAGGATGGTGAGGGCCTCTGGACCTGAGGGTCCCTGCTGTGACCATCAAGCAGTGGGGAAGGGTTTGGGAGCCCTGGGCTTCCCTGAAGTGCTATGTTTGCCCTCTAGAACCTCTGTACCAGACCTACCGAGCAGCCGTGCTGTCAGAGGAGCTGTGGGGGGTCGGTGAGGATGGGAGTCCTTCTCCAGCAAATGCTGGAGATGCGCCCACCTTCCCACGACCCCCTGGACCTCGTAACACCCTGTGGCAGGAGCTTCCGGCTGTGCAAGCCAGCGGCCTTCTGGATACCCTCAGCTCCCAGGAGAGGCGCATGCAGGAGGTGGGAGCTGAAAGTGGGAGATGGGAAGAGGGTGCTGGGGTTGGGCTGCATGGGTCAGGCATGGGGAGGAGGGCCCAGGGTCCTAGCTTCCCACGGTGAACTGGGCTTCCTACGACTGCCTGCTCTTCTTTCTAGAGTCTTTTTGAGGTGGTGACATCCGAGGCTTCCTACCTGCGCTCCCTGCGGCTGCTGACCGACACCTTCGTGCTGAGCCAGGCACTCCGGGACACGCTCACCCCCCGCGATCACCACACACTCTTCTCCAATGTGCAGCGAGTCCAGGGAGTCAGCGAGCGGTCAGTGGCTTTCCGTCCTTCCAGGGAACCCGCCCTTAGGCTACTGGGCACGCCCTTTCCTCTCTCCCGGGCCCAGGTCCTTCCTTCTTACGGACTCAGTTAGTTCCCAGCCCTTCTCTGAAGAACCCGGGAGACCCGGCTCTCTGCCCCGCCCCATTGCTTGCTTCCCCAATTCCTTCAGGTTTCTAGCAACGCTTCTGTCCCGTGTGCGCTCTTCCCCCCACATCAGCGACCTGTGTGACGTGGTGCATGCCCACGCCGTGGGGCCTTTCTCGGTGTATGTGGATTATGTGCGTAACCAGCAGTATCAGGAGGAGACCTACAGCCGCCTCATGTGAGTGTCCCAGGGGTGGCAGGAAGCTGGGGAGAGGGGTGGGGTCGAGGCCACAGCAGGCTGGGGCACCAGGGCCTCCAGGCAGCCGCTAGCCAGGCCTGCTTCTGCAGGGACACCAACGTGCGCTTCTCCGCCGAGCTGCGCCGGCTGCAGAGCCTGCCTAAGTGTGAGCGGCTCCCGCTGCCGTCCTTCCTGCTACTGCCCTTCCAGCGCATCACCCGGCTCCGCATGCTGCTGCAGGTACCTGTCCCGGCTGCGGCCGTTTCTGCCCCACCAACCCCATTGGAGAACTCTCCCGAGGGATTCTTGGCCCTCCAGCTATCACCATGCACTACTCCACCTTAAACATAAAATCCCCCAAATCATAACTCCGAATCTGGGTCTCTCAGCCTAGGACCCACCAAGCCCTACCTCAGGGGCCGTGTGCTCTTCCCCTTATCTAGACTGCCTCCAGGTCCAGGTGCAGGGAAAGCCCTCTGGCTGGAGACATGAGTTCCACACCTAGCTCTGCCACTGACTCTCTGAGTGACCTTGGGCAAGTGCCTTCTGCTCGCTGGGTCTCATGGGGAGTGTGTGAGTGGTTTTTGAGGTTGTCTCTGGCTATATTCTTCTACCCATATGCCTTCCCAGCTGGGGTGATATCACCCCCAAGGGGGTAAAAATTGGTTCTTTGGGGGTGAAAATAATCTTAGTTATTCCAACAGTTGTACTCCATTAAGCTTTAGTGCATAAGCAGAGTTCCAGTAGATCTGTAGAATTAAACTTTCATGGTGAGGGAGATGTTTAGGGAAAATTATCTAAAAAAGGCACCTTAGTGGGGTGATGCTGGGGAAAAAAAGTTTGAGATTTGAGACACTTTCTTCCTCCTCTTCCTCCTCCTGCTCTTCTCCTTCTCCTTCTTTGAGACAGAGTCTCACTCTGTCACCCAGGCTGGAGTGCAGTGGCGCAATATCGGCTCACTGCAACCTCTGCCTCCCGGGTTCAAGCGATTCTCCTGCCTCAGACTTGTGAGTAGCTGGGATTACAGGTGTGGACTACCATGCCCGGCTAATTATTATATTATTAGTAGAGATGGGGTTTCACCATGTTGGCCAGGCTGGCTAATTATTGTATTATTAGTAGAGATGGGGTTTCACCATGTTGGCCAGGCTGCTTTCGAACTCCTGACCTCATGTGGTCCACCCGCCTCAGCCTCCCAAAGTGCTGGCATTACAGGCATGAGCCACTGCACCCGGCCTGAGACACTCTCTTCTATTGCAAAGCAG
Organism: Symphalangus syndactylus; assembly: GCF_028878055.3. Classification (NCBI taxonomy): domain Eukaryota; kingdom Metazoa; phylum Chordata; class Mammalia; order Primates; family Hylobatidae; genus Symphalangus; species Symphalangus syndactylus. The sequence goes on along the minus strand of NC_072442.2, from coordinate 60,019,714 downwards.
AGACTCCTTTCTAACCAGGTCGCCCAATATGGGGATCTTCAGAGCAGTGGCACGATCACGGCTCACTGCAGCCTCAAATTCCTGGGCTCAAGGGATCCTCATGCCTCAGCCTCTAGAGTAGCTGGTACTACAATGCCACCATGCCTGGCTATTTATTAATTTTTATTTTTATAGAGACAGGGTCTCACTGTGTTGGCCAGGCTGGTCTTGAACTCCTGGCCGCAAGCAATCCTCCTATCTCAGCTTCTCAAAGCTCTGGCATTACAGGTGTGAGCTGCTGAGCCCAGCGAATGGGGGGATCTTTATGTGAAGAGTTCCCAACTAGATTATCAGCGTCTTTATGATCTTATTCAGCTTTATCTATCCCCAGTGTAGACAACACAATAACAATGATGATACTAATCATAATAGCTCAATAGCTATTGAGCTTTCTAGGAATAGTTCTAAGTGCTATACACCTGCGTAACCTTACCCACAACTATGTGAGGGTAGGAACTATTATTTATCCTACTTTAGAGATGAGAAAGCTAAGGCACAGGTCACATAACTTGCCCCAGGTCATATAGAAATAATTGATGGAGACAAAATTGTAATCTAAGCACTCTTAGCTACTCTGCTATATTGCCTGCACTAACAGTTTTGGTTAATAATTATTAAAATAATAGGAACCTTCGGGGCCGGCAAGGTGGCTCATGCCTGTAATCCCAGCACTTTGGAAGGCTGAGGCGGGTGGATCATCTGAGGTTGGGAGTTCAAGACCAGCCTGGCCAACATGGTGAAACCCTGCCTCTACTACAAATACAAAAAAATTAGCCGAGCATGGTGGCAGTTGCCTGTAATCCCAGCTACTTGGGAGGCTGAGGCAGGAGAATCACTTGAACCCGGGAGGCAGAGGTTGCAGTGAGCTGAGATCGTGCCACTGCACTCCAGCCTGGGTGACAGAGCCAGACTCCCGACAAAAAAAAAAAAAAGGAACCTTGTTTTTAACATTTAATATGTGCCAAGAACTATGCTAAGCACTTTACATATATTACCTTCTTGAATCCTCAAAACAATGCTATTGATATGCTAGGTGGGTATTAGCCCCATTTTACAGATGGGGAAGCTGAGGCTCAGAGAGGTAACAGGACTTGCTCAGGGTTCTGCAGATGGTGAGTGATGAGGTCTGTCAGCTTTGTTGAAACTGGCCAAAGCAGGCAGGGTCCTCTGAGCTGTGGCACCTCTGAATCCCAGGGCCACAGAGCAGGGGGCCCAGTCACCCTTCCTCCTTGTTCCCAGAATATCCTGCGCCAGACAGAAGAGGGGTCCAGCCGTCAGGAGAATGCCCAGAAGGCCCTGGGTGCTGTCAGCAAGGTGGGCAGGGGGGAAGCTGAAGCAGGGGGAGGTGACAAGGTGGTAGAGAGAAATGGTAGGGAGTAGGGGGCTGCTCGCTGGGGTGGGTGACACAGCTCCCCTTACCTAGATCATCGAGCGTTGCAGCGCTGAGGTGGGACGCATGAAGCAGACTGAAGAGCTGATCCGGCTCACCCAAAGGCTGCGCTTCCACAAAGTCAAGGTACATCCCTGCCCAGGCTCCCCATCTTGCCCTGCCCCACGTTGCTGCTGCCACGCTAGAACCTCCTCTGCCTCCGCTTCCTCGCAGGCTCTGCCCCTGGTCTCCTGGTCACGGCGCCTGGAATTCCAGGGAGAGCTGACCGAGTTAGGGTGCCGGAGGGGGGGCGTGCTCTTTGCCTCACGCCCCCGCTTCACCCCTCTTTGCCTGCTGCTCTTTAGCGACCTGCTGCTCATCACTCAGCCTAAGAGGTGAGTCCTAGGGAAGGAAGGAGCCCAGGCTGGAGTGGGCAGGAGGGGTCCAGTGGGACCCCTGCTGTCCTTCTGAACGATCTCATCCCTGGGCAGTGGGCAGCGGCTACAGGTTCTGGACTATGCCCATCGCTCCCTGGTCCAGGCCCAGCAGGTTCCGGATCCATCTGGACCCCCTACCTTCCGCCTCTCCCTTCTCAGCAACCACCAGGGCCGCCCCACCCACCGGCTACTCCAAGCTTCTTCCCTGTGAGTTGTGTTTCCTTCAGAAAACACCCTTGGGACACCTATCTGACCTCTCAGACCTCCCCCCACTTCCCCAGTCTCTCTCTTCTGTGGCTCCTGCCTCAGCCGCAGAGGATCTCTTGGGCCAACTGTGACACTTCTCAATATCCCCACCAGATCAGACATGCAGCGCTGGCTGGGGGCCTTCCCGACCCCAGGCCCCCTTCCCTGCTCCTCAGACACCATCTACGAGGACTGTGGTGAGTATCCCCCTAGAGGGGAGGAGGGAAGAAAAAGTGAGCCTTAGAGGAATATGGGGGAGAAGCTAAACAGAATCACTTTAATGTCACCCACCCCCAACCAGACTGTTCCCAGGAACTGTGTTCAGAGTCGTCTGCACCTGCCAAGACTGAAGGACGGAGCCTGGAGTCCAGGGCTGCCCCCAAACACCTGCACAAGACCCCTGAAGGTGAGAAAGTCTTTCATTTATTTATTTTATATTTATTCTTATTATTTTTTGAGACAGAGTCTCATTCTGTCAGCCAGGCTAGAGTGCAGTGGTGTGAGCTCGGCTCACTGCAGCCTCTGCCTCCTGGGTTCAAGGGATTCTCCTGCCTCAACCTCCCAAGTAGCTGGGATTACAGGCACCCACCACCACGTCTGGCTAATTTTTGTATTTTTAGTAGAGATGGGGTTTCACCATGTTGGCCAGGCTGGTCTTGAACTCAGGTGATCCATCCGCTTCCACCTCCCAAAGTGCTGGGATTATAGGCATGAGCCTCCAGTGCCCAGCCTTATTTCTATTTTTTTTAAATGGAGGTGGGGGTCTCACTATGTTGCTCAGGCTGGTCTTGAACTCCTGGGCTCAAGTGATCCTCCTGCCTCAGCCTCCCAAAGTGCTGGGATTACAGGCATGAGCCACTGCGCCTGGCTGTGTTTCATTTATTCATTCAATAAATATTTATTAAGCACCTACGAAGTGCCACTTGCTGTTCTAGGGACTGTGAATCAAACATATCACACTTCCTTCCTTGCTGGAGCTATGTTCTAGCAGAGGAGGCAGACAATAAACAATGAGCAAAATAGATAAGTACATTATAAAGTATATGTGAAGGTGATGAGTGTTATGGAAAAAAAAAAAAGTGAGCAGAGCAAAGAAGGTCAGGAGTTCCAGGGTTGTGCAGACTGAAATTTTCAATAGGGAGGCCGAGGTGGACCTCACTGAGAAGGCAGCATGAAGCTTCATGGAGCTAATTTAGGCCCATGGTGTCTGGGGGAAGAGTGTCCCAGCTGGAGGCAGCAGGCAGTGCAAAGGCCCTGCAGCTGGTGTGTGACTGAGGAACTGTAAGGAGGCCAGTGTGGCTAGCAGGAGAGAGAAAGGGGGAGAAGCAAATGAGGTCATAGAAGTGGCAGGGATGGGATCACACAGGACCTGACAGGTCCCTACAAGGACTCCACCTCTTTCTCCAAGAGACATAACCAGCCACTGCAGGGCTTGACGGAGGAGCAGCCCAGACCCTCTCCGAGCTGCTGTCACCTCCACTTCTGATGCCCTTTCTAGCGATGCTCCAGGCTTGTCCATGAATTCCCACAGCTACAGTGACCCTGAAGGCCTGAGACCCCATGAGGCCCCCTTTCCCACCTGATCCCTGCCCCCACCTCACTGGAGCCCCTGTCTCTCTTCCCCCAGGTTGGCTGAAGGGGCTTCCTGGGGCCTTCCCTGCCCAGCTGGTGTGTGAAGTCACAGGGGAACACGAAAGGAGGAGGCACCTTCGCCAGCACCAGAGGCTTCTCGAGGCTGTTGGACCTTCTTCAGGCACCCCCAATGCCCCCCGACCCTAATGCAGGCTGAGGAGGGGGCACAGGTTGGGAGATACTTACCAGTGTGGCACGGAGAGAACAAAGCCCATTCATCCATTGGATTCACTGTCAGTGGAGATACTACCTCTTGTGACAACCAATAGAGATTGAGCTTCAGGACAGGGCAGCCAATGAAAACGGCTGCCTGAGTCCACAGCAATAAGAATGAATGAGGATGCCTTGAATGTATGGCCAATGGAGACAGAGGCTTAGTGCAGAGCAGCCAATGGGTACTGAGCTGGCAGAGCCTACGGCCAATGAGTATTCCTGCTATGCTCAGGGCCAAGGAAGACAAAACTAGGTCATGGCAGTTGAAAAAGGGCCTCATTGGAGATAAAGTCCTAGGATAAAATTGGGAACAGGAATGAGCAGGAAGCCAACCAGCCAAAGAAAATGGTGATCTGGACCCAAGAGACCAGTAGTCACCCTCCTTGTTTCTGCAGCAATGACTGGTCCTGTCTTTTGAGTCTGGGAAATACTAGTCTCCATTCCTGGATGCTTCCTGTGCCCTCTCAAGCCAGTTCTTCTCTTCCAGAAGAATTCAGAGCGTGTGTCTCAGAAAATCTGTGTGTGTGCACGTGCATGTGTAGATATGTGCGTATATGTATCAGGGAAGGCATTCTGCTGACTGTGGTGTGTGTGTGGTGATTGTGCTCCTCACCCACAAATGACTGAGTGCTCCATTTCTTCCTTTACCTCCCATTTTTCCTACTACTCGCTCCAAGAAAGATGCTAAGTCTGAGCTCCAGAAGAGACTGTGCTGGGTGTGGCTTGGCACCCAGGGGATGAGAGCCCCGAGCTCTGGGTCTCTTGGAGGCTAGGGTTCTGTGGCAGTTGCAGGGCAGTGTTATGGAGCAGCCAACAGCCTGGCAGAGGAGCCCAAGGGACTGAAGAAGGCCAGTAGCTGGGTCCTGAGGCCCCTGAAGTCTGCAGGCCCTTCTCCTTGCCCCAAATACTGGCCTCCATAATTCCTGCCTGCAGATCCCCCAACTGGAACTACAATCCACCAGCCAGCTTCAGCCTTGAGCTTCGGAACCACATTAGATCCTGCATCTGGGTGAAGAGACGGGAGCTGTGGACCACAGGCCAGCCAGTGAACCTCCCGGTCTTTCTTGCCTTTGTCCTGATCCTCTCGCAGAAACACTGGGCCAAACAGTGGGGAGAGATTGGAGAGCGGGTGTGGCTGCCCAACCCCATCCAGAGCATCTGCTTCCAGATGAGCAAATGCCTCGCATGATACCAGAGGAGGTGAGGAACAGAGACAGCAAGGCAGACGGTGGCTGGCAGGGGGGCCCAGGCCCGGGACGAGGCCTCCCCTTCAGCTCAGGCACAGCAACTTGCCCAGGACTGACATTGTCACACTGACTGCAGGAGGCACAGGGACTCCGGGAGACTCAGAGGGCAAAGAGCACTGGCATTTGGCATGTCCACGACGTTGGAGACTCCCCCAGCAGGGTGCCTGACATGTGGGGAACCCTCAGTAAATAGTGGTGCATTTGTATTGAGGCTCTCCGGGGAAGTGTGTGCTTATAGGAGCAGTGGTCTCCAAGTGTGGTTTATAAGGGGGATGGGGTTGCTTGGAAAGGGGTCCAGAGCAGGGGTCAATTCTGTTGGGAACTGGGGCTTGAAGGTCAGGTGCAAGACCTGAGGGTGTCAGCCCACTCACAGTTCCTGAGGGATCTCAGATGGTGGTGGTGGTGGCAATGGTGGTGGGTTTGCAGCAGCTGTGGTTGGGGGCTGTTGCAGGCTGAGCACTGCCTGGGGCTCTGGCAGGGGATGATAATGCAGCAAGAAGGATAAAAAGGGCAGTCAGGGCTGGGCACGGTGACTCGCACCCGTAATCCCAGCACTTTGGGAGGCTGAGGTGGGCAGATCACTTGAGCTCAGGAGTTTGAGACCAGCCTGGGCAGCATAATGAAACCCTGTCTCTACAAAAAATACAAAAATTACCCAGGCGTAGTGGCATGCGCCTATAGTCCCAGTTACTCGGGAGGCTGAGGCAAGAGGATAGCTTAACCCTGGGAGGTCGAGGCTGCAGTGTGCCATGTTTGCATCACCGCACTCCAGCTTGGGTGACAAAGCAAGACCCTGTCTCAAAAAAAAAAAAAAAAAAAAGGCAGCGATAAAGGCCCTTTACTGACCAGCCAATCATCTCTGTGTTTAATTCAATTATACCTATTTATTGAGTGCCTTCTATGTGCCAGGCATTGTTCTAGGATCTGGAGATACAGATATGAATAAGACAAAGTCCTTGCCCTCAGGAAGCCTTCATCCTGAGGGTGAGAGGTGACAGGGACAATTACCATGTCAACAAATTAATAAGGCCAGGCGCGGTGGCTCACGCTTGTAATCCCAGCACTTTGGGAGGCCGAGGCGGGCGGATCACGAGGTCAGGAGATCGAGACCACGGTGAAACCCCGTCTCTACTAAAAATACAAAAAATTAGCCGGGCGTGGTGGCGGGTGCCTGTAGTCCCAGCTACTCGGAGAGGCTGAGGCAGGATAATGGCGTGAACCCGGGAGGCGGAGCTTGCAGTGAGCCGAGATTGCGCCACTGCACTCCAGCCTGGGCGACAGAGCGAGACTCCGTCTCAAAAACAAAAACAAAAACAAAAAAACAACAAATTAATAAGTAAGATAAGATCAGGCCAGGCATGGTGGCTCACCCCTGTAATCCCAGCACTTTGGGAGGCTGAGGTGGGCGGATCTTTTGAGGTCAGGAGTTCAAGACCGACCTGGCCAACATAGCAAAACCCTGTCTCTACTAAAAGTATAAAAATTAGGCCGGGTGCAGTGGCTCATGCCTGTAATCTCAGCACTTTGAGAGGCCGAGGCGGGCGGATCACCTGAGGTCAGGAGTTCGAGACCAGCCTGGCCAACGTGGTGAAACCTTGTCTCTATTAAAAATACAAAAATTAGCTGGGCGTGGTGGTGCATGCCTGTAAGTCCCAGCTACTCGGGAGGCTGAGGCAGGAGAATCCTTCGAACCTGGGAGGCAGAAGTTGCAGGAGGTTGCAGTGAGCCGAGATGGCGCCATTGCACTCCAGCCTGGGTGACACGGTGAGATTCCGTCTCATAAAACAAGGGCCAGGCGCAGTGGCTCATGCCTGTAATCCCAGCACTTTAGGAGGCCAAGGAGGGTGGATCACCTGAGGTTGGGAGTTTGAGACCAGCCTGACCAATATGGAGAAACCCCGTCTCTACCAAAAATACAAAATTAGCGGGGCGTGGTGGCGCATGCCTGTAATCCCAGCTACTCGGGAGGCTGAAGCAGGAGAATCGCTTGAACCCAGGAGGCAGAGGTTGCAGTGAGCTGAGATGGCAGCATTGCACTCCAGCCTGGGCAACAAGAGTGAAACTCCATCTCAAAAAACAAAACAAAACAAAACACCCCCTCCAAAAAAAAAAAACAGCAGTAAGATAAAATCAGTAAGCAGTAAGCAGAAAATACAGCAAGGGCTGTGGCATAGAATGTTGTGTGTGTATGTTTTGGGGGAGGGTGGTGGCTTTAGGGAAGATCCTGGAAGAGATAACATTTGAACTGAGACCCAGATGACTTCCAGAGGAAGTAGCCCTGGGAAGATCTGGGGAACGAGCATTCGAATGGGGAAACAGCGGGGGATAGTCCAGGAACAGAAGGTAGTGGTAGTGGGGACGGGAATCGGTGCACGTGCCCCTTCAAGTGTCCTGGTAGGTGGAGCCCCTCCCCGCCAAGGTCTCCCTCCCTCTTTGGCATAAGATGGAGACACACTGGGATACTCAGACAGACAGACATCCAGGGGCAGACATGTGCCTCATACACCTTCTCTCCTGGCTCCTCATCCCTTACTGGAGTCCTGCCACTAAGAAAGCCCCCATGCTCCAATTCAGATGTTCTGATGGTGGGATAATGGGGAGATACCGACCAGGTAAAGGTTATTTTGGAGACATAAAGTTGCATAAAATACAATCATATGTTCCAAAAGAGACTGAGAAGACAGGAAGGGAGAGGACTGCCATGTTTCCTGACTTTTGGGGGTTCGATTCTTTTATCTCAGAGCCCGCTTTCCATTTTGGGGTGACCCGAGTGTGTTTGTCCTGGAGGGGTCTGCATTCTGCTGGCCTGTCTAAGGGGGCCGAAGGGCATGAAACACAGCTATATGGGAAAGGGGCGGATGTGGGGGAATGAGGACCATGGCAAGGAGAGCGTGGATAGACAGAAGATGGGAATGAGGATGGGGTAAAGAGGACAGAAGAGGGAAGCTGATGGGGGGTGTTGCAGGACAGGTGGCAGGAGGTAACTCAGCTCATTGCAAATTGTCTCCCTCCCTATCCCTCAGGCATCTCTGCTATGGGTGTCCAGCGTCCCCTCCCTCCTGTGTTCTTCCTGACCCTCTGGGTTGCCTCCTGCAACTTCCTCATAGGTGGCATAGGAGGGCCCGTGGGAGAAGCCTCTCAGTGGTGCCCTGTCTGCGTTCCAGGCATGCTGGTGGGGGTAGTACAGAGAGGTTCACTGAGTCAGCTGGGGAGCCCTAGAGCCACTATCACCTTATTCCGTCACAGTCTATCATGCTGGGGAGGTGGAGGAAACCAACATTTCCACAGGCTCAGGAAAGGTGCAGGTGTCCCGGGAGGAGATGCCTGAGGCGACAGGGTGGGAAAGCTGGCCCCAGTTGGGGACCTCTCTCTGAGTCAGTGTGGGCACTCTTTACCCGTGGCCCTGCTCCTCATAGCTGAAGCCTCCATATTCTGGGAGTCAATTGTCAACCTAAAAGGAAGAGCCTGAGGAACAAAATACGGTTGAAAGCGTTTACTTGAGCCCAAGGGGGCCAGGAACGGTGGCTGATGCCTGTAATCCCAGCACTTCGGGAGGTCGAGGCAGGTGGATCACCTGAGGTCATGACTTCGAGACCAGCTTGGCCAACATGGTGAAACCCTGTCTCCACTAAAAATACAAAAAATTAGCTGGGTGTCATGGTGCCCGCCTGTAATCCCAGCCACTCGGGAGGCTGAGGCAGGAGGATCGTTTGAACCCAGGAGATGGTGGTTGCAGTGAGCCGAGATCACGTCACTGCACTCCAGCGTGGGTGACAAGAGCGAGACTCTGTCTCAAAAAACAAAAAACAAACAAACAAAAAACAAAGGGAGGACGGCTGCCAGGAAGGCTCAGACCCAAGTAACCCTTAGATATGAGCTCCATTAGGGCTTTGTTACAAGCAGGTTTTCAAAGGCAAAAAAGGGGGACAGGGAGTAGGCTGTGGGCTGACACAAAGTTGTTAGGAATTCTCATTGGTTTAAAGGAACCTCTTTGATTAGTGATTGGCTATATACTGTTAAGCTATAGGGGGTGGTTTACAGTGTCCAGTGTGGCATTACTAGGTTAATTCATAGCTACTTATGGCAATAGCAAGCCAACGCAAGCAGTTCAAGAGGTGAATACATAGCTCAAAGGGGTAATGGGATGTCACTGTTGTGTCATTTTAATTCCTCTCTGGTCCTGATGGTTTTTTTTTTTTTTGTCACAAGGTTTGGCTTTGTCACCCAGGCCGGAGTGCAGTGGCACGATCTTGGCTCACTGCAGCCTCGACCTCCTGGGCTCAAGCGATCCTCCTGCCTCAGCTTCCTGAGTAGCTGGGGCCACAGGCAGGAGCCACCACACCCGACGGATTTCTGTATTTTTTGTAGAGACGGCGTTTCGCCATGCTGCCCAGGCTAGTCTGGAACGCCTGGGCTCAAGCGATCCTCTCGATGGGCCTGATAATTTTAAAAGCCTTGCCTTCCTCAGATAAAAAGTTTTTCTTTTCCTACAAGATAAGGCAGATAGTAAAGGGCACGGGCCTCTCTCTGAGCTGGCCTTCTGTGGGCTCCGGGTCAACATCTTTGTGGCCAACATCGCAGATAAGCGGGGGTGGGAGTTGCAATCATGCCCACAAGCAACAGAGGAAAGAGGGGAACCTCGCCCTCTTCCCCTCACGCCCCGGCCCCCCAAGCCTGCTCACTAGCTCTCTCCTCCTCCTTCCACCCGCAAGGAACCCTCCAGCCCACTTCCTGTGATCCTTTCCGGAGCCCTTCAGCCTGGCTGGCTCTCCAGCCATCTCGGAAAGCTTCTCTTTCCTCCCTCCATGCTCGCAGGTTCAGCTACAGAGGTAACTGCAGGCTCAGGTTCCCCAGGGTGGCCAGCCCACCAGCCCACCGTCCCGGTGCAGCAGTGCCTCTCCCGCGACAGCTCCACCTCGAGCCTGGCGGGTTCCCGACCTTGCTCCCCAGCACGTCCTCTCCAAGCCACGGTCTCACCATCCTCCAGCAGCCTCGGGCGACACCAAAGGGAGCAGAGCGCTGGAGCTCCTCGAGGTCCCACCGACCCTAGCGGGGCTCCCCGCATCCTCCGGGGGGTGGCCAGGCCTCGCTCTGGCCCCGCGCCCGCCCCTCCTGCGGGGCTGCCCCTGGCTGTCTGCGGGAGACCCGGACTCAGTGAGTGTGCGCAGCGCTTCCTGCAGCGGGGTCTCAGCACGTCTTCTGGCCGGACTCTGGGGTCTCCTGGCCTGGCTATGTCTCCTGGTTCTCAGCGCTCGCCTCCCACGCGGGGCGGAGTGTGGGAGTGGGCTGCTCCCGCGGAAGAATCCTGGGGAAGTTGAGGCACTGGCTCCCGCTGTCCAGAACACTGCCATTCCGACGTCCCCTGAGAGCGCCACTCCTCCTTCCCACCCACCCGCAGCACCCTCGAGGTCGCAACGGCAGTCACCAGCTCCCGGGGCCTGCGTTCAGCTGCTTGATCCGACTAGGTTTGGCTTCGGACCCGAATGAGTCGGCTCCACGCCCGATGGAGTTTTTCAAGCTGGTGCCTGCACGTGCCCCCGCCGCGGGGCATGGAGCCGTGGGCTGCGCCCGAACTGCCTCACAACCACCGCTGACCGAAGCCTCTCCCACTCCGTCCACCGTTAGAAACCTGAAGCTGCCCTCTGTGAGAAAGCGTTGGGATTGAATCCAGACTTTTGGGGAACCTTAACAATAAAGAATACAAAATATTGACTAAAAATTGGATTCGAAAGTGACGCTGAGTTGTTGTTGTTTTACACGGAGTCTCACACTGTCGCCCAGTCTAGAGTGCAGTGGCGTGATCCCGGCTCACCACAACCTTCGCCTCCCGGGTTCAAGCGATTATCCTGCCTCAGCCTCCCGAGTAGCTGGGACTACAAGCGTGCACCACCACACCCGGCTAATTTTTTATATTTTTAGTAAAGACAGGGCTTCACCATGTTGGCCAGGCTGGTTTTGAACCCTGGATCTGATGATCTGCCCCACTTGACCTCCTCAAGTGCTGGGATTACAGGCGAGGCACTGCGCCCAGCTACTCTTCCTTGATTTAAGACAACCCTTGGTTATTGTGATTGGGTCGAGATGGGTATGTGTCCCAATGTGGACCAATGAGTTCGGAGACAGTTAATTCGAGACTCACCCAAGAGCCACTTGAATGAGCCATTCTCTCTTCCCCTGGACATTGTGGTGTGAGGATATAAGGTTTGGATCAGTGGCTGCCATTTTAGTGTAGTGAGAGGCAGCTTGGAGTTGCTAGGGAGGCCACTGGATACAGCCTGATGAAGGAGCCAACACCGCAAAACTGGAAATGGAGAGACAAGGGGAAAGCCAGGTCCTTGTTATCATCACTTGAGTTCCAGGATCAAGTCTCATCTGAAGCTTATATCTTGATTTTTCAGTTATTTTTGTTTGTTTGTTTGAGACAGTTGCCCAGGCTGGAATGAAGTGGCACGTTCTCGGCTCACTGCAACCCTCTGCCTCCTAGGTTCAAGCTATTCTCATACTTCAGCCTCTTTAGTAGTTGGGACTACAGGCACCCACCACCATGCCAAGCTAATTTTTTTTTTTTTTTTAGATGGAGTCACACTCTGTCACCCAGGCTGGAGTGCAATGGCATGATCATGGCTCACTGCAACCTCTGCCTCCCGGGTTCAAGTGATTCTGTTGTCTCAGCCTCCTGAGCAGCTGGGATTGCAAGTGCCTGCGATCATGCCCCGCCAATTTTTGTATTTTTAGTAGAGATGAGGTTTCACCACGTTGGCCAGGCTGGTCTCAAACTCCTGACCTTAGGCGATCTGCCTGCCTCGGCCTCACAAAGTGCTGGGATTACAGGCATGAGCCACTGAGACTAGCCTGGATTTTTCAGTTCTATAGGTCATTAAATTCCCTTTATCCCTTAAACCAGTTTGAATCTCCTTTCTTTTATTAGCTACAGAGTCCTAACTGATTCAGATAAGCCACAATACAATAGTACTCTTAGCTATTCCAGAGAGGCCATTTATCTCACTGGCAGCTCTTCCTCTCCTGTGTGCATTCCTGTTCAGACTCTGTGGATCATGCAATGAATTCCCAAATGGTAGGATGCAAATCTGAGGTGGGCAGGTCCACCTCGAGTCTGCCTGCCTGTTACAATATGTAGCTTTGCCAAAGTTGCTTCAATTTGGTCCTCATCATGGCTTGCCATTTTATTTAAGATGGGACCAGGCCGGGCGCGGTGGCTCATGCCTGTAATCCCAGCACTTTGGGAGGCCAGGGCAGGTGGATCACTTGAGGTCAGGAGTTCGAGACCAGCCTGACCAATATGGTGAAACCCCATCTCTACTAAAAATACAAAAATTAGTTGGGTGTGGTGGCACATGCCCGCAATCCCAGCTACTTGGGAGGCTGAGGCAGGAGAATCGCTTGAACCCGGGAGGTGGAGTTTGCAGTGAGGCAAGATGGCACCATTGCACTCCAGCCTGGGCAACAAGAGTGAAACTCTGTCTCAAAAAAAAAAAAAAAAAAAGACTAGATTGGGTATTTAGAATGTCAGAGTGAAAAGCAAGCTGCAATTACAGTGCTTCATTTTGTGAAATACTAAATACCATCATTATCCTTAATGATTTTTGATTTTGTCTTTGTAAGAGTAAAATCATGACAGATTGACATAGACAATTCTAAGGAAAAAATAAAATAAAAGAATACCAGAATGAAAATACAGAACATTGCATGTTGGTTTCATTCTCTCAGAAGAAACTGAGGCACAAAGAGATTAAGTATTTCAGGTTCACAGAGCTAGCAATTGGCAGAGATAGCATCTGCATCTGACAGTCTCACTCGAGAGTTCTGGCTATATTCAAAGTGTTCTGGAAGCAGCATATATATGATGATCCATGGGGACGAGAAATAAATATTTAAAAACATTCCATATTTTTAATCTTTTTATTTTGAGACAGCGTCTTGCTCTGTTGCCCAGGCTGGCATGCAGTGGCGCGATTTCGGTTCACTGCAACCTTCACCTCCTGGGTTCAAGTGATTCTCCTGCCTCAGCCTCCTGAGTAGCGGGGATTATAGGTGTGTGCCACCACTCCTGGATAATTTTTGTATTTTTAGAAGAGATGGGGTTTCACCATATTGGTTAGGTTGATCTTAAACTCCTGACCTCAGGTGATCTGCCCACCTCAGCCTCCCAAAGTGCTGGGATTACAGGCATTAGCCACCACTCCCGGCCCCATATTTCTACTCTTACTATGCCCTTTATAAAATAATATTATTGTAAATGTTTAAAGCTATTAGTGTAGTAGTACTTACATATGATTCATGGATAACATATATATGTGTGTATATATATGCATCTACATATCATTATATATGTACATACACATTCACACAGATACATTCACACATACATATATGTGGGTATCACAAAGTATTAGTTAAGTGACTCTAATACTTTGAATGTATTTTGGTTTTTTTTTTTTTTTGAGATGGAGTCTTGCTATCTCCCAGGCTGGAGTGCAGTGGCGCGATCTCGGCTCACTGCAGGCTCTGCCCCCTGGGGTTCATGCCATTCTCCTGCCTCAGCCTCCCAAGTAGCTGGGACTACAGGCGCCCGCCACCTTGCCCGGCTAATTTTTTGTATTAATAATTTGAATGTAATATTCAAAGTATTATTTGAATGTAGATTCTGAAATAATACTTTGAGAATCAGCAGGGTGGGGGCGGGGGTCAGTGGGCAGAGGAGTGAGGATTCCCCCAGAATGAAAGGAATTTCTCATAGACTCATAGCTCAGCCTCATAGTTTCACCACTGACTTTGCACTTAACTTCAATTACAAAGTCCCAGGGAAGAACTCTAGAAGGATCTAGCTTGGGTCAATCCTTTTTTTTTTTTGAGATGGTCTCTGTTGCCCAGGCTGGAGTGCAGTGGTGAAATCTCAGCTCACTGCAACCTGTGCCTCTTGGGTTCAAGTGATTCTCCTGCCTCATCCTCCCAAGTAGCTGGGAGGACAGGCATGTATCGGCTAATTTTCGTATTTTTAGTAGAGATGGGGTTTCTCTTTTTTTTTTTTTTTTTTTTTTGAGACGGAGTCTCTCTCTGTCGCCCAGGCTGGAGTGCAGTGGCGCAATCTCAGATCACTGCAAGCTCTGCCTCCCGGGTTCACGCCATTCTCCTGCCTCAGCCTCCCAAGTAGCTGGGACTACAGGTGCCCACCACCATGCCCGGCTAATTTTTTGTATTTTTAGTAGAGACGGGGTTTCACCGTGTTGGCCAGGATGGTCTCGATCTCCTGACCTCTTGATCCGCCCGCTTTGGCCTCCCAAAGTGCTGGGATTACAGGCGTGAGCCATTGTGCCTGGCCTAGAGATCGGGTTTCACCATTTTGGTCAGGCTGGTCTGGAACTCCTGACCTCAGGTGATCCGCCCGCCTTGGTCTCCTAAAGTGCTGAGATTACAGGTGTGAGCCACTGCACGCCTGGTCTTGGGTCAATCGCGTTGAGTTTGAGTCACGTGTTCACCACTTTGCAGCCCCCACTAGAACCACAGTGATGAGTTTTCAGGCATCAACCAATAGGAGACAAGCATATGTAGGTCAAAATAGTACCATTATTACTGGTAAAGATGTTTGTAAATGTGGCTTTATTTTCTCTCGTCAAATTGGCTTTTTAATAATTCACCCTTGCTGGGCGCCGTGACTCCTGCCTATAATCCCAGCACTTTGGGAGGCCGACGCGGGTGGATCACCTGAGGTCAGGAGTTCGAGATCAGCCTGACCAACATGGAGAAACCCCATCTCTAATAAAAATACAAAATTAGCCGGACGTGGTGGCACATGCCTGTAATTTCAGCTACTCGGGAGGCTGAGGCAGGAGAATCACTTGAACCCGGGAGGCAGAGGTTGTGGTGAGCCGAGATCACCCCATTGCACTCCAAACTGGGCAACAGAGTGAAACTACATCTCAAAAAAAAAAAAAAAAAAATTTACCCTTGATTGCCTAGTCCTGGGGAGCTTTTACTGTGTGACCAAGAGCAGGCAGGAACACATGCCTGTTCCAGGTGAGCAGGTTGCCAAAAGAGAACCCAGATGAAGCTGAACCACCACATGTCCCTTCTTCCCAAACCCACCGTGTTAATTATTTGCCACATTAATGAAATAGTTGCATTTCTTCTTCTGGGAGCATGGTGGGCTCCCTCTTAGAGTGAAGTGCAGGTATGTGACTTGCTTTAGCCAGTTACATGTCATTAGTTGTGACGTGTGTCACCTCCAGGTGGGAGCTTTAAGAGCCTGTGTTTGATTGGCCCCACAAACTCTTTTTCTATTTGATATGGCAAGTTACTGGTCCAGGTGGTACCTGCTTCATTATCCTATGTTCTGGAATGAGGACAACATGGAGAGGAGCCCCAAGACAACAAACAGTGACATGGAGCTTGAGCAACAAAGAAATCTTTGCTGTTTTAAGCAACTGAGATTTTGCAGTTGCTTATTACCACAGCATAACCTTGCCTATCCTGACTGCTACATTCACCAATCAGATAAGGTGCTCTATCTTCTTTGGGGGAGGAATGAAGAAGAAGTAGGGAGAGAAGTTAGGGGTTTTCTTCTATCTACCTGGAAATATGAATGGGAAGTAAATGCTTCTTCCTAATACATATTATTAAAATGAGGATGGAGGAGCACTTCCCAAAAGGAAAAACGGATCAGTCTGGATTATGGTTATAAGCAGCAGAATACAACTTTGGTGATGTTTGTAGAAAATGGTGTTTGTGGACACGATGTTGGATAGTCACCGAGTCTCCAGAAAAGCTGGAGAATTGAGCCTATAAAACGGGCAGGAGTGTGGGAGGTAACACAGTCCAAGCTACCACCAAAAGCACTCCACAGAACTGGTCTGTCAAGCATGCACCATAGATTCACACGACTTTCACCCCCTGCCACTGGGTGTCCTGGTCAGCATGACAACAAAGCCCACAGTGACAGGAATGCCCACAACAGATGCTGCTGCTTGTACCACTGACAGTGCCACTCCTGGCCCTGCTGCTGTCACCACTGTAAAATAGACTCTCCTCTGTCCCTGCTTTGTGTCACTGGCTCCCAAGTTTAAGTCCAGGGACATTGTGTCTGTTTGGTTGATCCTAGGTCATGTAATTAGATCAGTAGTTGGGAAAGTGAACCTTTGGCTTGTTCAACTTCTGCAGCTGGACCAGGGCTGTCTCCAGACTAGGGCTTTTTTTTGTGGGGGGTACAAAGTCTTGTTCTGTTACCCAGGCTGGAGGGCAGTGGTGCGATCTTGGCTCACTGCAACCTCTGCCTCTTGGGTTCAAGCAATCCTCCTGCCTCAGTCTCCCAAGAAGCTGGGATTACAGGTGTGTGCCATCATGCTCAGCTGATTTTTGTATTTTTAGTAGAGATAGGGTTTTGCTATGTTGGTCAGGGTGGTCTCAAACTCCTGCCTCAAGCAATCCATCTGCCTCAGCCTCCCAAAGTGCTGGGATTATAGGTGTCAGCCACTGTGCCTGGCCATGAGGTCTCTTTAGATCTGGTGGCCCTCTGCTGCTTCCAAGTCATGTTTGGGCCATGAGACTATTTTGGGAAGCTGCCCAAGCTCCTGTATGCCTAGATGCCGTGTAATCATCATTCCCTGGTGTTGGCAGCTTCCCTGACGGTGCTGCAGGGAGCAAGTGCATGTCTGTCTCTGTCCTCTCCACTACTCTGGGGCATTCTTCTCATGCTGGGGGAGATCCCCACTCCTCTGACCACTGTCCGCCTACCCTACTCTGAGGATTTTCCAGGATGCTTTGAATATATCCGGAGTGAGACTGGACAGTTCAAATGCTGGTTCTGTGACTTAGAGCAAATGACTTAGCCTTTGTGCCTCAGTTTTTTCTGCTGAAAAACACCGATAATAGGCTGGGCGCGGTGGCTCACGCCTGTAATCCCAGCACTTTGGGAGACCGAGGTGGGCGGATCACGAGGTCAGGAGATCGAGACCATCCTGGCTAACATGGTGAAACCCCATCTCTACTAAAAATACAAAAAATTAACCGGGCATGGTGGCGGGCATCTGTAGTCCCAGCTACTCGGGAGGCTGAGGCAGGAGAATGGCGTGAACCCGGGAGGTGGAGCTTGCAGTGAGCCGAGATTGTGCCACTGCACTCCAGCCTGGGCGACAGAGCAAGACTCCGTCTCAAAAAAAACAAAAGAAAACAAAACAAAACACTGATAATAACAGTTCTTACCTATGTTCATTTGGGTTCTCCCAGAAGCAGACCCCGAGACAAAGATTTGAGAACAGGCAGTTAACAGGGAGGTGACCCCATGATACAATAGTAAAGGTGTAAGAAACTGAGATAGGGAAGGGAAGAGAGTCAATAAGGTGGGGTACAAAACCAGTTACTACTATGAGCAACTAGAGATTGATCCCACTGGGGAACTCTGGGTGACAGCATACAGCAGGGTTGAACAAACTGTGGCCTGGGCCATAAAATAAAGTTTTATCAGAACAGCTGCTCCTATTCAATTATATATGGTCTGTGGCTGATTTCACAGTATAATAGCCAAGTGGAATAGTTGTGATAGAGACTGTATAGCTCACAAAGCCTAAAGTATTTACTTATTTCTTTTTAACTTTTTTTTTGTTTTTGAGAGAGTCTCACTCTGACTCCTAGGCTGGAGTGCAGTGATGCGATCTCTGCTCACTGCAACCTCTGCCACCCGGGTTCAAGCAATTCTCCTGCCTCAGTCTCCTGAGTAGCTGGGATTACAGGCGTTGAGTCACCACGCCCAGCTGTTTTTTTGTTGTTGTTTTTTTTTGTATTTTTAGTAGAGACAGGGTTTCACCATGTTGTCCAGGCTGGTCTCGAACTCCTGATTTCGTGATCTGCCCACCTCAGCCTCCTAAAGTGCTGGGATTACAGGTGTGAGCCACTGTGCCCGGCCTATTATCTGGATTTTTTTAACAGAAAAAGTTTGTCAGCTCCTGATGTAGGACATGTGTTAGAGCTATCCCAACCCAGGAGCAAGGAAGCTAGGGAATTTCTCTGTCAATTCTCTCTGTGTTACTAGTGGATGGCTTCCTTTCAGCTCTCTTCTCCTCCTTCCACCTTTCAGTTTCCGTCTTCTAGGCTTTTGCTTGTGCAACATCAAGGCCGATGACAGTTACATTTACTTTTGTGGCTATAATTAAGTCTTCCTTGCTTTGTCCATCTGTTGATTCTAAGAGTTGAAACGCAATGAACAGTGTTTACCTTATACATTGTGACTATATAAATATCTTTTGTTGCAGAGCTAGTAATCACTTAGATTACATTTCCTTTCTTGAACTATTTGTAATTACCTTCTGAAAAACAATGTTTGATACATTCACAAGATGTTATGAAATCTATGTTAGTTGTAAATGATTATAATATAATAAATACCTGGCCAGGCACAGTGGCTCATGCCTGTAATCCCAGCACGAGCTGTAATCCCAGGCCAAGGCAGGAAGATCGCTTGAGCCCAGGTGCACCACCACACCTGTAGCCCCAGCTACTTGGGAGGCCGAAGTGGGAGGATTGCTTGAGCCCAGGAGTTTGGCTATGATGGTGTCACTGCACTCCAGCCTAGGTGACAGAGCGAGATTTGTCTCAAAAAAAAAAAAAAAAAGAATACACGCGCACCTATCACCCAACCCAGGAACTAGACTCTTACTAACAATGCGTATGTGCCTGTGTAACATTCCTCATCTCACTCCTCTGCCTTCTTGAGAAGTAACCATCATATGATATTTCATGTTTACTGTGCCACTGCTTTTCAAAAACTACCATGCAATCATAAGCTTACATAAGCTTAAACAATGCTTTGGTGGTTGAGCTTGGTTACAGGCTCTATAAAAATGGCATCGTATGTACTGTGTAGTCTTCTGGGGGTTACATTTTTCAGGAAACATTCTATTTCCAAGATTCTTCTGTGTTGTGTGTTGCTGTGAGAAATGCTTATTATTAAAAACGCTTAGAAACTCCAGGAAAAAGCTGGGTGCAGTGGCTCACGCCTGTAATCCCAGCACTTTGGGAGGCAGGGGGGGTGAATCACGAGGTCAGGAGTTTGAGACCCACCTGGCCAACATGGTGAAAGCCCGTCTCTACTAAAAATACAAAAAATTAGCTGGGCGTTGTGGCGGGTACCTGTAATCCCAGCTACTTGGGAGGCTGAGGCAGGAGAATTGCTTGAACCGGCGGGGCACAGGTTGTAGTGAGCTGAGATCGCGCCACTGCACTCCACCCTGGGGGATAAAGTGAGACTCCGTCTCAAAAAAAAAGAAAAAAAAAAGAAACTCCAGGAAAAACTTAAAAACTAAAGAGGATT
Organism: Symphalangus syndactylus; assembly: GCF_028878055.3. Classification (NCBI taxonomy): domain Eukaryota; kingdom Metazoa; phylum Chordata; class Mammalia; order Primates; family Hylobatidae; genus Symphalangus; species Symphalangus syndactylus. The sequence goes on along the minus strand of NC_072442.2, from coordinate 60,000,211 downwards.
CCAGGGAGGAAGCCCAATCCTGATGACACTGGCTCTGTGTAAATGACATTCCCAGCAGGCCCACCACCCCCTCTCCCAGTGCTCTCCCCTTCTTCTCCCATCTTCAAGATTCTGTCTTCTGGCTGGGTGTGGTGGCTCATGCCTGTAATCCCAGGACTTTGAGAGGCCAAGGCGGGCAGATCACGAGGTCAGGAGATCGAGACCATCCTAGCTAACACGGTGAAACCCCATCTCTACTAAACATACAAAAAATTAGCTAGGCATGGTGGGGCACCTGTAGTCCCAGCTACTTGGGAGGCTGAGGCAGGAGAATGGCATGAACCTGGGAGGCGGAGCTTGTACCACTGCACTCCAGCCTGGACGACAGAGCGAGACTCTGTCTCAAAAAAAAAAAAAAAAAAAAGATTCTGTCTTCTGACCCAGTGCCCCAACTGTAGCTGCTTGTTCTAAGGATGGCACTCATCCCTGGCAGGGCCAGAGAATGCTTGGACTTGGGACTGAGAGGTCTCCCCTCCAGCAGCTGGAGGTGTCTGATACACAGCTTGGAGTGTGAGGGCCACGTTTCCCACCATGTGGACCAGAGCAGAGGAAGAGGCTGGTCTGCAGAGACAGAGGAAGACGCCCAGGGAGGGGCAGAGACCAGAGCCAGAGGAAGCGCCCTCACAGGCTTTGATTTTCAACTTTCAACCATTCCCGAGGTCCCACTGCACAGGTGACATCAGGATTCATAGTTCACTCTCCTTTTGCTTACAAGGAGAGTTAATTTGGAGAGTTAATCTGTTCCATGATTTGCAGATGCCACTGACTGGCAAGGATGCTTGCCAGGAATTACCTTCTGCATTTTTGCTCTTTCCCTGTTTGCTAGTGAAAGACTGTAAAAACAATTAAAATGATAATTTAACAATATAATTACCAGTTTCTGGGAATTTACTATGAACTAGTGAGTGCTTTTTGATCATTATCTCATTCAGCACTTTTACCAAGTCTATGAGAAAAATATTGTTCCTGTGTTACAGATGAGTAAACTGAGGCATAAGGAAGTTATATGACATCCAGGTTCACAGGGCTATTAAGAGGAAGACCTGGCCACGTGTGGTGGCACACACCTGTAATCCCAAGACTTTAGGAGGCTGAGACAGGTGGATCACCTGAGGTCAGGAGTTTGAGACCGGCCCGACTAACATGGCGAAATCCTGTCTCTACAAAACACAAAAAATTAGCCAGGCGTGGTGGCGCATGCCTGTAATCCCACCTACTTGGGAGGCTGACGCAGGAGAATTGCTTGAACCCAGGAGGCAGAGGTTGCAGTTAGCTGACCAAGATCGCGCCGTTGCACTCTAACCTGGGCAACAAGAGCGAAACCCCATCTCAAAAAAAAAAAAAAGGCAGGGAAGACCCATTTTTCATACCTTTGCCTGTTGGACCCCAAAGCCTATGTTCTTTTTTTTTAGACAGAGACTCCCTCTGGCCTGAGTGATGAAGGAAGACTGTCTCAATAAATAAATACATACGGCCGGGCGCGGTGGCTCACGCTTGTAATCCCAGCACTTTGGGAGGCCGAGGCGGGCGGATCACGAGGTCAGGAGATCGAGACCGCAGTGAAACCCCGTCTCTACTAAAAATACAAAAAATTAGCCGGGCGTGGTGGCGGGCGCCTGTAGTCCCAGCTACTCGGAGAGGCTGAGGCAGGAGAATGGCGTGAACCCGGGAGGCGGAGCTTGCAGTGAGCCGAGACTGCGCCACTGCACTCCAGCCTGGGCGACAGAGCGAGACTCCGTCTCAAAAAAAAAAAAATAAATAAATAAAAAAATAAATAAATAAATACATACATAAATAAAATTATAATAATTTCAGAAGGCATGACACCTCTAGGACCCATTCTCATCCTACATCCTCCTCTTTCTGGTGCTGAGAAAAAAAGAAAGGAAAAAGAAAAGTCAAAAGAAGAGGGAAGGAACTGGTGGTGATTGCTAGCAGTGAGTAGAGCTGGGAGGGAGGTGAAGGGTTGGGGAAAGCAGTGGGAAGCTCGATGACATCTTTGCAAGACATTTCCAAAGAACAGTGGAGGGAGGATCTTTTCCTGGGGACAAGCTTCTGCTCCCTCCCCCTGCTCCATCAGTGAGCATTTGGGGTTACGGTTAGGACAGAGGAACTAGAAACAGAAAAGGGAACTGTCCTAGTCCATTTTGTTTTGCTATAACAGAATACCTGAGGGTGAATAATTTATAAAGAAAAAAAGGGCTATTTGGCTCACAATTCTGATGGCCAGAAAGCTCAAGATTGGGCATCTGTTGAGGATGTCAGGCTGCTTCCACTTATGCTGGAGGCGAAGGGGAGCTGGCTTGTGCGGAGATCACAAGGTAAGGGAGGAGCTGAAACTGTGCCCCAAACAGTTAAATAAACCAGTGATTAACAGACATTTTCGAGTTTACAGGATGGCTGCTAAGAAACAGCTTGCTGAAATGCTGAAAAATCCCTTTGCTTACAACAGAACCGGCAGAAATCAGTGGGAACCCATATGGCTGACTGCAATCTGCACAGAACGAGCTTGCTGATGTCACAGCCTGAATTTCCGCCTGATGTTTCATACTAACACCACCAAATTTGCACATGCAACCCATGAAGAAGCTTGAAGAGATAACTGGACATGGTTAAGGACTTTCTAGACTTCTCCTTTCTTTCCACCAATCACCCGCTAATCCCAGAATCCACCCCCTAAACCTTTTCTAATAAAAGTACTGCCTTAAGGTCAGCAAAGGGAGACAGATTTGAGCTGGATTCCCGTATCCTCGTGGGTCAGCTCAAAATAAAGCTTTTCTTTTCTCAAAACCTAGTGCCCCAGTATTGGAGTATTGGCTTCTATGCACATCGGGCAGTGAGCCCTTTTGCTTGGTAACAGTGCCAGGTTCTTTTCAACAACCAGCCATTGTGGGGAGCTAATGGAGTGAGGTCTCAGGGAAGGCATTAATCCATTCACGAGGCATCTGCCCCCATGACCCAAACACCACCCACTAGGCCCTCTCACCTCCCATCACCACCACACTGGGGAGCAAATTTCAACATGAGGTTTGGTGAGGACAAATTAACCATATGCAGACCACAGGGGGGCCTCTCACAGACCATTGCTCATATGTAAAGGGAGGCAGCAGCTGGAGGGAGGTGTCAGATCCACAGTTCTGAGCTGTGGCCTGAGAAACAGGATTTCCAGAAAGAGTTAGAGGTGGTGCCATGGGCCAGGCGCGGTGGCTCACACCTGTAATCCCAATGCTTTGGGAGGCCAAGTGGGGAGGATCTCATGTCATGAGGCCAGGACTTTGTTTTTTTTTGTTTTTGTTTTTGTTTTCTTTGGTTTTTTTTGCAGCTGAGTTTCACTCTTGTTGCCCAGGGAGTGCAATGGCGCGATCTCAGCTCACTGCAACCTCCGCCTCCCGGGTTCAAGCAATCCTCCTGCCTCAGCCTCCCGAGTAGCTGGGATTACAGGCATGTGCCACCACGCCCGGCTAATTTTGTATTTTTAGTAGAGACGGGGTTTGAGACCAGGCTGGATAACATATCAAGACCCCATCTCTACAAACAATTGAAAAACTAGCCAGGCATGCTGGCACAATCCTATAATCCCAGCTACTCAGGAGGCTGAGGTGGGAGGATCACTTGAACCCAGAGTTCAAGGTTGCAGTGAGCCAAGGTTGTGCCACGGCACCCCAGCCTGGGCAATAGAGGGAGACGCTGTCTCTCTAAAAAAAAAAAAAAAAAAAAAAAAAAAGGCTGAAGCCTTGGCTCCCCTCCCCCATCTCACTGTGCCTCAGGAAAATTCCGTGGCAGTTAGGGGACCTGGCCTGCTGAATGGGTTGGGGCCTTCTCTTGGATCAAGAGTCTCTTATTAGATCAAGGTCTCTTATTAGACTTCCTCATTCTTTCTCAGACCTCAGGCTGCATGGTGGCAGCTGATGAAAATATCTAAAAGATGAAAAGAGACGATTGAGCCTGGTGAGGGAAGGGGGAGACAGGCGGTGAAGTGGTGCTCAAGATGGATGCAGAGGACTCCGGGAATGAGTTCCCCAGGTCAGAAGGAGAAAGAGACCAACATCAGAGACCTGGAAAGGAACGGAAGAGTGGGGAGGCAGGATGGGGCACAGGTGAGCTGGGACAAGATGGGAGACTGCTGTCCTCCACCCTCTCCCTCAGCAGTAACAGGTCCTCGAGCCAGCGCCGGAACTCTCCGCTGCCCTTTCAATGGAGAATCACACACAGCTTCCGCTGGATGGCCCAGGTGTTGGCTTCTGAGCTCAGCCTGATTGCCTTTATCCTACTATTGGTCATGGCCTTCTCCAAGAAATGGCTGTACCTCTCTAGGAGCCGCTTCTACCAGCGCTGGCCCGTAGATGTCAGCAACAGAATCCACACATCAGCCCACATAATGTCCAGGGGGCTCCTGCACTTCTGCAAATCAAGGAGCTGTTCTGACTTAGAGAATGGGAAAGGTGAGCCCCTCCACCCCCTATCCCAGCCCAGGCCGCCAGCCTGTCTTGGCCTCAATATCTGCACCCTGGATGTATTCTTGTTCCCTCTCTCTGGTCATCTTTACTTTTTGGCCTGCAAGATGGTTCCACTGGCACTGAGATCTCTGATGATCATTTCTCATCCTGTAGCCTGGCTAAATAGATTTGATTGGTGCAATGGAAAATGTCACTGCTTTTGATAAAACCCAGAGCCAAATCTGTGCTTCTAAGAATGCTGTGAGAGAGTTGGGCACGGTGCTGCACACCTGTAGTCTCAGCTATCCAGGAGGCTGAGGCGGGAGGATTACTTGGGCCCAACAATTTGAGTCCAGCCTGGGCAACTTACTGAGACTCCTGTCTCAAAAAAAAAAAAAAAATTAGGCCGGGCGCTGTGACTCACGCCTGTAATCCCAGCACTTTGGGAGGCCAAGGCAGGCAGATCACCTGAGGTAGGGAGATCGAGACCATCCTGGTTAACATAGTGAAACCCCATCTCTACTAAAAATACAAAAAATTTGCCAGGCATGGTGGCACATGCCTGTAATCCCAGCTACTCTGGAGACTGAGGCAGGAGAATTGCTTGAACCCGGGAGGCGGAGGTTGCGGTGAGCTGAGACCACACCATTGCACTCCAGCCTGGGAAACGAGAGTAAAATTCTGTCTTAAAAAAATAAAATAAAATAAGTTGCGAGGGGCATGGACTCTTAGCTCAAGAGAATCATTCATTAATCGCCTAATTTACCAGGGAGAAGAGATGGGGGTTTCCTTAGTCTTGTGTACCCAGAGCTTTGAGAGGACTTCTTGCAATGTCCCCTCTCAGGCCCTGATCCCACACATTCTCCTTTCCTTCTGCCTCAGGCCTTGCTTTTCTGGATCATTTTCCTTTTTCCACATTTGGCTTCTGTGTTCCTTCCTTCCCTGAATTCTTGCAGCTGCTTCATTCCCTATCCTTGTCTTTTTTTCTGTTTGTTTCGCTGATTTTTTTAGAGACAAGGTCTCACTCTGTCACCCAGGCAGTGCAGTGATGCAATCATAGCTCACTGCAGTCTCGAACTTCCGGGCTCAAGGGATCCTCCTGCTTTAACTTCCTGAGAAGCTCAGACTACAGGCTCTGGCCACCACACCTGGCTCTTATTCTTGTTAGCCTCTGGTTATGCTGCTCCCTCACCCCTCAGGAATTTGGAGTTCTTAGTTCCTGGGGATAACCAGAGCTTTTGACCCTTATTTCCACTTTTTCACTCTCCTTAGCATGAAAAAAAAATCACACAGCTATTATTTTCTGAAAGTATTATATGAATATGAAAGTATTCATATAATGAATTATGAAAGTATTATCTCCTTATTATGATAAATTTGGGGAAACAAAAGCTATCCTTTATTGTACACTTACTCCATTTGTTCAATTTAGTCCTCAGTCAACCCTAAGGAATAGGGATAATTATCTCTATTTTAGAGATGAGAAAATTGGGACTCAGAGAGATTAAGTACCTTGCTCAGGGTAATAAGGCTATTAGATTGAACCAAAAGACATGCTAACATTTCACTGCTTTTCACCTACAAAAGGAGCCATTTCATATGGATCAACCTAATAATGGCAGGTTTGGAATTGCAACTCAGGTGTGCCTGGCTCTAAAACTCACGTAGGCGCCTTGCTCTATGGAGTTACTCAAAGACAGCCAGGCTTTTTATTTTTATTTATTTATTTATTTTTTTGAGACAGAGTCTTGCTCTGTCGCCCAGGCTGGAGTGCAGTTGTGGTCTCAGGTCACTGCAACCTCTGCCTCCCAGGTTCAAGCGATTCTCCTGCCTCAGCCTCCCAAGTAGCTGGGATTACAGGCGCCCACCACCATGCCCAGCTAATTTTTGTATTTTTAGTAGAGACGGGGTTTCACCATGTTGGCCAGGCTGGTTTTGAACTCCTGACCTCAGGTGGTCCGCCTGCCTTGGCCTCCCAAAGTGCTGGGATTACAGGTGTGAGCCATCGCGCCCAGCCAAGTGTGTGTGTGTGTGTGTGTGTGTGTGTGTGTCTCTCCCTCTCTCTCTCTATATATATATATACTTTTTTTTTTTTTTTTTTGCGACGGAGTCTCACTCTGTCCCCCAGGCTGGGATGCAGTGGTGTGATCTCAGCTCACTGCAACTTCGGCCTCCTGGGATCAAGCGATTATTCTGTCTCAGCTTCCCAGCAGCTGGGATTACAGGTGCGTGCCACCATGCCCAGCTAATTTTTATATTTTTAGTACAGATGGGGTTTCATCATGTTGGCCAGGCTGGTCTCGAACTCCTGATCTCAAATGACCTGCCTACCTCGGCCTCCCAAAGTGCTAGGATTACAGGGGTGAGCCGCCGCACCCAACCCCAGTTGTATATTTTTAAAGAGACAGGGCCTCCCTGTGTTGTCCAGGCTGCTCTCAAACCCTTAGGCTCAAGAGGTCCTCCCACTTCCGCTTCCCAAAGTGCTGGGATTACAGGTGTGAGCCACCGTGCTCGGCCTTGATGGTTTTTCACAAATCACATTTAATTAGCAATTCTTTGTGTTGAGCTTTATATGTTTATCAGATATTTTTACTCCTTCTTTGGAGAATTGCAGTTTAAGTCCTCTGTCCATTTTTTCTGTTGAGGTATTCGTTTGCATGTGGTTGAGGTTTTCAAACAATATCCATATCAAGGATCTTGGATTATTTAAGAAGTGAAAACAATATTTCATTGTTATTTCAAATGTGCATTTCTCTGATTATTAATGGGCCTGTACGTTTTCTTTCTGTCTTTTTTGTTTTTTGTAGGTGGAGTCTCACTCTGTTGCCCAGGCTGGAGTGCAGTGGCTCAACACAAACTCCGCCTCCCAGGTTCAAGTGATTCTCCTGCCTCAGCCTCCGGAGTAGCTGGGACTACAGGCACGCACCACCATGCCCACCTAATTTTTGTATTTTTAGTAGAGACGGGGTTTCACTATGTTGGCCAGGCTGGTCTTGAACTCCTGACCTTGTGATCCACCTGCCTCGGCCTCCCAACGTGCTGGGATTACAGGCGTGAGTCAGGGCGCCCGGCGGTACATTTTCTTGTATTTGCTGATCTGATTATGTTTCATCTTTTGTAAATCCTTAGTTGATCTTGTTTGTCATTTTCCCCAGACAGTTTTAAGCTGTGGACAAATCAGCCCATGTTTAAGGTGGCTAAGATAAGCTTCAACCTGACCCTGGGGCTGGGCCTCGTCCTCACCATCTGGTTGCACCTACCCTACCTGCCCGCTGTTCAGAAATTGCCCTTTGTCGGCTTGGTCGGGACCATCTTGAGCTTCTGTGAAGGTGCCTCCTAGCTCTGGAAAGGTCCTTTGTTTTCCTCACCCCCATCTTCCTGGGCACTTCTCCCTCTTCTTTGGGGGTGGTATGGGGGTTTTGTGGGTGGTGGGAGAACAGAACCGAGAATCGAGTTACATCATTTCCCGGTCACAGGAGAGGTAGAAATGGAGGGGTTGACTCCTGGAACCTCAGGGACCAGTCACTCTGTGCGTGGTGATGTGGTTTGTGGCTGTAGCCCAGCAGATGAGGAAGAACCTCCCATGGGACTCTTGTATGACAATGAGACCCTCTGCTTCCTGTCTCCTAGTCACCTTCATCTTCTCCACCCTCATGCTGTTCCCCATTAACATCTGGATCTTCGAGGTGGAGAGGAATGTATCCATCCCCATCGGCTGGAGCTATTTCATTGGTTGGCTGGTGCTTATCCTATACATCACCTGCGGTGAGTGGCCAGAGGGCCCTGGGGGAAGGAAGGGACATGGGTAGGTTAGGGCAGGGAAAGTGTGGAGGGAAGAGGCTGGCGATCCCCAGGGCTAGATTTTTAGGGTCTTATCTTCCCTTTGGTCTCACCCTGCTTGTCACTTAACCTCCCAGTCACAACTTTCCTCTCCCCTGTCCCTGTCCTTTCCCAGCGATCCTTTGCTACTTCAACTATAAAAGTTTCTGGAGTCTGATTCTGAGCCACCCCAGTGGCGCCGTGTCCTGCAGCAGCAGTTTCCGCTCAGTAGAAGAATCTCCAAGGGCACAGACGATCACAGACACCCCCATCACCCAGGAGGGAGTCCTGGATCCTGAGCAGAAGGAGACACACGTGTAACCTTTTCTGAACTCCTGGCACCAAGTTCTGTCCATTCATCTGACCCCATCTCCTCATCCTCCCCCCAGCCCTTGAATAGGTTGGTCCTCATCATTGCAAGGAATGAGAAAGGGAGGATTTTGCACTCCTCTGCTTTCTCTCTGCCTTGATTGAGCTTGAGCGATGTGGAATAAATTGTCCGTCTCTTCTTTCTCATATCTGGCTGTTGTTGAGGCAAGCTAGGGGAGGAGGGAGAGGAAGGGAGAAAGAACAAGTTTGTTTTCCAGTTCTTCCTGCCCAGGAGCCTTTTGGCACCCGTTAGTGCCTAAACCTGCCCAACCTCTACCAGGGCATACTTGTTCATGGACAAACACCTCTGGAGAGCTAAACCTCTTTTTACTTTGTTATCCCTGACCCAACATTTGCTAGTTAGTGGGTGGAGGAGGTAGAGCTGATTAGGAGAGAGATATCCCTTGCCAACTTGTTGGCTTAAGCATAGTGAAGGATTCAAAAGCCAAATGGCTCAAAGATAAGAGTCAGGTTAAACAAGGAGCACCACAGCACAGGTGGTCAGCCCGGGTGTGTGTCCTGGGCAGCAGTCCCACCTTCTGTGTCCAGCTCCGATGACAGACCGCATAGAGCCTGTGCCCTGGAAACCACCACTACCACCGTCCCCCGGGCTGCTATAGCTTTCCACCCAAGCCTCCCACACCCTCCACCATGTAACAGCAGGAATAAAACATGGCAACAAAGGAAAGCATTAGGGTTAGGTCCTAAGACCAAAAGGTAAGTTGCATATTTGGGTTTTAAAGCCAGCTTGGGGAGTGCTGGCAATGCCCATCAGGCTTTGGACACGTTGCCCAGAGAGGCCAGCCTCCTAGGAGAGCATCCATAGCTGATCTTGGTCATGTCTATCCCTCCAGATGAAACCGCAATACATCCTGCTGATTGGTAGAGCCGAGCGGTCTGTTTTGACAGGGCACTGATTGGTGCGTTTACAATCCCTGAGCTAGACACAAAGGTTCTCCACGTCCCCACCAGATTAGCTAGATACAGAGTGTGGATTGGTGCATTCACAAACCCTGAGCTAGACACAGGGTGCTGATTGGCGTGTTTACAAACCTTGAGCTAGATACAGAGTGCCAATTGGTGTATTTACAATCCCTTAGCTAGACATAAAGGTTCTCCAACTCCCCACCAGACTCAGGAGCCGAGCTGGCTTCACCCAGTGGATTCTGCACCGGGGCTGCAAGTGGAGCTGCCTCCCTGTCCCGCGCCGTGCGCCCGTACTCCTCAGCCCTTGGGTGGTTGATGGGACCGGGCGCCGTGGAGCAGGGGGCGGCGCTCGTCAGGGAGGCTCGGGCCGCACAGGAGCCCACGGAAGGGGTGCGAGGCTCAGGCATGGCGGGCTGCAGGTCCCGAGCCCTGCCCCGCGGGAAGGCAGCTAAGGCCCGGCGAGAAATCGAGCTCGGCGCCGGTGGGCTGGCACTGCTGGGGCACTCAGTACACCCTCTGCAGCCGCTGGCCCGGGTGCTAAGTCCCTCATTGCCCAGGGCCGGCAAGGCCGGCCGCCTGCTCCGAGTGCGGGGCCCGCCAAGCCCACGCCCACCCGGAAGCCCACGCCCACCCAGAAGCCCACGCCCACCCGGAAGCCCACGCCCACCCGGAAGCCCAGGCCCACCCGGAACTCCAGCTGGCCCGCAAGCGCCGCGCGCAGCCCCGGTTCCCGCTCGCGCCTCCCTCCACACCTCCCTGCAAGCTGAGGGAGCGGCCTCCGGCCATGGTCAGCCCAGAAAGGGGCTCCCACAGTGCAGCGGTGGGCTGAAGGGCTCCTCAAGTGCCGCCAAAGTGGGAGCCCGGGCAGAGGAGGCACCGAGAGCGAGCGAGGTCTGTGAGGACTGCCAGCATGCTGTCACCTCTCACAGGGACAAATTGTGAGTAGATCAGGTGTGTTAAAAATACATGTATTAGGTTGGGCCGCGTGAGGTGGCTCATGCCTGTAATCCCAGCACTTTGGGAAAATGAGGTGGGCGGATCACTTGAGGTCAGGAGTTCGAGACCAACCTGGCCAGCATGGTGAAACTCTGTCTCTACTAAAGATACAAAAATTAGCTGGGTGTGGTGGTGCTGAGGCATGAGAATCGCTTGAACCTGGAAGATGGAGGTTGCAGTGAGCTGTGATCATGCCACTGCACTCCAGCCTGGGTGACAGAGCGAGACTCTGTCTCAAAAAAAAAAAAAAAAAAAAAAAAACCGCCAGGTGCAGTGGCTCACGCCTGTAATCCTAGCACTTTGGGAGGCTGAGGGAGTGGATTGCCTGAGTTTAGGAGTTCGAGACCAGCCTGGGCAACACAGTAAAACCCCATCTCTACTAAAATACAAAAAATTAGCTGGGCATGGTGGCATGTGCCTGTAATCCTAGCTACTCGGGAGGCTGAGACAGGAGAATAATTTGAACCTGGGAGGCAGAGGTTGCAGTGAGCCGAGATTGTTTCATTGCACTCCAGCCTGGGTGACAGAGCGAGACTCTGTCTCAAAAAAAAAAAAGCATATATTATTATATATATGCTAACATAATTATATAATATTTGGTTATAATAACCTAATACATGTATATATGTATTAGGTTGAACCATGTATGTTTTGTTAGTAGTTAAATGTGGCAATTTTATATGATTCAACCTAATGTATATGACCGACTTTATTTATTTATTTATTTATTTATTGAGATGGAGTTATGCTCTTGTTGCCCAGGCTAGAGTGCAATGGTACCATCTCGGCTCACCGCAACCTCTGCCTCCTGGGTTCAAGCGATTCTCCTGCCTCAGCCTCCCTAGTAGCTAGGATTACAGGCATGCACCACCATGCCGACTAATTTTGTATTTTTAGCAGAGACGGGGTTTCTCCATGTTGGTCTGGCTAGTCTTGAACCCCTGACTTAAGGTGATCTGCCCGCCTCAGCCTCCAAAGTGCTGACTTCTATTTAATATGAGCCCCTTTTGAGATTCTTGTTCTTACTACACCTGATCAGCAATTGTGGAATTCCTAACCCGGGAAAGATTCCTAACAAAGCAAAGATTCTGAGCAAAGAACATAATACAAGGGCTTGAAAATTAGGCACAACAGACATTCCACAAATCTCTACTCTATCCCACTTTAATCCTCTCCCCAGTAGCTAACAAGGATTTACTGGGGGACTTATGAACTAGTCATCTTGGAGGAAGGGACACCAAATAAAGGAATGTCATGGTCTCTGCCTTAGGTACAAACACACGTATATATAATGTAATTAGAGAAACTAATTTTGTGATTTTGTGGGGGTCACAAACTCAAATGCATACAGGGGCTAGGCGGGTAACATAAATAAAGGGGGCCACTCTCACAGTCTGTATATAATTTTTCCCTTTTGATAAAGATCTGGTGTATTAGCTATTTATTGCTGGATAACAAATTACCCCACATTTAGTGGCTTAAAATAATAAATACTTATTATCTCACATCATATCTGAAGGCCAGGAATGTGAAAGCAGCTTAGCTGAATAATTTGTCAAAATTATTTAAAAAATTTTTAAAAACTTTTAAAAATTATTTTATCATATACAACATGTTTTGAAATAGGTTTACATTGTGGAATGGCTGAGTTGAACTAATTAATGTATGCATTCCCTCACATACTATTTTTTGTGGTGAGAACACTTAAAACCTACTCTCTCAACGTTTTTCAAAATGCAATACATTGTTATTGACTATAGTCACCATGTTGTACAATAGGTCTCTTGAACTTACTCCTCCTAATTAAAATCTTATAGTCTGTTTTTTTTTTTTTTTTTTGAGATGGAGTCTCGCTGTCTCCCAGGCTGGAGTGCAGTGGCACGATTTCGGCTCACTGTAACCTCCACCTCCCGGGTTCATGCCATTCTCCTGCCTCAGCCTCCCAAGTAGCTGGGACTACAGGCGCCCGCCACCACGCCTGGCTAATTTTTTTATATTTTTAGTAGAGACGGGGTTTCACCGTGTTCGCCAGGATGGTCTCGATCTCCTGACCTCGTGATCCGCCCGCCTCCGCCTCCCAAAGTGCTGGGATTACAGGCGTGAGCCACTGCACCCAGCCTTTTTTTTTTTTTTTTTTTTTTGAGACTGAGTTTCGCTCTCATTGCCCAGGCTGGAGTGCAATGGCGAGCTCTTAGCTCACTGCAACCTCTGCCTCCCGGGTTCAAGCGATTCTTCTGCCTCAGCCTCCTGAGTAGCTGGGATTACAGGTGTATGCCACCATGCCCGGCTAATTTTTTGTATTTTTTGTAGAGACGGGGTTTCACCATCTTGGTCAGGCTGGTCTTGAACTCCTGACCTCAGGTGATCCACCTGCCTCGGCCTCCCAAAGTGTTGGGATTACAGGCATGAGCCACCACACCTGGCAATCTTATAGTCTTTGACCAATATCTCCTCAGTCACATCCTCCCCCGGGCCCTGGCAAACACTATAATACTCTTTGCTTCTATGTGTTTGATTAATTTAGATTCTACATATAAGTGAGATCATGCAGTATTTGTCTTTCTGTGCCTGGCTTATTTCACTTAACATAATGCCATCCAGGTTAATCCATCTTGTAAATGATAGGATTTCCTTCTTCTTCTTTCTTTTTTTTTTTCTGTTGAGACGGAGTTTCGCTCTTGTTGCCCAGGCTGGAGTGCGATGGCGTGATCTTGGCTCACTGCAACCTCTACCTCATGGGTTCCAGCAATTTTTCTGCTTCAGCCTCCCAAGTAGCTGGGACTACAAGCGCCCACCGCCATGCCTGGTTAATTTTTGTATTTTTGGTAGAGACGGGGTTTCACCATGTTGGCCAGGTTGGTCTTGAACTCCCAACCTCAAGTGATCCACCCGCCTTGGCCTCCTAAAGTGCTGAGATTACAAGCATGAGCCACCGCGCCCGGCCTGTGGACATATTTTATTACCATTACATTTTGGTATAAAAAATATCTTACAACAAGAGGGCATAATTAGAAATGGCAACTGGAATTTCATTTTAATTTTGGGAGACAAGTGGGATTGGGACATCCCAGAAAACTGCCTTATGTAATAGGGGAAGATGCACCTCAGCTCCATGGGTTATTGCTGTGAGGAACATTTGTCATTTGGAGCTGCTCAGCATTCATATGGTTCTCCTATTTGGGGAGAATGTCAATGTAAGTGGGAAGTGGAGTTGCTTCCAATTATAGAAGGTGCAGGAGGGAAGACACACCTGGGACCGCTTTCAGGCAGCCAGAGTGCCAACATATGACTAAGATTGTTCACCTGAGGCAGGGCACGGTGGCTCATGCCTGTAATCCCAACACTTTGGGAGGCTGAGGTGGGCGGATCACTTGAGGTTGGAAGCTCGAGACCAGCCTACCAACATGGAGAAACCCTGTCTCTACTGAAAATACAAAATTAGCCGGGGGTGGTCATGCATGCCTGTAATCCCAGCTACTCGGGAGGCTGAGGCAGGAGAATCGCTTGAATCTGGGAGGGGGAGGTTGCAGTGAGCCGAGATTGTGCTGTTGCACTCCAGCATGGGCAACAAGAGCAAAACTCCATCTCAAAAAAAAAAAAAGATTGTTCACCTGCGACTTTGTATCCTTTTCATTAAGTGCAAAGAATTTAGGGAATATTGGAATCACTCTAGTCCATGCAGGATCCTGCATCCTGCAGCAGAGGTGACAGGGCCATGGTCTAGGGGACAGCACAGGGTTGTCCTCCCAGAAAACTCATGTGGCATGACTAGGGTTGTAGCTCTGACTGCTTAGCCTCCCTTGCTTCTTACTCCTCTAAGCCTGTTCTTCAGCTTTCTGTAAGTTATTTCATATCCTTCCTTTTCTGCTTAAGTTAAACAGGGTTGATTTCTGTTGTACACAACCGAAAACCTTAAATAGAATATTTGCTAGAGCTTCTGATTTTTTCAAAAGATGCCCCCAATCCAGATGTTTTTGTAAATTCTGATCTTTAAATTTTATTACTATGGCCGGGCGTGGTGGCTCACGCTTGTAATCCCAGCACTTTGGGAGGCCGAGGCGGGCGGATCACGAGGTCAGGAGATCGAGACCATGGTGAAACCCCGTCTCTACTAAAAATACAAAAAAAAATAAAAATTAGCCGGGCGTGGTGGTGGGCGCCGGTAGTCCCAGCTACTCGGAGAGGCTGAGGCAGGAGAATGGCGTGAACCCGGGAGGCGGAGCTTGCAGTGAGCCGAGATTGCGCCACTGTACTCCAGCCTGGGCGACAGAGCGAGACTCCGTCTCAAAAAAAAAAAAAAAAAAAATTTATTACTATAATTCTTTTTTAGAGAGAGACTCTTGCCCTGTCACCCAGGCTGGAGGGCAGTGGCATGATCATGGCTCATTGCAGCCTCAAACTCCTTGGCTCAAGCAATCCTCCTGCCTCAGCCTCCTGAGTAGCTAGGACTACAGGGATTCGCCACCATGCCCGGCTAATTTTTATTTACAAAACGTTTTTTGGGCCAGGTGCAGTGGCTCATGCCTGTAATCCCAGCACTTTGGGAGCCGAGGTGGGTGGATCACTTGAGGTCAGGAGTTCGAGAACAGCCTGCCTAACATGGCAATACCCTGTTGCTAATAAAAATACAAAAATTAGCTGGGCATGAGGCCAGGCGCGGTGGCTCATGCCTGTAATCCCAGCACTTTGGGAGGCCAAGGTGGGCAGATCACCTGAGGTCTGGAGTTCGAGACCAGCCTGACCAACATGGAGAAACCCCATCTCTACTAAAAATACAAAATTAGCCAGGCATGGTGGCACATGCCTGTAATCCCAGCTACTAGGGAGGCTGAGGCAGGAGAATCACTTGAACCTGGGAGGTGGAGTTTGCAGTGAGCCGAGATCGCGCCATTGCACTCCAGCCTGGGCAACAAGAGCAAAACTCCATCTGAAAACAAAACAAAACAAAAAAAATTAGCTGGGCATGGTGGCGGGTGCTTGTAATTTCAGCTACTCGGGAGGCTGAGGCACAAGAATCACTTGAACCCAGGAGGTGGAGGTTGCAGTGAACTGATACTGTACTACTGCACTCCAGCCTGGGCAACAGAGCAAGCCTCTGTCTCAAAAAAAAAAAAAAAAAAAAAAAGGTGTTTTTGGAGATGGTGGGGGGGATCTCATCATGTTGCCCAGGCTGGTCTCGAACTCCCAGCATCAAGAGATCCTCCTGCCTCAGCCTCCCCAAGCACTGGGATTACAGGCATGAACCACTGTACCCAGCCTAAATTTTATTTTAATTGAATGTCTTGGTGCATTTGTGCTCTATAACAAAGTACCTGAGATTGGATAATTTATAAAAAACAGAAATTTATTTTTCATAGTTCTAGAATCCGGGAACTTTAAGATCAGGTCACCAGCAGACTCAGTGTCTAGTGAGGGCTTGCTCTCTGTTTCCAAGATGGTGCCTTCTCGTTGTGTTTTCACATGGCGGAAGAGACGGAAGGGCCAAGCAAGTCTCTGAAGCCTTATTTTAAAAAATTAGGGCCAGGCTGGGGGCTCACGCCTGTAATCCCAGCACTTTGGGAGGCTGAGGCAGGCAGATCACCTGATGTCAGGAGTTCGAGACCAGCCTGGCCAACATGGGAAACCCCGTCTCTACTCCAACCCAGGCTGGAGTGCAATGGCACGATCTTGACTCACCGCAACCTCCGCCCCCTGGGTTCAAGTGATTCTCCTGCCTCAGCCTCCTGAGTAGCTGGGATTACAGGCATGGGCCACCACACCCAGCTAATTTTGTGTTTTTAGTAGAGACAGGGTTTCTCCATGTTGGTCAGGCTGGTCTCGAACTCCTGACCTCAAGTGATCTGCCCGCCTTGGCCTCCCAAAGTGCTGGGATTACAGGCAGGAGCCACCGCGCCCAGCCTAGGATTGGGTATTCTTTCTTCCTTACCTATTTGGTGTATTGTGTCAGCTTAGCTAAACTGCAACTATTTTCCAGAAGTCTCTTTCCTGCAGTGTTTTTTCAGGTTAGCCTGAGCCACAGAGACATTTTGTAGGACATTTGGAAGTGGATGTGGAGCATTTAATTACTAGTGTTAATTCCCTCTGCCACAGTAAGGACATTCAAGGTGGTGGCTGATCTGTCACCCTGGGTGCTGGAATGAGGAGACATGGAGAGGAACCCACAGCAGATACTTGATGGATAGGTGGTGCTATGGACTAAACCGTTTCTCCCTGAAATTCATGTGTTGAAGCCTTTACTCCCAATGTGGCTGTATTTGGAGATAGGGCTTTTTAGGAGGTAATTAGGGTTAAATCACGTCATAAGGGTGGGAGCCCTATCCGAAAGGATTAGTGGTTCTTTATAAGAGACACCAGAGCTGTTTCTTTCTCTCTGCAAACATGCACTGAAGAAAGGCCGTGTGAGGACATAGCTAGATGGCAGCTGTCTTTGAGCTAGGAAGGAAGCCCTCCCCAGAAACGGAATCAGCCAGAACCTGGATCTTGAAGAATTGTGAGAAAAATAATTCTGTTATTTAAGGCGCCCAGTCTACGGACTTTTGCAATGGCAGCCTGAGCAGACCAAGACACACGGTGTGAGTGAGAATTTAACCTGGTTGTTGTAAGCATCTAGGATTTTAGGGTTGTTTATTACCTTAGCATAACTGAGACTGTGCTGATGGACACAGCTTCTTTGGCTAAAGGGAGGATAAACATAGATAGAAACTAGAATTGTTCAGCTTTACAAAGACAACTCCCAATCTGCGGACCTTAATTTGAATTACAATCAGACAGCAAGGCTTGAAGAGGCTGGTAATATTCCATCAGAGAGAACAATAAATGTATGAAGTCTGAATAATGAAGGAAACATTTACAAATAAACTTGACAGAAGAAGAAGGGAGGCAGGGTGGTGGCTCACGCCTGGAAGCCCAGCACTTTGGGAATCCAAGACAGGCAGATTGGTTGAGCCAAGGAATTCGAGATCAGCCTGGGAAACATGGCGAAACCCCGACTCTACAAAAAATACAAAAATTAGCCAGGCATGGTTGCACAGGCCTGTAGTCCCACCTACAAGGGAGACTGAGGTGGGAGGAGCGCCTGAGCCCAGGAGGTCAAAGCTGCAGTGAGCCGAAATCGCACCACTGCACTCCAGCCTGGGTGTCAGAGTAAGACCCTGTCTGAAAACAAACAAACAAAAAAAGAAAAAGAATGTAAAGATTTTAAGATACAGCACAGTTATGCTTTTGATGATCATGTCTTCCTTCCTCAATATAGATTAGAATTTATAGTAGTTCCCTCACTATCTGGTAGTTCCTTATTATCAGTAGTTCTCTCATTATCAAGAAATCCAAGATCAAGGTATCTGGTGGTTTTGCTTCGCTTTCCATGGTGTCAGTTACCCGTGGTCAACTAGGGTCCAAAATTATGAAGCATGGCCAGGCGCAGTGGCTCACGCCTATAATCCTAGCACTTTGGGAGGCCCAGGTGGGTGGATCACTTGAGGTCAGGAGTTCAAGATCAGCCTGGCCAACATGGTGAAACCCCGTTTCTACTAAAAATACAAAAATTAGCTGGGTGTGGTGGCTTGTGCCTGTAGTCCCAGCTACTCAGGAGGCTGAGGCAGGAGAATCACTTGAACTGGGGAGGCGGAGGTTGCAGTGAGCCGAGATCGCACCACTGCACTCCAGCCTGGCGACAGAGCAAGACTCTGTCTCACAAAAAAACAAAAAAACAAAAACAAACAACACTCTTAGGTTTTATTAGTTTCCTAAAGTGACCAAGTGCTAAGCATATTGATTTTGATTTTCACAGCACTGGAGTAAGTACACTTTTATCTTGAAAACAGCTTTTTTTTTTTCTTTTAAAAATCTCTATTGTTAGTTCAATAGTTTGTAGTCTCTGGCTCTAGCCAAGATTAGCCAGCCAGCTCTGAAACAGAGAAACAGAAATAGGGTAAATAAAAACCAAGTGTTGGGCTGAGCCCAGCCATGGGGGAGGCTGAGGCAGGAGGATTGCTTGTGGCCAGTAGTTCAAGATCAGCCTGGACAACACAGTGAGACACTCAAGTGTCTCAAGAGTATGAAAAGACAAAGCACTCACTGGGACAAAATATTTGCAAAAGCCATATCTGATAAAAGACTGTATTCCACAGCAGGCAAAGAATTCTTAAAACTCAACTAACCAATTAAAAAATGTGCAAAATATTTAAAAATATGCCAAAGATCTTCAGACATCTCACCAAAGATGATATACATATGGCAGATAAGCATATGAAAAGGTGTTCAACATCATATGTTCTCAAGGGAATTGCAAATTAAAACAATGAGATACTGCTGCACTTATTAGAATAGTTAAAATCCAAAATACTGACAACACCAAAAGCAAGTGATGATGTGGAATAACAGGAACCCTCATTCATTGTTGGTGGGAAGGCAAAATGGCCAGCGACATTGGAAGACAGTTTGGCAATTCTTTTTTTTTCTGGGACAGTGTCTCCCTCTGTTGCCCAGGCTGGAGTGCAGTGGCGCAGTCTTGGCTCACTGCAGTATCCATCTCCCGCGTTCAAGTAATTCTCCCACCTCGGCCACCGGGTAGCTGGGATTACAAGGGTGTGCCACCATGCCCGGCTAATTTTTTTTTGTGCATTTTTAGTAGTGACGGGGTTTCACCACGTTGACCTGGCTGGTCTTGAACTTCTGACCTCGGCCTCCCAAAGCGTTGGGATAACAGGCATGAGCCACCGTGCCCGGCCTGGTTTGGCAATTTCTTAAAAAACTAAACATACTTTTTTTTTTTTTTTTTTGAGACGGAGTCTCGCTCTGTCGCCCAGGCTGGAGTGCAGTGGCGCGATCTCGGCTCACTGTAAGCTCCACCTCCCAGGTTCATGCCATTCTCCTGTCTCAGCCCCCAGAGTAGCTGGGACTACAGGCACCTACTTTCATGCGCGTCCATGTGAGAGACCACCAAACAGGCTTTGTGTGAGCAATAAAGCTGTTTATTTCACCTGGGTGCAGGTGGGCTGAGTCCAAAAAGAGAGTCAGCAAAGGGTGGTGGATTATCATTAGTTCTTAAAGGTTTTGGGATAGGCAGTGAAGTTAAGAGCAATGTTTTGCGGGCAGGGGTGGATCTCACAAAGTACCTTCTCAAGGGTGGGGAGAATTACAAAGAATCTTCTTAAGGGTGGGGGAGATTACAAAGTACATTGATCAGTTAGGGTGGGGCAGAAACAAATCACAATGGTGGAATGTCATCAGTTAAGGCTATTTTTACTTCTTTTGTGGATCTTCAGTTACTTCGGGCCATCTGGATGTATACATGCAAGTCACAGGATGTGATGGCTTGGCTTAGGCTCAGAGGCCTGACACCCACCACCACACCCGGCTAATTTTTTTGTATATTTAGTAGAGACAGGGTTTCACTGTGTTAGCCAGAATGGTCTCCATCTCCTGACCTCGTGATCCACCTGCCTCGGCCTCCCAAAGTGCTGGGATTGCAGGCGTGAGCCGCTGTGCCCGGCCAAAACTAAACATACTCTTAAAATGCAATCTTGTGATTGTTCTGCTCCTATTTACTCAAATGAACCAAAATCTGATGCCCACACAAAAACCACACACAAATCTTTATAGCAGCTTTATTCATAATTGCCAAAAATTAGGAGCAAGCAAGATATCCTTCAGTAGGTGAATGCATAAACTGTGTTATATCCATACAATGGAATATTACTTAGTGCAAAAAAGAAACGAACTATTCAAGCCACAAAAGACGTGGAGGAACCTTAAATTCACATTGTGAAGTATAAGAAGGCAGTCTGAAAAAGGAACATATTATATCATTCCAACTATATAACATTTTGGAAAAGGCAAAACTAGACAGTAAAAAGATCAGTGGTTTCCAGGAGTTTGGGGAGTAGGAAGGGAGGGATGAATAGCTAGCTAAAGTACAGGGGATTTTTAGGGTAGTGCAACTATTCTGTATAATACTTTAATGGTAGCTACATGTAATTTTACATTTATCAAAACCCATAGAATGAGCCAGGCATGGTGGCACATGCTGTAGTCCCAGTTACTTGGCAGGCTGAGGTGGAAGGATCGCTTTGGCTCAGGAGCTTGAGGCTGAAGTGGACCACGACTGCGCCACTGCACTCCAGCCTGGGCAATAGAGTGAGACCCTGTCTCTAAACAAACAAACAAACAAACACAATAGAATGCATAGCACAAAGAGTGAACCCTAATGTAAACTACAGACTTGCAGAGGCAGGAGAATCGCCTGAACCCGGGAGGTGGAGGTTGCAGTGAGCCGAAATCGCACCATTCCACTCCAGCCTGGGCAACAAGAGCGACACTCCGTCTCAAAAATAAAAATAAAATAAAAATAAAGTCCATTATTAAACAATAAAAAAGCACCCCAAAAACCAAGGGCCAAGAAAGAGGGAATATTATTTTTCTTTTCTTTTCTTTTTTTTTTTTTTATGGAGACAGAGTCTCGCTGTGTTGCCCAGGCTGGAGTACAGTGGTGCAATCTTTGCAACCTCTGCCTCCCAGGTTGAAGTGATTCTCGTGCCTCAGCCTCCTGAGTAGCTGGGGTTATAGATACCCGCCACCTCGCCTGGCTAATTTTTGTATTTTTAGTAGAGACAGGGTTTCACCATGTTGGCCAGGCTGGTCTCGAACTCCTGACCTCAAGTGATCCACTCGCCTTGGCCTCCCAAAGTGCTGGGATTACAGGCATGAGCCACCGCACCTGGCCTAATTTTCTATAATGGAGAAAACACAAGGCTTATGATTTTCTGCTTCCACAAAGCATTTGGCAGAAATAGGCCAGGAATCCCGATTTTGTAGCCAGGGGAAAGGAAGAATTGTTCTCAGTAGGGGACCACTCTCTAGGGTGAATCCTGGTCAGTGCGATAGAAACTGTCCTTGGTATTTCTGAGAATTCTGGTTCCATGCCTGGTTAGCTGAGAAACTTGTCAGACACCATATTCTAGTGAGTGCCTGGAAGATACCTGTGAACAGAAGAGGAAACGACACAAGGCCTGGGGGCTTTCAGGCAGCTTTTGGGATCTGCTACATAAAATGCCAGGACTTGAAGACAAGTGACTCTCACTCACATGAATACTGCCTTCGCAGGCCAAAGAGCAAACTGCCAAGTTACTGCCCTGTATTTCCATGTTCAAAGCTGTCTCTCCTCTTTGGTGGGACCTTGTCAATTCTTCTATCTTTTTTTGGATGTAATTGTAGACTTAAAGAAAAGTTGCAAGAATAGTACAAAGAATTCCCACTCTTCACCCAGATTCCCCAAATGTCAACATTTTACAGCATTTTTTTTTTTTTTTTTGAGACGGAGTCTTGCTCTGTCACCAGGCTGGATGGAGTGCAGTGGCATGATCTTGGCTCACCGCAACCTCCGCCTCCTGGGTTCAAGCAATTCTCCTGCCTCAGCCTCCTGAGTAGCTGGGATTACAGGCACGTGCCACCATGCCCAGCTAATTTTTGTATTTTTAGTAGAGACAGGGTTTCACCATGTTGGTTAGGCTGGTCTCAAACTTCTGACCTCATGATCTGCCCACCTTGGCCTCCCAAAGTGCTGGGATTACAGGCGTGAGCCACCGCACCCAGCTGCATTTGTTTTGTATCTCTCTGTCCCTCCCTTCTCTCTCTCTCTACACACACACACACACACACACACACACACACACACACTCATTTTCCTGTACTATTTGATAAGTCGCCGACATAATGCTCTTTATCTCAAGATATTTCAACATCTATTTCCTAAAAACAAGGACATTCTCTTACATAACCACAGTACAATCCTCAAGATCAGGAAATTAACTTTGATACAATATTATACTCTTCAGACAATATTCACATTTTACCAACTGTCCCAGTGATGCTCATTGTAATAAAAGAATATCCTGGATCATGCATCGCATTTGGTTCCCACGTCTCTAGCCTACTTTAACTGGAATAGCTCCTCAGTCTTTCTTTGTCTTTCTCAACATTGCCATTTTTTAAAGAGTACAGGGCAATTATTTTGCTGAATGCCCCTCAATCTGGGTTTGTCTCTTGTCTCTTCATAATTAGATTCAAGTAGCGCATCTGTGGTAGAATGACACAGAAATGTTCTCAGTGCATCCTATCAGGGCAGCAGTAGTTGTACATGTACTGGGGAGGTTAACTTTGATCACTGGGTTAAGGTGGTGTCTGCCAGGTCTCTGAGTGAGGATCCTGCTGATTATACTTCCCCTGCAAGAAGTCCTCTAATACAAAGTAGGCAGGATGGAGAATGTTCAGCAGTGATCTGCAAATGGTCCTTCGAAACTTAGCTTGTGTGACTTCTCACTGAGCACTCCTTTACAGACTTACAAGTCTTTCCTCTGTGCCCATTTTTCTGCATTTAGCAGTCTCTTTCTTTGTTGGTACCACCAAAGGCCAGCCTGATCTCTGGTACATACTTAGTGCTTATAAATGTCCAATGAATGAGTAAAACTGACAGGCTAGGGAAGGGGGTAGGTAAGGAGAGCTGGTCAAGGAAAAGCCCAGAATGACAGTGGATTTCAGAGAGGCTCTCTTCCTGATACAGAGGGCCCCTGCACCTACAGATGAAGAAGGGTGGCAGTTTCAGGTGTCTGGACTGGTTCTCTGCACCCCATTCCGGGCAGAAAGGCGGGGTTTCAGGACTGGGAGGCAGCTGTGTTATTACAGGTGACCTGGGTTCTGTGTTGAGCAAGATCCTAATGGTCTCTACATTTAAGGCAGCCATTTCCAGCATTCTGGCCATTGCACAGGAGAAAGAGAGGCAAAAACAGAGGGGATGTCATTCAAAGAACAGTACACTAAATTGTGGGGGTAGAGTGGGGAGGAGGAAGGAGGCAAACATCTGGCCACTGAATGACTCACCAAAATTAGGAGTGAGCCATCTGTGTGAAACCCAGAGGAAAGGCTCGCAACCACTCGTCTGCTACGTACTCACCCTGTCATGTCGCGGGAAATGCATAAAAGTGAAAAGAACTCCTACGCCAAAGTTCCAGGTGTGGAAAAGTTATTCTGAGCAAGCAGCTAGTCAACAGAAAGGATGAAGCAATTCAAATTAAATAGAACAATAAGATTTAACAAATTGAGACATGGGGAAGCAAAAAGCAAAATATCAGGACCAAATTTTAAATGGAAAAGGGAAACTCTAACTAGATCCAAACCAAAATGATAATAATAGTGATAATAATAATAACAACTAAGAAAAGTAAACATAAGAAAAATATGATTCTAAAAGGCCAAGTCTCATATTAAAACGGAAAGGCAATTTGCTCAGGAAGCTCACATTTCCTGCCTTCTTTGTTTGCTTGGAAAACACAGTGGAGTCGACCATCTGGGGTAATTAATTCTAGGGTAAAAATGTCAGAACCTGGGTAAACAAAGATTAGCACCATGATAAAAATAAGGAAGAACCAGGAACTAAAAAAGAAACCAAATTCAGTAAGTTCAAAGGGATAGAATTCTGAAGAAAATTCTGAAGATTCCAGGGACAAGCTTGTTTTGCCATCAGTCAACTTTTTGAATGAGAGTCCTGGGATAATTCTTGCTCTTTTATATTTCAAAGTATCTCAGGTTTCAAATCAATTTCTATAAAGCTTCCACAAAACAAACGGAAGGAAGAACTGTAAATCACAAACTAAAAAAAACAAAACAAAACAAAAAACCTTTCCCCCTTACAATTCAACAACCCAAAGTCACCAAATTGAAGAATAGTAAAGTAATTACAGAGGTAATGGGCTCATGCAGTCATTGAACCTAACCTTGGCAAACCATACTTCAATGGTCTGTTGTACTAACGTCCAGAAAGCATGCAAAATAATTTGGAAGCAAGAATGTAAGTCTGAGCTTCTCGGTTGCCTCCCCTGCTGCCCTTCCTTCTCAGTGCTAATGACATTCCAGTGCTTACTCTCAAAAAAACCATTGGTAATAGGGATCTCAGAAGTATTTGTTCCTTCTACCCCTAGAGCTGCAGACAAGCAGATTCTATTCCACAATATAAGGCCAAAGCTAGTTCTGAAAAAGTGGGTAAATAGAGAACATTCACAAAAGCATCCATCTCTAAGTCTCCCATCTTCTCTCCATCTCGGAAGTGGGGACACGTGCCCTGGCAGGAAGCTCAGGCTGGGGTTCTAGAAGAGGTAGGAAGTACAAAGGTACAAGAGCACAGTCTTCACACTACACAGAGCAGAACTGGAAGAGAACTTTAAAACGAGTTGGTTCAACTGTCTCTCACCTTAGATGAGGAAGCCAAGTTCTGGAAAGAATAAGTGACTCTGGCAGTGCCTAGAGTAGCCGACGGCCTGAGTTTCTTCCTGCCACCCTACACAAAACAAGTGCAACCAGGAAATTCATGTGCCTAGACCTGATGCCTTAATTCCAAAGCTGCAAAGGTAGTTGGGACCATATGATAGTCCAACTTGGATGCCAGGTTTAAGTTGTTATCCTGTGATTAATGGGGAACTACTGCAGATTTTTTTTTTTTCCCCTGAAGTGCTGTGGTGCAATCATAGCTCACCGCAGCCTTGACCTCCTGGGCTCAAGAGATCCTTCTACCTCAGCCACCCAAGTAGCTGGGCCTACAGTGTGAGCCACCAAACCTGACTAATACCATGCCTATGTTGCCCAGGCTGGTATCAAACCCTATGGCTCAAGCAATCCTCCTGCCTCAGCCTCCCAAAGTGCTTGGATTACAGGCATGAGCCACTGTGCCTGGCCCAATGGAGATTCTTGAGCAGGGGAGATGGTTATAAGCACTGACCTTGGACTTGACACTTAGGTTTGAACCCTGGGCTAGTTATTACTTTCTGAGCTTTCTTTCTTTCTAAGACAGGAAAATTAAGTCCTTAATACACCTATTTAAACTTATTTCTTCAGCTTCAACTGACTTTGTAGGGCTGTATGAATTTAAGGCCGGGCGCGGTGGCTCACGCCTGTAATCCCAGCACTTTGGGAGGCTGAGGTGGGTGGATCACGAGGTCAGGGGATTAAGACTGACTGTCCTGGCTAACACGGTGAAACTCTGTCTCTACTAAAAATACAAAATAGCCAGGCGTGGTGGCGGGTGCCTATAGTCCCAGCTACTTGAGAGGCTGAGGCTGGAGAATGGCGTGAACCCGGGAGTCGGAGCTGGCAGTGAGCCGAGATCACGCCACTGCACTCCAGCCTGGGCAACAGAGCAAGATTCCGTCTCAAAAAAAAAAAAAAAAAAAAGAAAATGAATTTAAAGCTCAATACTAATACTGTAGGTAAGTCAGTATTCAGTAGTGTTAACTAGTATTCCAAGCAGAGCTTTACTTCTGGAAGATTCACTAGGTGGGTTGTCTCCAATCAACCAAGGTAACAAGGGCCTGTCCTGGGGGAATGGAGAGATGGTAACAGATTTAAGACATTTCAGAGTTAGCCTATCAGTTATGTATTGTTGCATAACAAACCACCTCTAAACTCGGTGGCTTGAAACAACATTCATTTATTTTGCACATGACTCTGCAATTTGGCCAGGGCTTGTCTCTGTTCTGTACAGTATTGAATGGATGATGAACTGGGGGCTGGGGAGTCTCCTTTTAAGATGGCTCACTCACATGGTTGGTAGGTTGGTTCTGTCTGTTGGCTAAGAGCTCAGCCAGGGCTGAGGGCCCAGGGCTTTGGCTCCTCTTGATGTGGGCCTCTCATTAAATGTTTAATGTTTAGGGGGTCAGACTTCATTTTTGTCAAATGGACAGCCTATTGATCCAGCACCATTAACTGAATAATACAACCCTTCCCACTGATTGCAATGCCACTTCTATCATATCATTCCTAGAGATACACAGGTCTGTTGCTGGCCTTTTTGTTTTTTTGGAAACAGGGTCTCTGTCACCCAGGCTGCAGTGCAGTGGTAACGATCATGGCTCACTTGAACTTTGGCCTCCCAGGTTCAAGTGATCCTCCCACTTCAGCCTCCCAAGTAGCTGGGATTACAGGTGCATGGCACCACGCCCCACACTTGCCTTTCTTCAGCAGTGGGCCACAGAAATCCATATGCATGTGAGTGGCTGAGGGTGGCCACCTGGAGAGTGCCACATGCACTGCGTCTCATTTGCTGCCGTGCAGAAATTGTGGAACCACTGTGGCCACATATGCCGAGTTCTCAAGAGGTGCTAGACATCCAGATTTTTATATGAACTCTCCAGTGTTTAAAGTGTTGGCAATTAATTAAAAAAAAAATTTAAAAGGCCGGGCACCATGGCTCACGTCTGTAATCTCAGCACTTTGGGAGGCCAAGGTGGGTGGATCACCTGAAGTCAGGAGTTTGAGACCAACCTGGCCAAAATGGCAAAACCCCGTCTCTACTGAAAATGCAAAAATTAGCCAGGTGTGGTGGCGGGTGCCTGTAATCTCAGCTACTCAGGAGGCTGAGGCAGAAGAATCACTGGAATCCGGGAGGTGGAGGTTGTAGTGAGCCGAGATTACGCCATTGCACTCCAGCCTAGGCGACAAGAACGAAACTCTGTTTAAAAAAAAAAAAAAATTAAAAACATTATGTGGCCAAAATATATTTGCAAGCTGAGACTAGCCTGTGGCACACCGGTTAGTGACCTCTATTCCAGATGCCCAAATAATGCAGGCGAGACTGGGTCCAGTAATCCACCTCTAACTCTTTCCCACTGCCAACATTAAGATGCAAAAGAGGAAGAGTGATGTGGCAGCTCCTGGAAACCCAGGCATCTCTGGGAAAGCAAGCAGTGTTATGGCTCATGTGTCACCTTTTACCCACAGGAGTTGATGCTGTGGTTCCCGGTATGCCAAGTAACTAGGAGGGAGGAGGTCAGCACTGGGGAGGGGGAAGGTCCAACATCCTCAAAGTTGGACCTCCCAGACCTGTTAGGCGGAGTTACAAAGAAAGACAATGGGTTGGAAGGAGGATGGAAAGTGAGGTGCTGGCCAAGAACATAGCAAGATTTTGGTCCCCCAAAACAAGCTGGAGAGTGATGTCACTTCCTATGTAATAATAATGCAGCTTCTGTGGAAACCTTCCAACTTAACACTGCAGAATCTGAAAAGAAATGGCAATGAGCAGAGGTCTCCCACTGTCACATGGAGGACAGGGTCTGCAAAGATGAGTCACACTGTAGAACTTCACTATCCACAGAGAAAGCCCCTTCACATGCAGAATCTCGCTGGTCTCTCAGGACAATCCTGTGAAGTAGGCAGCACCAGTGGTGTTACTGCCCCTTACAGAAGAGGGAACTGGCATTAGTGATGATCAGAATGGGTCTTAGATGGCTCTGGGATGTGCAGGAAGGACACTTGTATAAAGAATAAAAGACTGGCCAGGCACAGTGGCTCACGCCTGTAATCCTAGCACTTTGGGAGACCGAGACAGGCGGATCATGAGGTCAGGCGTTCGAGACCAGCCTGGCCAACATAGTGAAACCCCGTCTCTACTAAAAATACAAAAAATTAGCCGGGCATGGTTGGCGGGCGCCTGTAATCCCAGCTACTTGGGAGGCTGAGGCAGGAGAATCGTTTTAACCTGGAAGGTGGAGGTTGCAGTGAGCCAAGATCGTGCCACTGCACTCCAGCCCGGGTGACAGTGCGAGACTCCCATCTCAAAATAATAATAATAATAAAATAAAAGACTGCAGGCCCTTTCTCCTTCCCCGTGCCCATTTCTGTAGAATCATTTATTCATTAAATTCACTGAACACCTTCCATGGACTGGGCACTCTTAGGCGTTGGGAACGTAGGAGTACACAGGTCCTGGGCACTGTCTTCCCCTGTGGCTGGGTCAGTCATCCTTACTCTGAATCATGACCCAGACTGGCCTTGCCCTGCTCCTCTCTAGGTAGAGCAGTGATCTCAGGCCAACTCTTGCATTTTGTTCCAGAAACCTTGATTATTTCCCTGACTATTGGTCACTTCCCGAAATGCACTGAACTATGCCAGGAATAGGATATGTTTTTAAGTGCTTGAGACACAGACAAGTGCAGACGCATACCCAAATTCCAACCATACCTTACTTCTGACCTAATTTTAATACATGTTTCATGCAGTTACACAATTATCTGTGCATAATGCTCTGAGAAAAGGGATGACACATACAGTTTCTCCTGAAGCGGGAAACAGAGCGCAGTTGGTAAGGTGGCCAGTCTCTAGGGCATCTTAGATGAACCTCTTTTCTTCCTATTACTTTTCCTTCATCTACTTTTTTTCTGAGATATAGCCTTGCTCTGTCGCCCAGGCTGTGGAGTGCGGTGGTGAGATCTCGGCTCACTGCAACCTCTGCCTCCTAGGTTCAAGGGATCTTCCCATCTCAGGCTCCTGAGTAGCCAGGATTACAGGTGCATGCCACTGTGCCCGGCTAATATTTTGTATTTTTGTAGAGACGGGGTTTCACCATGTTGGCCAGGCGGGTCTCAAACTCCTGACCTCAAGTGATCGGCCACCTAAGCCTCCAAAGTGCTGGGATTACAGGCATGAGCCACCGTGCCCAGCCTTCCTTCATCTACTTATTTTCCTGTGATGCCTCCATGTTTTAAGGTATGTGTCTGAGGGGCAGGAATATGTATTAGATTTATCTAGGGCAGTCCCACCAGCTTTACATTCTTGAGACCTCATCCATCAGTTCTTGTTTTGCAGACATATTCTTCTATTGACTATAATGAGAACTGTGTCTCTTAAACATGTAAGTCCGGCTGCACGTGGTGGCTCACACCTGTAATCCCAGCACTTTGGGAGGCAGAGGCAGGTGGATCACGAGGTCAGGAGATCGGGACCATCCTGGCTAACATGGTGAAACCCTGTCTCTACTAAAAATACAAAAATTAGCTGGGTTCATGGGGGTGCCTGCCTGTAGTCCCAGCTACTCGGGAGGCTGAGGCAGGAGAATCGCTTGAACCTGGGAGACGGAGGCTGCAGTGAGCCCAGATCATGCCACTGCACTCCAGCCTGGGCAACAGAGCAAGACTCTGTCTCACAAAAAAAAAAAAAAAAAAAAAAAATTAGCTGGGTGTGGCAGTGCACACCTGTAGTCCCAGCTACTGGGGAGGCTGAGGCAGGAGAATTGCTTGAACCAGGGAGGCGGAGGCTGCAGTGAGCCCAGATTGTGCCACTGCACTCCAGCCTGGGCGACAGAGCAAGACCCCGTCTCAAAAAAAAAAAAGTCCTGGTTGGGTGTGGTGGCGTGCGCCTGTAATCCTAGCACTTTCGGAGGCCAGTCCCTTGGGCCCAGGAGTTTGAGACCAGCCTGGGCAATATAAGGAACCCTGTCTCTAAAAAAATAAAATAAATTAAAAAAAAAAAGAGAAGTCCAAGTTTAGGTCCTTAGTACCTGTGAATGTCACCTTACTTGGAAAGAGTATTCGCTGATCTAATTAAGGTAAGGATCTCGAGATGAGATCTTCCTCATTAGAGTGGGCCCTAAATCCAGTGACATGGATTTGGTGTCCAATAATGTCTTTACAAGAGACAGGAAAGAATACACACAAGGTATTCTTGTGTATCTCAGGTCAAGTTGTACGTGGTAGTCCTTGCTCAATAAGGGAAAAGTTCGGGTCTGTGTATTTATTCTTAGGGCTGCCATAAAAAATTATGGCCTTCTCAGGGGAGAAGGCCACATGAAGATAGAAGCATAGACTGGACTTACGCTGTCACAAGCCAAGGAATGCCAAGGATTGCCAATGGACACTAGAGAAAGGAGAAAGGCATGGAATGGATTCTACCCCAGAGCCTCCAGAAAGAACCTACCTTACTAACACTTTAATTTCAGACTTTGGACCTCCAGACTGTGAGACTCAATTTCTGTTAAGTCACCCAGGTTGTGATAATTTTTTTTTTTTTTTTTTGAGACAGAATCTTGCTTTGTTACCCAGGCTGGAGTGCAGTGGCATGGTCTCGGCTCACTGTAACCTCTGCCTCCTGGGTTCAGGTGATTCTCCTGCCTCAGCCTCCCAGTTAGTTGGGATTACAGGCACACGGCTCCAAGCCTAGCTAATTTCTGTATTTTCAGTAGAGACAGGGTTTCATCATGTTGGCCAGGCCAGTCTTGAACTCCTGACCTCAAGTGACCCACCCACCTCGGCCTCCCAAAGTGCTGGGATTACAGGCATGAGCCCTGCACCCGGCCAGGTTGGTAACTTTTTATGGCAGCCCTAAGAATAAATACACAGACTCAAACTTTTCCCTTTTTGAGCAAGGACTACCATGTACAACTTGACCTGAGTGCAGCCTTCAATCCTTTCCCCCGGGACCTCTGGCAACAGTTCTCAGATGACTGCTCAGAGAGCCACCTGTGAATGTCCACCCAGCAGCCATCTCTTCACCAGCAGAGGAGACTGGAAGTCCCTTGTGAGGTGCTGGGTTCTGCAGCTTCAGGAGTGGGATCCATGTCATCGTCCATATCAGATCTGTCTGCTCCAATCTCAGCCCTTTCTTCCTGCCTGATCCAAAGGCTATTTTCTAGCTGTTCTTCGGCAGTTTCTAGTTCTTCTTCCGTTTGTAAAGTAGCCACAGTTTCCCGGGGCAAGTTTGAGGAATATAGCCCAAATTTGGCTTTACAACCAAACATTGCCTCAAATGGACTTTGCTGCAAGGAAACGTCGAAAGCCTGATTCCTCACCATCTGCATGAATCGGAGGCCTTTGGCCCAGTGACGTGAGTGGTTACTCTGCATCCAGGTACTTATCATGTTCTTTACATCACGGCTTGCTCCTTCCAGGGAGCCCTGGCTTTGGCCAGGGTGGTACTTACCAGACACAATCTTTAGGTCTGGCCACAACTCATTGAGCTCATGAACAACCTGGTTTGTGAACTCAACACCACTGTCAGAGTCTAACACACTGGGTGTACCAAGAATTGTGAAAATATCTAACAAGACACTGACCACCTCACGGGCCTGTTTGGTTCTTAATGGCCGTAAAATAATAAACTTGGTTAAGTGGTCCTGGTAGTATAAAATGAACTTGAACTCACCATCGGCACTTGACTGCATGTCAAGTATTTCAACTTGGCATGTGGAATCTATGTCCTTAAAAGTCATGGGCTTTGGTGCAAGGCCTCTCTTGGGTACTGGGTTCTTCTGGTGGCACTGTTTACACAGAGTCAGATATAAGACAATAACTTCTTTGGTGACGTTCCCATATTTTCCTTGCAGCTCCTTGAGCATGCGTGTCCGCCCACCATGTCCAATACTAAGATGTGTATCATGAAGAATATCAAACAACTCTTCTTTATGTACATAATACCGTATTCGATCACGTTCTCCATGAGTAGCCTCTATCAGTTTCTCTGTGCCCTGTACAGAGATCACATCATATTTTGCTGCACGGCGATAATCACGTGATGACTTCTTCCCTTTTTCTTTAGCTTCTTTAACTTCCTTTATTGTTTGAAAGTACTTTTCTTTGGAAAATACCTTGCTGTTGTAACTTTTGCTTTCTACTAATTTTGTTACACTCATAAGAAACTTTTCTCTCATGGTACTTATCTCCATTTCCATTTCACTTGCATTTGAAACCCCAGGTGGATCATTTCCAGCTCTCTGAGGCATCATAGAGAACTGTAAGAAGGATCCTAAGAAAGGAAGAAAAGAGAACAAAGTTAAATTCACTGACACTCCCACCTGAAGACTTTCCCTCTAAAGTTCCTCATCAATTCCTTCATCTAATTTTTGAAGATGATTATGTGGAAGAATGATAATAGAATAATAGTTAAAAAGCAACTAGAAAGCCAACTAGCACCATCCAAAACCAGAGCATAGCAACAGAATTTGATATCAGTAAGATCACAAATATATAGAGGTTTTAGACTTCAGGCAAACAGAAAAAACAATGAAGCCATTAGCTTATAGCAAGAAACCTAATCAACTGGTTTTTATTAATTGAATAGGACAGAGGATAAACAGAAACTCCTAAGGCAGTAGGCTAAAATCTTACCCTCAGTACCCTTTAAAATAATATAAATGGGAGAACGTTGCTAAAAGGTACCACATAATAACAGCAAACTCTTAAACTGAAATTTGTACCAGGGATTGCTTCTGAGCCTTCCCATGATCAACAGAAACAATTTCTTGGCCGAGCACAGTGGCTCACGCCTGTAATCCCAGCACTTTGGGAGGCCGAGGTGGGCGGATCACTTGAGGTCAGGAGTTCGAGACCAGCCTGGCCAATGTGGTGAAACCCCATCTCTACTAAAAATACAAAATTTAGCCAGGTGTAGTGGCAGGAGTCTGTAATCCCAGCTACTCGAGAGACTGAGGCAGGGAGAACTGCCTGAACCCGGAAGGCGGAGGTTGCAGTGAGCCGAGATTACACCACTGCACTCCAGCCTGGGCGACAAAGTGAGACTGTTTAAAAAAAAAAAAAAAATTTCTTATGGCTGAAGAGTCCTTATCTTGGGGGAATGGAGAAGAAAGCTATGGGGATATTTTTATTTTATTTATTTATTTATTTTTTTGAGACGGAGTCTCACTCTGTTGCCCAGGCTGGAGTGCAGTGGCGCGATCTCGGCTCACTGCAAGGTCCGCCTCCTGGGTTCACGCCATTCTCCTGCCTCAGCCTCTCCGAGTAGCTGGGACTACAGGCACCCGCCACCACGTCCGGCTAATTTTTTTGTATTTTTAGTAGAGACGGGGTTTCACCGTGGTCTCGATCTCCTGACCTCGTGATCCGCCCGCCGCGGCCTCCCAAAGTGCTGGGATTACAAGCGTGAGCCACTGCGCCTGGCCAGCTGTGGGGATATTTTTAAATGACAGTTTCCCCTTGACAATTGTCCACAAGATTAATAGAGGAAGATTCTGAGTTCTTACCCTGTGGGACCATGTTCTCATAACTGTCCAGCATTGTGTCTCTGTAGCAATCCTTTTGAGAGCCTTCTAAATAATTCCAATCTTTGGTCATATCTTCAAATGCTGTTGCTTCCTGAAACAACACTGGCTGCTGCCACAGGGACCATACAGTCTTGGGGCCTGGGCTATAGAGCAGCTTCAGCAGGACTGGGGAAGAGACAAGAGAGGGCACCAGGAATGAAGGCGTGCAGCATAAAGGACTCTGAAAGTCAGGTGAATAAATGGAAGAAATAAGAAATAGGTCTCCTATCCAACAAGATGAGTACAGCTTCATGGGTGAGAGAAAGGAGTTTTTCCTTCCTGGGAAGTCTGTTGGTCTGGCCAGTTTTGACGCTGCCAGAGCTGTAGCCCATGTATTAATCTTTCCAGAACAAAGCAGAGTCCAAGTGAACTTGGGCGCAGGCTTGATGACTCCTAACGGGTGGCAGGATCTGTTTCCATGGAAATATTATGTCTGTGTACATAGAGATATGTCAGGAGATTATCCTGCAGAAAAGAGTTACCCCAAATGGAGCTTATGTGCCACTGTGATCAGCTAATTCCTTAGGGAGAGAACTTGATCCTCAGTTGTCTAAACTGGGATTCCTTAGTTAGAACAGCCCTAAGACAGGATGGTGATGAGGCCAGGGGAGTTCACATGAGGACTGCAGGAATTCCAGCAAGCTTAGGAAAACAGGATCCCAAGATCCCAGCTGTCAGATGCAGAGCAGAGGGGCAGGGCAGAATCCTGAGAAGCAGAGAAAGATTGAAACTTTTAAAGGCTCTGAGCAAGAGTCTTAGTTAAGCAGGGCCTGCTTCCAGGTCCTGAAGGTCCTCCACTAAAAGGGCTTCAAACTCCCTTCCTCAGCATTGCTGGTTAATCATGAATATTCCTGATTCTGACATTACTGATTGTAAAACCACTGACTTAGTAACAACTTTGAGAGGAAAAACAGTGTGTATTAAATGAATATATTGATAAGACACATCCAAAATTTAAAATGTGAAAAATATGCATTTTCATTCTTTTTCTTTTTTTGTATTTTTTTTATAGAGATGGGGTTTTGCCATGTTGCAAAAAACCCAGGCCGGTCTCGAACTCCTGGACTCAAGTGATCCACCTGCCTCAGCCTCCCAAAGTGCTAGGATTACAGGCCTGAGGCAGTGTGCCTGGCCAAAACTATGCCTTAAAGAAATGAAGAAATTGCACATTTGCAAAATGTTCTTTACTCTAAGCCTATGTTCAAGATGTTCTGCAAACTGACATTTTAAAGGCTCTGAGGCCGGGCACAGTGGCTCACACCTGTAATCTCAGCACTTTGGGAGGCCAAGGCGGGCAAATCACCTGAGGTCAGGAGTTTGAGACTAGCCTGGCCAACATGGTGAAACCCCATCGCTACTAAAAATACAAAAATTAGTCGGGCATGGTGGTGTAGTCCCAGCTACTCAGGAAGCTGAGGCAGGAGAATTGTTTGAACCCAGGAGGCAGAGGTTACAGTAACCCGAGATCACGCCACCACACTCCAGCCTGGGTGACAGAGTGAGAGTCCGTCTCAAAAAAAAAAAAAAAAAAAAGGCTCTGAGAAGTACTGCAGTAAAGAAACCAGCTTCACTTTGTTTCATCGACCAGTACCATTCAATCACTGACATGGGACTTTGTTTCCCAAGGAATATCTACTACCATCTTACTAGTTTTTTTTGTTTGTTTGTTTGTTTGTTTTTACCAGGGTACACCACCACGCCCTGTTTTGCATTTTTAGTAGAGATGAGGTTTTGCCATGTTGGCCAGGCTGGTCCTCGAACTTCTGGCCTCAAGTGATCTGCTCGTTTTGGCCTCCCAAAGTATTGGAATTACAGGCGTGAGCCAGCGCACCCGGCCGGTCCTACTAGTTCTAACAGACTTAAAACCACAAGGTATTCAATGGAATCCAGAAAGAGCACCTTCCAGATTCCTTTCTGAAACCAGCATCTCTCAGAACTTGAATGCTGTGTTGGTTGCTATTTGAGTCCCTTCAGGAGACTGCAAAGGAAGGAAAAGCCTCATCTTCATTCTATAAAATAATGAAGGCAACTGGGCACAGTGGCTCATGCCTGTAATCCTAACACTTTGGGAGGCCAAAGTAAGAGGACTGCTTGAGGCCAGGAGTTCAAGACCAACCTAGTCAACATAGTGAGACCTTGTCTCTAAAAATAAAAAAATAAAGAAAAAAGAGTGAAGGCAACAGGCTAGAAACAATTTATAATCAAAAGATGTAGAATCTCAGTCGTTAGTACGAGATACAGTCCTTACTATACCATGAAATTCTACAGTAGAGTCCAAGGTCCACAATTGTCTAATAGATCCATTTTGGTTGGTCCATCTAGTGATTTTAAAAAATTTGAATGATTCAGCCAGGCGTGGTGGCTCACACCTGTAATCCCAGCACTTTGGGAGGCCGAGGTGGGTGGATCACGAGGTCAGGAGATCGAGACCATCCTGGCTAACGGGGTGAAACCCCGTCTCTACTAAAAATACAAAAAAATTAGCTGGGCGTGGTGGCGAGCGCCTGTAGTCCCAGGAGGCTGAGGCAGAATGACGTGAACCCGGGAGGCGGAGCTTGCAGTGAGCCGAGATCGCGCCACTGCACTCTAGCCTGGGAGACAGAGCCAGACTCCGTCTCAAAAAAAAAAAAAAAAAAAGAATATTTCACCTATATTTACAGATTGGGAGATTTCACATAAAAATCTCGATTTCTGGCTTTTTGTTTTTTTGAGAGAGTTTTGCTCTGTCGCCCAGGCTAGAGTGCAGTGGCGCGATCTCGGCTCACTGCAAGCTCCGCCTCCCGGGTTCACGCCATTCTCCTGCCTCAGCCTCCCAAGTAGCTGGGACTACAGGCACCCGCCACCGCGCCCAGCTAATTTTTTGTATTTTTAGTAGAGACGGGGTTTCACCGTGTTAGCCAGGATAGTCTCGTCTCGATCTCCTGACCCCGTGATCCACCCGCCTCGGCCTCCCAGAGTGCCGGGATTACTGATGTGAGCCACCGTGCCCGGCCTTGATTTCTGGCTTTCTTGAAAAGGCAACGTTCTGGCCGCACTGGCGGCATTGCTACCTGGCAATAGCTGGCTGTGGCATCTTCATTTAGATCAAGCTTGTCCAACCTGTGGCCTGTGGGCCGCATGCAGCCCAGGACGTCGGGACCTACTAACCTATTCATCTTACTTGCCCACTCCTGCAGATTTCTAAGCTTTCAATATCTTTTTTTTTTTTTTTTTTTTTTGAGAGGGTAGGGTCTCACTTTGTCACCCAGGCTGGAGTGCAGTGGCATGATCACGGCTCCCAGGGTCAAGGCATCCTCCTACCGCAGCCTCCCTCGTAGCTGGGACTACAGGCATGCAGCACCAGGCCCGACTAATTTTTTCTCTTTTTTTTTTTTTTTCTGTAGAGACGGGGTCTCATTATGTTGCCCGAGGTTTCAGTATCTTTTCCAAAGCAACATGAAAGAAATGTGACCGTAAATCAATCAGCTTCTTGGTGTGATATGTGCTGACGGCTAAGTGATAAACGAGTTGGTCAGAGAAAACTGGAAATATTTCCAAAGCCATGTTTACTCCCTTCACCCACCTGTGAGTCTTTGCCTTGGCTGTTTCCGACTCGGAATGTCCTTGCATTGATCTTCCCAATCACAGCCAGCTGAAATCAGCCTCCTTCCTGACGTATTCGGTAACTTCAGCTGATTGCCATCTCTCCTTCATCTCAACAACCTGTACCACACTCACTGGAGCACTTGGCTTTGCATCTTTAGTCGACCAGTTCAGATGTATACAACCTATAAGGTAGGGACGGAGGCTTCTACCTGCCTGTACCCCCTTTGGAGGGCCCACGAATACAGAGCTGAGCACAAAAGATGTTTAAAGGACATTTAGTCAAAAATGTCGCTTACAGGTAGGTCGTTATTTTAGCAAGGTAGTGCAGCGGTATGGCCGAGTCTACGCTTGGGAATTCATTTGCTGACTTATCATTTACTGACTAAAGCAAAGTTACTGGGGCCTCAGTTTCCTCATCTGCAACCCGGGGAGATGGCCAGTACCCATCACAATCGATTGCTATTAAGATTCAATGATAATGCAGATAAGGCACTTAATACAGTGTCCCCTCACCGTCCACACCACACGGGCACGCCCGCTTATTCCTGAGGACCGGGCTGGGACGTCGCCTCCTTTGTGTAGCCTTCCTACCCTGACTTCGCAGACTGCTCCCACCGCCTGGATCCATGCCCGTCCGCCCGCCCGCCCGCTCAGGGCTGAACGGCTGAGGTTGGCGCGCGGTGGAGAAAAGAGCCGCAGACTGAGGAAGGTCGGGAAGGAGAAAGGGACACACCAGACGCGGCGTCTTAATTCCCCTCCACCCACAGGCCCCCGAGCAGCAGCACCTCCGCCCCACCTCCCGCTCGCCCCGCCGGAAGCCGGTCAGAGCCAGCCGGAAGCCCCGCCCCCTAGAGACACCGCGGATAGGAGGAGCTCCCGCTCTTCGCTCAGCGGACCGCACTGCGGACACCGTGCAGCGCTGTTCACCCAGAAGCCAGCTGTGACCTTGGCTAAGCCAGTGACTTAACTCAGGCCCGTTCCCCGTTCCCACGTTGTTGCCAAGTCTTCAGCCTGGAAAGTAAACTGGCTTCAGGTATCCTGTTTAGATCCTTAAAATGAGGAACGGCAGGAGCACACTGCTGCCACCTCACCCCTTTTCACTTCATCCTGACGAAGCTGCAGTTTTGTTCATATTTCAACTCAAAGACGTATTAGGTTTTGGTTTGATGGCACTCACACAGCACTTGTGCAGAAAACAAGGTAAAGGGGGCCCATGGGTCTATCAGATAACCTGAACCTGAGACCTATCAATCTAGAGGAACAAACAGCTTGAAAAAGTGATCTAGAAGCTGTAAAGTCACGGAAGCTTCTTATCCCTATTGAAAGCAAGACATCCTATCCAATGGCAATACAAACGTTTACACAGTAAGTTAAAAAATATAGCCTGTCCATACAGTAACCTATCCATAGTAAGAAAGTGAAAAGGTTCAAGCCGGGCGCGGTGGCTCACGCCTGTAATCCCAGCACTTTGGGAGTCCGAGGTGGGCGGATCACGAGGTCAGGAGATCGAGACCACGGTGAAACCCCGTCTCTACTAAAAATACAAAAAAAAAAAATTAGCTGGGCGTGGTGGCGGGCGCCTGTAGTCCCAGCTACTAGGGAGAGGCTGAGGCATGAGAATGGCATGAACCCAGGAGGTGGAGCTTGCAGTGAGCCAAGATTGAGCCACTGCACTCCAGCCTGGGCGACATAGCGAGACTCCGTCTCAAAAAAAAAAAAAAAAAAAAGGTTCAAGAGGAAGTGTTTCCAACTAGCTTTTCTTATAGGCCGCCTTCTTCTCAATGACACCACTCCAGCTTCTGATATATCCTCAAATGCTGCTGCCCACTATAAAAAAAAAAATCTCATCAGTCCTGATTTCAGAAAAATTTTAGACCAACAAATCAGAGGTAAGAGACTGATCCACTGAAAACTAGGGAGTGTCCTAAATCACCACACACAAAACACAGGCTCTTTGTTTCAAGTTTTAATCAAAGCTTGTATATAGGATTACTTTATTCCTGCATCTTCTCAATTGTTTCTTCCTTGTATTTGCCCTTTTCCTTTCCTACTTGGCGAGATTTGGCTTTCCGTTCAAGGATCTTTTTGCGGTCTTTGTCCAGTTTTAGCCTAGTGATAACCACCTGCAGAAAAAGAAGAAAAAACACTCCCAGGCTTTAAATAATCACTAAAACACAAGGGAAAGCCCAACATTCAATACCATTTCCCAAACCTGGGGTAGGTGGATGCCT
Organism: Symphalangus syndactylus; assembly: GCF_028878055.3. NCBI lineage: Eukaryota > Metazoa > Chordata > Mammalia > Primates > Hylobatidae > Symphalangus > Symphalangus syndactylus. Next base: position 59,960,957 of record NC_072442.2, on the reverse strand, counting down.
AATAAGAAAAATTATTTAACTTTTAAAAAACTCCAGAAATCACTCTTTAGCCATCAAACCTGGCTTATTTACTAATTTCCTACCAACAAAGGAGAAAAGGCAAGATGGTATCAGTAATTCTTAAAGCCTCTTCTGTGCTTCATTATAAATTTTGTTTCTTTTTCACTGAGAAATATATGATTCTGCTCTTCTCACTACAGTTTTACAAGCTGTCATATACAAATATATTTGTTTCCAAAGTAACTTCAGGCTGGGTGCAGTGGTTCATGTGCCAATCACTTTGGGAGGCAGAGGTAGGTGGATCACCTGAGGTCAGGAGTTTGAGACCAGCCTGGCCAACACGGTGAAACCCCTTCTCAACTAAAAATACAATAAATTATCTGGGCATGGTGACACATGCCTATAACCCCAACTACCTGGGAGGCTGCGGCAGGAGAATCTCTGGCACCCTGAGGGGCGGAGGCTGCAGTGAGCTGAGATCGTGCCACTGCACGCTAGCCTGGGCGATCGAGCGAGACTCCATCTCAAAAAACAACAAAATAGCAGGGTGTGGTGGTGAATGCCTACTCAGGAGGCTACTTCAGGAGAATCGCTTGAACCCGAGAAGCAGAGGTTGCAGTGAGCTGAGATCGCACCATTGCACTTCCAGGTGGGCGACAAGAGCAAAACTCTGTCCAAAACAAAACCAAACAAACAAAAAAACCCACCCCCAAACAGAAAAATAATAAAGTATCTTCAGAATTTTTTTTTTTTTTGAGACGGAGTCTCGCTCTGTCACCCAGGCTGGAGTGCAGTGGCGCGATCTTGGCTCACTGCAAGCTCCGCCTCCCAGGTTCACGCCATTCTCCTGCCTCAGCCTCTCTGAGTAGCTGGGACTACAGGCGCCCGCCACCACGCCCGGCTAATTTTTTTGTATTTTTAGTAGAGACGGGGTTTCACCGTGGTCTCGATCTCCTGACCTCGTGATCCGCCCGCCTCGGCCTCCCAAAGTGCTGGGATTACAAGCGTGAGCCACCGCGCCCGGCCCGTATCTTCAGAATTTTAATGCTAGAAATTAAAGGTAGCATCCACACATAATTCCACCTGCAAAATCTTTAGTGAGAAGATGACAATACAGATCTTACTCCAACAGTTCCAATCCTAAAAGACATTCAAATTATGATAAACTTTAATTTTTCTTTTTTTTGAGATAGTCTCGCTCTGTCGCCCAGGCTGGAGTGCAGTGGCTCGCTCTCGGCTCACTGCAAGCTCCGCCTCCCGGGTTTTGCGCCATTCTCCTGCCTCAGCCTCCCGAGCAGCTGGGACCACAGGCGCCCGCCACCACGCCTGGCTAATTTTTTGTATTTTTAGTAGAGACGGGGTTTCACCGTGTTAGCCAGGATGGTCTCGATCTCCTGACCTCGTGATCTGCCTGCCTCGGCCTCCCAAAGTGCTGGGATTACAAGCGTGAGCCACCGCACCCGGCCAACTTTAGTCTTATGAATGCGAGGAAAGGGTGAAAAGAGGTGCTGGAAATACAGCATGCAGGCCAAACATAAATCTCCACAGTCACTGAACTCATATTCTAGTATAGGGAGCCCGAAAACATTTACAAGTGAATCTACATCACTTTGATAGAGAAAGAAGGCAAGTGTGAGGAGGCCGAGGGGCTTTCTAGAGTGATCAAGCAAAGCCCTACTGATAAAGCTGCATTCAAACAGAGACCTAAAGTGGTGAGCAATCTATGCACAAGTATCTGGAAGAGAACAGCAAGTCGAAAGGTTCAAAGGCAGGAGATTATCAGGTTTCACAGGTGTGTTTCTCAAACTTGAATAAGAATCAACCGGAGGGCTTAGAACATACACCTGGGTCACAAGCCCTAATTTTGCCTCAGTAGGCCTGGGCTCTTAGAATCTAGTCTGCTAGGAGGCAAGCAGACTAGAACATATAGAATGGAAAAAGATGTCAGAAGGGAAGATCAGTTAAGGTCATTTTTTTTTTTTTGAGATGGCGTTTTCACTCGTTGCCCAGGCTGGAGTGCAATGGCGCGATCTTGGCTCACTGCAACCTCTGCCTCCCGGGTGCAAGCAATTCTCCTGCCTTAGCCTCCTAAGTAGCTGGGATTACAGGCGCGTGCCACCACGCCTGGCTTTTTTTTTTTTTTTTTGTATTTTTAGTAGAGATGGGGTTCACCAGTTGGCCAGGCTGGTCTTGAACTCTTGACCTCAAGTGATCTGCCTGCCTCGGCCTCCCAAAGTGTTGGGATTACAGGCGTCAGCCACTATGCCTGGCCACATCAGTTAAGGTCTTACAGGCCAATGTGATGGCAAAGAGCAGACAGAATTCTAGGTATTATAATGAGACAGCAGTCCACAGATCTTATAAACTGATGTGGGGTATATAATAAACCAGTCAAAATGACATTTTTGGTTGGACAAGGCAGCTCACAACTATAATCCCAACACTTTGGGAGGCCTAGGTGGGAAGATAGCTTCTGGCTAGCAGTTTGAGACCAGAGCCTGGGTAACACTGCAAGAGCCCGTATTAAAAAAATTTCTAAATGACATTTTGGCCTGAGCAATTAGGAAGATAGAGAGCTGCCATACACTATGACGGTTTGAACATGCCAAGTTTGGGATACTAATTAGATATCTAAGTTGAACTGCGCAATTGCCAATTGGATATTGAGTACAGAGTTTAGGGGAAGAAGAGAGTCCTAAGACTGGAATGAGACATGAAAATGATTACTGAGTTACTCAAAGATCAACTGTCACATGCTGCACTAACATGTACAGTACAAAAAGACTTAAGAATCTGCTACCAAATTGGTGACCTTTAAAACAACTTATCTGGTGATGAGAAGCGAAAAGTATGACTGGAGTAGGTTAAGGAATGGGAAAGTCCTTACTCTTAAGAGATATACACTGAAGTAATTACAGGTGAAGTGTCATGATCTTTTTTTAGTAAATTCACTGGGGGTGAAGAAAATGGATAAAGAACACGTGACAAAATTTTAATAGCGAATTCTAGGTCAGAAATATACAGGTGTTTTACTATACCAGCCTTTTGACTTTTCTGAGGTTTAAACATTACATTTGTTGGCCGGGTGCCCAGCACTTTGGGAGGCCAAGGCGGACAGATCACGAGATCAGGAGATCGAGATCATCCTGGCCAACATGGTGAAACCCCGTCTCTACTAACAAATACAAAAAATTAGCCAGGCGTGGTGGCAGGTGCCTGTAGTCCCAGCTACTGGTGAGGCTGAGGCAGGAGAGTGGCGTGAACCTGGGAGGCGGAGCTTGCAGTGAGCCGAGATTGCGCCACTGCACTCCAGCCTGGGCAACAGAGCAAGACCCCGTCACAAAAAAAAAGAAAAGAAAAACCAGGGCCAAAGTGCCGTTTCATCTTACAAAAACCTACTTCCCAAATTTTAAGAGCTATGAATTATTGATTGTTAATCAGCTTACTGATAGCTTTTGAAGAAAAAGCACATTTTTTAATATACATAATGGGACGGGCATAGTGGCTCATGCCTCTAATCCCAGCACTTTGGGAGGCTGAGTCAGGCAGATCACCTGAGGTCAGGAGTTCAAGACCAGCCTGGCCAACATGGTGAAACCTTTTGGTCAACATGGTGAAATTTTGTACTAAAAAGTACAAAAATTAGCCGGGTGTAGTGGTGCACGACTGTAGTCACAGCTACACTCAGGAGGCGGAGGCTGTGGTGAGCCGAGATTGTGCCACTGCACTGTGGCCTGGGTGACAGAGCAAGTCTCAAAAACAAACAAACTAAACACAATGACCGTTAAAGACACTCTGATGTCAGAAACATTTTAAATGGTATTAGAATTTTCAATACAAATGCAGTAGTATTTACTTTAAAATGTTTCTTTTCTAGCCCATGTAAAATCAAGGACTATTTCTATGGGCTTGTTCTGTAAATAATCGCATGTCAACAATGATTGCCATAATCCTCTTCTCTCAAGTATTCTCAAAAACACCTACCTTGCTGGGGTGAATGCCAACGTGGACAGTTGTGCCATTAGCCTTTTCCCGCTGCACCCGTTCGATGTAGATAACATATTTCTTCCTGTAAACCTGGACTACTTTGCCAATTTGCTGACCTTTATAGTGTCCTCGTACAACCTAAGTGCAAATTCAAAAGTAACAAATATTTGAATAAAAGATTAACCTTGTAAATCAAGTAAACAAACTCACGCATACACCATTCACCCTATCATTATATTAAAAGGTTAAAAAAAAGAGCCCACTTCAGCCACCTGTAAGAAGTTGACAACAAGGAATTTGTTACTCCATCTCAAAAGCAGCAACAGACCAAGAGTATTTAAATCTGAACCCATTAATGTGTCCAACCTAGTGCTAGTCAGAGGGCAGCAACAAATGCTTAAGGGAACAAACCAATTCTTTCCCAAAGGTTAACGGACAGGAATCCTAGTGGTTCTCAGTTTGTGAGGACAAGTGTTTCTGAACAGAAGATTCTTCTTCCCAGTTTGTGACTTTCTTGCATTGATATGTATTGAAAACAGAGATGACTGTTTTCAAGGTCTACTGGCAAGTTTAGCACTACTGCAGCAGGGACCAACGGCTGTTCTCAACCCACACTGCTTATCTGGGAACCCATTTCATCTTTTTGAAATAGGCATGAAAAAATATTGATGATGTGTATGTAAATGGCTTTAGAGACTGCCTGAATTCTTTAATCACTAGCTGCACTACAGATTACACCTAAGGGTCATTTATAGAAACCTTCACCTAAATAGATCCAACAAATTATTTACCTGTAAGCGCAAACGATAATATGACTATGCTTCAGTTACAGTTCCTGAATCTAGATTTGGAGCAATTCTGTTTACTGGTCCTCAACTGCCTCTTCAATGACCAAATATGTCCTTGTTCATTCCTGGGTGCAGACCAAACTAACTTTGGGAAGAACACAGTCTACAGTTTAACTTTGAAACAAAGACGCTAACAGTCCTTTCCTGAAACAAACCCCCTTCTAGCCTGGGTACCAGACTGCCTTTGTAGGACTAACAAATTAGCGCAAGACTAGAAATTACAGTTTAGGCAGCTAGAGGCTTCCCCAATTGCTCCTAGGGATAACACACTGTAAAGCCTAAGATTTGCCTGATTTTTTTTTTCAGACCCTGCACTGATGGATCCGCTGGTGCCATCCAGATCAATAAACTGGCTCATCTGATCTTGTGGCCCCCATCCAGGAACCAACTCAGAGCAAGAAGACAGCTTCAACTCCTTATGCCTTCACCTCTGATGCGACCTATCAACACGCCCCACTCCCTGGCCCCCTACCCGCCAAATTATCCTTAAAAAAACTCCAGTCCCTAAATTTTCTGGGAGACTGATTTGAGTAATAAACTCTGGTCTCCCATTCTGGCTCTGCATGAATTAAACTCTTTCTCTATTACAATTCCTGTCTAGATAAATCGGCTCTATCTGGACAGCAGGCAAAATGAGCCTGTTGGGTAGTCACAATATATTGATAAAAGGATAATCCCAAAGCAATGTTCTGATTATGTCACCTCATTATGGTCACATCATCTGACGTTTGAGAAAACTGATTTTCCAGCAGGATCCCCAGGAGTTGGAGACCCCTCTGTACAAAAACAAAAAAAGGTCCCACATAGGAGCATCACTTGAGCCCAGAAGAGCCACGACCACGCAACTGCACTCCAGTCTGGGTAAGAGTGAGACCCTGTCTCAGCTGGGCGCGGTGGCTCACGCCCGTAATCCCAACACTTTGGGAGGCTGAGGCGGGTGGATCACCTGATGTCAGGAGTTCGAGACCAGCCTGCCCAACATGGTGAAACCCCGTCTCTACTAAAAACACAAAAATTAGCCAAGCATGGTGGCGGGTGCCTGTAATCCCAGCTACTTGGGAGGCTGAGGCAGGAGAATCACTTAAACCCAGGAGGTGAAGGTTGCAGTGAGCTGAGATCGCACCATTGCACTCCAGCCTGGGGGACAAGAGCGAGACTTTCTCTCTCAAAAAAAAAAATTGATTTTCACCAAATAATACAATTAAAAACTGAAAAGCAGCTTACTTATTGTTTTTTGGTCCCTGGCTCAACTCATCTTGCCACTCTTTGGGAGCAAGAGTCTCAGAAGCATCTTTCTCAGGAATGCAATCCCTCTTCTAAGCTAAGTGCGTAAAATATCCATCAAGACAATGAAAACAAGTAGGGATACACACCTGAACTTCATCATCCTTTCGGATGGGCATGGATCGCACGTTGTACTTCTGTCTCAGCTCCTTGGAAAGAGGGGAAGACATAATCTTCCTTCGAATGTGGGAAGGTGCATTGAAATGCCTTTTGCGATTCTTGCTTCGGTCGGAAGTCACAAAGGGATTAAACTTCATTTTGGCTAAATAAAAAGTTAAAAAGACTTAGATGACCAAAATCTCATCCAGCTTCGAAACAAATAACCGCAATGATTTTATCTTGATAGTCCAGAATGATCATAGGTACTGTCGTGTTGTGCAACTTCAACAAAAACTGCTTGATCAGAAGGGCCTATCAATCGAAGCTCGAAACTTTTTATTTTTTGCTTTATTCGGGTGTTTTCCGTATATGTTTACGGACTAAAGACTTTTGCATCAAAAACACTTGTCCTAGTTACAAGACCTTTTAGTTACACTCTCCCAACTCCTCAAGTAGTGCCTGAGGGAATCAAGACTGGACTCACATCTCTGCTGAGCAGACCGACAACGCAATTAACTATAACCTCACGTTTTAGAAGGTACAATCAACGTTCATCTTCTACGGGCTTAAGAGTGAATACATATAGCCCCTCCAAAATGAATAAGGCCCACCATCCCGAACCTGGGAAAGCCTGCACACGTCTCAGGTCCTAAAAGCCTCCCAGTGGGCAACTGTAGTCTGGAAGTTCCGTGAAGGCTTTACCGAGAGGTTACTTCGAGACCATTCTCTAGGAAACGACACTACCCAGACTCCAGTCTATTTCCACAGGCTCCCTTCCCTCAGCTCGTTTTCGAGTCCCCAAATCCCCGGTCCCTCCGTCCCTCTCCGGCCCGGCGGCCCTTGATTTAAGGGAGCAACAGGTAAAAAACCACCCAGCCTCTCCTTCCTGGCTGCTACTCGGTCGACAAGAGACTCTCGGGGTCCCCGCGGTCGGAAGCCACCATGCCCAAGAACGGATGGCTGCGGATTACACCCGCTTACCCGCCGAATCCTTACCCGCTCCGGCTTCGGTGATGGCCGCAAAAGGGAAGAGAACTACAGGCTGCTTCCGGTTCTGTAAGTTTACGAAAGATCTCGCGAGACCTATGTCCCTCGGAGCGAGAGGGGCGCGGAGTTTGAGCGAGAGGAGTAAACTGGGAAATAAATTTATGGCTAGTGTCACCTACTGGCTAGGAGGGGAACTGCGAGGGATTGCAAAACTCCCCTCTTCCAGGTCCTAGTGTCTCCCTTCCGAGACCCGGGTGCTGCCGCTGAATCCTCTGGGTAGGGTAGTCCCCGGGCGATTGGCTACGGCTGCTCAGGGTCCAACTGCCCCTGGGGGTGATGAAGGAACGAGCGGCCCCAGGAGACCGCCCAGGAGACCCCCCCTGGTACCTTCACTCCCAGGTGCCGGGGCGGGGGCCGGCACCCCTTAGCCGGGGAAGGGCAGGCCCTGCTTCTGGCCGCCAGGAGGCGCGGGGACGCCGGCCGGCCGGTCGCCTGGGTCCCTGCACTCACCGTCCCCGCCCGCCCGTGGCGTGGGCGCGGCCAGAGTGCCGGTCCTTTAACAAGCTCCATTGCGACGCCGGCCACCGCCCCTGCACCTCGGCGTCTGCTGACCGCACCGCGGGGCCCGCCAGAGATTTCTTGCGAGGACGGAGGCCACCGATCACCCCCTATCCCCGCGGAAATAGGTCCAAGGCCGCGTTTCTAAGGCGCCCCCAGTGCTGTGGGAGGTGCTGGTCCAGACCACGCTTCGAAGGAGCCGGGCGAGAGGAAGCCTCTCCGTACGGGGAGCTGCGCGGGTTTCTAAATGCTCGGCCTGTTTGCGTCCAGTTCAGGACCAGACGGAAGCCGTGCGCTCCCTGCAAATGGTTTCTTTCTTTTCTTCTTCTTCTTCTTCTTTTTTTGTGCCTTTTTCTTCTTTTTGAGACAGTTTCGCTCTTGTTGCTCAGGCTGCAGCGCACTGGCACGATCTCCACTCACTGCAACCTCCGCCTTCCGGGTTCAAACGATTCTGCCTCAGCCTGCTGAGTAGCTGGGATTACAGGCGCCCGCCACCACGCCCGGCTAATTTTTGCATTTTTAGTAGAGACGAGGTTTCACCATGTTGGCCAGGCTGGTCTCGAACTCTCGACCTCAGGCAATCCTCCCGCCTCAGCCTCCCAAAGTGCTGGGATTACAGGCGTGAGCCACCGCGCGTGGCCCCTGCAAATGGTTTCTGAGGCAGCGGCAGTGCAGCAGGCACCGGCGCTGAACGGCTTCTGCTGAATGAATGACACGGGTGTCACAGTGACAGAGGACATGCGTTTCACAAGAATACCGAAGACGTAGTGAGCCTTCTGAATGTGGGGACGCTCTTCTCTACACTTTACATCATGAATTCTTTTAATCCACAAAATGGCCCTGTTGTTGCTGGTATTATTGTCCCCATTTTACAGATTGGGCAACTCAGCCACAGAGAAATGAGAGGAACTTGGTGCAAGGTTATACAAGACCCATAAGTCACAGCAGAACCCGTGCAAGCTGCTCCCCGGCCTCTTCTGGGAACTGTATATGGCCCCAATTTGTGGGAACCTCATAGTCAGGACTGCCCAGAGGATGGTCAGCAAGGAACATACGTTTATATGATTTAAAAATAGTTGTGTTCTTAAATATGCTGTGAAGGAAGTAGCCCTCATAACTGAAAAATTCAGCAAGAATTCCTCTGCTGCGACTCTTTTCAACAAATATTTACGAGGCATCTTTCCTGGGCCGGCCCTGAAACTAGACACTGGCGATGCAAAATAGGTCAAAGTTTGTGCCTGCAGGAAGTTTACTGTCTACAAGGAGAGATAGACAAGGAAATCAACAGCCGCGAGACCACAGGAAAAGTGCTGGCTGAGCCAGCTGCCCTTGCTGCCTCTGTGATTCAGGAGCAGAAGGGAGCTCTGGGGTCAGGGAAGACTTCTGGGGTGAGGTCAGCATTGACTGGAATTGGAAGAATGTTAACATTGGCTCCACAAGGCAGTGGGAATTGCTTGAAGGAAGGCTTGGAGGTGTGAAGCAGCGTGACTGGCGTTTTCCAGGAACCAGGTCCTTGCTGCTGAAGAGAGGCATTCAGAGGGGAGCCCAGGGGCTCTAGGGCTGAGCTGAATGTGATTCGGGTCTGGAAGTCCTAGGGAGCTGCCGAAGGTGCCTGCCTTCCTACCTTGCCTGCCTTTCTGGCCTTCACATTGTCACTCCTCTTTCTTCCTACTGTCCTTACTAGTTTCCCAACTCCCTTCCTGTTCGGGTGTCCCCATCGTCTTCCTCTCTTCCCACCAAGGCCCTCTCTGTTTCCTCAGCCCTCGAATCCTCTGCTGACACCCTACCCTCCCAGGCCTTCCTTCCTTTCTCCCTCTGTTCAATATCTAGTCTCAAAATGAAACTTTCAGGCTGGGCGTGGTGGCTCACGCCTGTAATCCTAGCACTTTGGGAGGCCGAGGCAGGCAGACTTGAGGTCAGAAGTTAAGGCCAGAAGTTTAAGACCAGCCTGGCCAGCATGGCGAAACCCCAACTCTACTAAGAAAACAAAAATTAGCCGGGCGTGGTGGTGTGCACCTGTAATCCCAGCTACTTGGGAGGCTGAGGCAGGAGAATCGCATGAACCTGGGAGGCGGAGCTTGCAGTGAGCGGAGATCGTGCCACTGCACTTCAGCCTGGGAGACAGAGCAAGACTCTGTCTCAAAAAAAAAAAAAAAAATTAAACCTTCAGCCCACTCTCCATACAGCATAACACTTGATACAGTGTGAAAATTTGCAGGGTACAAATTGTCCATACAGATGCAAATGGCCAGTAGCCTAGTTAGAAACATCCCTATCTGTTTTTTTTTTGACGCAGAGTCTCGTTCTGTCACCCAAGCTGGAGTACAGTGGCACAATATTGGCTCACTGCAACCTCTGCCTCCCGGGTTCAAGCAATTCTCCTGCCTCAGCCTTCTGAGTAGCTGAGATTACAGGCATGAGCCATTACTCCCGGCTGGCTGATTTTTTTATTTTTGGTAGAGATGGGGTTTCACCACGTTGGCCAGGATGGTCTCGAACTCCAGACCTCAAGTGATCTGCCCACCTCGGCCTCCCAAAGTGCTGGGATTACAGGTGTGAGCCACCAAGCCTGGTCATCCCTTTCTCTCTCTCTTTTTTTTTTGAGACGGAGTCTCGCTCTGTCACCCAGGCTGGAGTGCAGTGGCGCCATCTCGGCTCACTGCAAGCTCCGCCTCCCGGGTTCATGCCATTCTCCTGCCTCAGCCTCCTGAGTAGCTGGGACTACAGGCTCCTGCCACCATGCCCGGCTAATTTCCTTTTGTATTTTTAGTAGAGACGGGGTTTCACCGTGTTAGCCAGGATGGTCTCAATCTCTGGACCTCGTGTTCTGCCCACCTCGGCCTCCCAAAGTACTGGGATTACAGGCGTGAGCCACTGTGCCCGGCCCCCTTTGTCTTAACGTGTCTGTTGGGTGCCTTGCCTTCACCCTGCAGCCTAGTCTGACTGCTCTCTCTCTCGCTTGCTGCCCACATTCCTCTTCCTGGATTTGAAAAAGGTCCCTTTAGGATCATTTTGAAGCCTTCAGACATAGCAAAGCAGGGATTATAGCTAGATTCCACACCCCGAGTTGATTAGACTCAACTTTTTTCTAAACACCAAGCTGTCAGGTTCATTCATTCACTCATTCTCCAAATATTTCTCCAGCTCTTACTGTTTACTGAATTCTGTGTCAGGCACTGGAGATACCAAGATCTATAAGATCTAGCCTCCCCTGAAGGAGCACTTCGTTGAGGAGGAGACAGATGTGACCACATAAGCATAATCAAGTGTCACCGATGGATGCTTTGTGGGGGATGGGGGGGCGGCTTAGGAGCCGGCAGTTCCCTTGAGCAAGGAAGTCTTCAGAGGTAACCCTGGAATTATACTGTTTATGAAAAGCTAGGTAGGAGTTTTCCGGGTAGATGGGATGGAGTGGGAGTTGGGGTTGGGGGTGGGGGGAGTGTGTTTCAGGCGGAGTGAGGCTCATAAGCAAAGGCCCAGGCCTGCACCCCACTGCGTATTGGGAACTGCAAGTGGTTTGTGCTGAGAATGAGCTGTGGAGTTAATTTATCCCGGTAGGAGGAGTTGTAAGGGTGAGGCAAAGTTGTTTATTGTGTGTCCCTGAAAAAGGAGTTTTTTTTTTTGAGATGGGGTCTCGCTCTGTCACCCAGGTTGAAGTGTAGTGGCACAATCTCGGCTCATTGTAACCTCTACCTCCTGGGTTCAAGCGATCCTCCTGCCTCTGCCTCCCGAGTAGCTGGGATTACAGGTGCACGCCACCACGCCTGGCTAATTTTTGTATTTGTAGTAGAGACGGGGTTTCACCATGTTGGCCAGGCTAGTTTCGAACTCCTGACCTCATGATCCGCTTGCCTCAGCCTCCTGAAGTGTTGGGGTTACAGGCATGAGCCACTGCACCTGGACCCAAAAAGGACATTTATACTGACGAGGAGGTCAAAAGGAGATAGCAGCTGAGTGGTCTTGTGAGTCACACAGGGTTCAGTGAGGGGAGAGGTTATGGAACTGTTTCTGAGGGGCACAGAGGTCTCTAATATGCCTGCCCAGGATCCTGGCAACCCTCATCAGGGCCCTGCTGGCAATGCTATGGATCCTTAAGCTTGACTGGTAGGCTCAGACTGTGTAAGTGTGTATTACAGTTAAAGGTTATTATGAGGATGGGAAGTGGCTGTGTGTGTGTGTGGCAGGGGTTGGGGTGCCTCTGGACAAGGGGAGGAAGAGAAGAGCAAATAAGTTTAACCCTAGGCATCCATCCCTCTATCTATCTATATATCTATCTACTATCTATGTATCTTTTTTTTTTTTTTTGGAGACGGAGTCTGGCTCTGTCGCCCAGGCTGGAGTGCAGTGGCGCGATCTCGGCTCGCTGCAAGCTCCGCCTCCCGGGTTCACGCCATTCTCCTGCCTCAGCCTCTCCGAGTAGCTGGGACTACAGGCGCCCGCCACCACGCCCGGCTAATTTTTTTGTATTTTTAGTAGAGACGGGGTTTCACCGTGGTCTCGATCTCCTGACCTCGTGATCCGCCCGCCTCGGCCTCCCAAAGTGCTGGGATTACAAGCGTGAGCCACCGCGCCCGGCCCTCTGTCTATCTATCTGTCTGTCTGTCTATCTATCTATCTATCTATCTATCTATCTATCTATCTATCTATCTATCTATCTATCTATCTCTGTCTGTGTAATGGTATTGTCCTGTAGTGCCCTGACCACATGATGGTTGCTTAAAACAAAAGATTTTATTTGAAAACAAAGAGGAAAAGAAGAGAAGGGGGAATCAAAATAAGCACATTCAGTGACAGGGCCAGAGAAATGCTCAGGACCTCAGGAACGCTGAGAACATTAAACTTTTAACCCTTACTCCTTGGGCGCCTGTTAGCATAAGATGTCACACCTCCAACCAGACAAACCAGCCCCACTGAGCCAGTAGCTGACACTCTGAACCACAGGACAGGTGGTTTGGCAGCTCTTGACTGTTCTTGGGGCAGTCTTACCTGGCAACAGGTGTGTACACTGAAGATATCTTTAGCTTCTAATAATTTTTCAATTCAGTTTTTGATTGATACATTTACTTGGTTCAAACATCAAAAGGTATAAAAGGTAAAGTGAGTCTGGGTGCAGTGGCTCACACCTGTAATCCCAGCACTTTGGGAGGTCAAGGCGGATCAAAAGGTGAGGCGATCGAGACCATCCTGGCTAACACGGTGAAATCCTGTCTCTACTAAAAATACAAAAAAATTAGCTAGGCCTGGTGGCGGGTGCCTGTAGTCCCAGCCACTCGGGAGGCTGAGGCAGTAGAATGGCGTGAACCCTGAAGGCGGAGATTGCAGTGAGCCGAGATTGCACCACTGCACTCCAGCCTGGGCGATAGAGAAAGACTCCATCTCAAAAAAAAAAAAAAAAAAAAAAGGTAAAGTGAAAACTCCCCTTCCCACTCCATCATTTTCTCATTCCTTTCCATGGCTAGTCAGAATTTTTAGTGTTTTGTACATCTTTCCTTCCCTCCTTCCTTCCTTCCTTCCTTCCTTCCTTCCTTCCTTCCTTCCTTCCTTCCTCCCTCCCTCCCTCCCTCCCTCCCTTCTGCCCTTCTTGTCTTTCTTGTCTTTCTGTCATCAAGGTCTTACTCTGTTGCTCAGGCTGGAGTACATTGGTGCAATCATAGCCCACTGCAGCCTCCTGGGCTCAAGGGACCCTCCCACCTCAACCCCCTGAGTAGCTGGGGCTACAGAGGTGCGCCACCACACCCAGGTAATTGCAATTTTTTTTTTAATAGAGATAGGGTCTCACTATATTGCCCAGGCTAGTCTTGAACTCCTGGCCTCAAGCAATCCTCCCACCTTGGCCACCCAAAGTGCTGGGCGTGAACCACCACGCCCTGCATTCCCACTTTTTTGATGCATAAGTAAGCAAATAGGAATGTAAATTGTTATTCCCCCGCTTTCTTTTTCTTTTTTTTAAGACAGAGTCTCGCTCTGTCGCTCAGGCTGGAGTGCAATGGTGCGATCTCAGCTCACTGCTACTTCCGCCTCCTGGGTTCAAGCAATTCTCCTGCCTCAGCCTCCCTATTAGCTGGGATTACAGGCATGTACCACCACGCCTGGCTAATTTTTGTATTTTCAGTAGAGACAGGGTTTCACCATGTTGGCCAGGCTGGTCTTGAACTCCTGACCTCAGGTGATCCGCCCGCCTCGGCCTCCCAAAGTGTTGGGATTACAGGCGTGAGACATTGTGCCTGGCCCATTTCCTGCTCTTTCTATACAAATTGTAGTATCCAGTATCCAGTGTTCCACACCTTGCTTTTCCTCATTTTCCATTGTACCTTGGAGACATTCCATATAAGTTAATTGAGTCCTTTCTTGTTCTTTTTTTTTTTTCTTTTACAGCTGCATGATATTCCCTGGACCTTAAGATAGATAACCAGTACCCTATTGATTAGCATGTAGGGTTTTTCCAATCCTTTGTTTTTATAAACAATGCTGCAATTATATAGCATCATATGTATGCTGCTGCCCATACATGCAAGTATATCTGTAGGATGTTTCTAGAACAGGAATTGCTGGAGCAAAGCAGAAATTTTGGTAGATAATGTCACATTGCCCTTGATAGGGATTTTAATAATATGCATTCCCACTAACCATTCCCCTGCCTCCCTCAGCTTCAGTAGCAGAGTGGGTTATGAGGCTTCCAGGTTTTGACAAGCTCATAGGTGAAAAATGGCATGGCAGCAGAATTTTAATTTTAATTTAATGGCATGCCAGCAGAATTTTAATTTTAATTTCTTTTGCAAGTGTGGTTGAATAGATGTGTAAAAGCCATTTGTGTTTGCATTTCAAACTTTTTATTTTCCTTTCCTTTTTTTTTTTTTTTTTTTTTGAGACAGAGTCTCACTGTGTCACCCAGCTGGAGTGCAGTGACATGATCTCGGCTCACTGCAACATCCCAGGTTCAAGCAATTCTTCCAGGTTCAAGCACTTCCCAGGTTCAAGCGATTCTCCTGCCTCAGCCTCCCGAGTAGCTGGGATTACAGGTGTGTGCCACCACACTCGGCCTAATTTTTTGTATTTTTAGTAGAGACGGGGTTTCACCATACTGGCCAGTCTGGTCTCGAACTCCTGACCTCGTGATCCACCTGCCTCAGCCTCCTAAAGTGCTGGGATTACAGGAGTGAGACACCGCATCAAACTTTTTCATCTAAAGTGAATTGTCCTTCACGTCCAGGCTCGGAGCTTCCCACATAAATTGCAAAGTCTCTGGAATCTTTGAGAAAATATATACCTTTATTTTTAAAATAGCTTTTGGCATTCTCTGAAAATAAAAGGATTTGCAGCTACAGGTCACCATTGAACATACGAAAACACTGAGGGTATTTTGAAAGAAACTTTTGGCAAATATGGCAGAATCTGAAAAGACTAGAACCAGGTTCCCAGAAATTCATGACACTGTTTAAAACAGCCTGGCTGAGGTTAAAAGAGACTCATTGGAGTCTTTGCAAATTAAACATTATTTTTATTCCTATAATGAATATTTTCCCCATGGAATCCATCTATATCCCTTCCCTCCAATAGCACCTGTGCTCTTCTGTAAATTTTTTTTTTTTTTAGACGGAGTCTCCCTCTGTCACCCAGGCTGGAGTGCGGTGGCACGATCTCGGCTCACTGCAACCTCCGCCTCCCGGGTTCAAGCGAATCTTCTGCCTCTCCTGAGTAGCTGGGACTACAGGCATGTGCCACCACGCCTGGCTAATTTTTGTATTTTTAGTAGAGACGGGTTTCACCATATATTGGCCAGGCTGGTCTCGAACTCCTGACCTTGTGATCCACCCGCCTCGGCCTCCCAAAGTGCTGGGATTACAGGCGTGAGCCACTGCGCCTGGCCACTTCTGTAATCTTGAAATGAGCACAGAGAAGCCCACAAGTGCTTTTAAAGCAGCCCTCTCTATGTCCCAAATATCCCCTGTAGTGGGGCCCAATTCCCCAGCAGTCCCCAAATGACCACCACCACTGCAGGCATTTAGGAACTAGATAAAACGTAGACTGCTATTTCTTCCCCCACAGACAGCAAATTGCCCAGAGGGGTATAGGTTGAGGGAGGTTGGGGCTCAGCTGTGGGCAGATCACCACTTATTTGAGATAATTGCTGGAGGTTTTTGTTGTTTTCCGTTGAAAGGTGTTGGTTGACTTACGGACTTCAATAAACAGCCAATAGCCATCCCCGAATGACTCAGGCTAGACCCAACCTGACGCTCTTCACAGTCCAACGTGGGGGCCCCAGGGAAAGAGACCTCGAGGAGCAGCTGACGGCACCTGGGCCTCAGCATTCCTCGGTTGAGATGGCGGCGTCCCTGACAAGCACAGCTGTTTTCCTCCCCACCCTTCCTCACCCAGCCCAGCCTGGCAATCCACCTGGGAAACTGGCCCAGCTGGTGTGGCGTCTAAATGAGTGGCTGGGTCATGAGGAGGAGGACTAGCTGGGAGGGAGGCGGTAGCCCCCAGGGTTTCGTTTGCCCACATAGTTCTCAGCTGACTCAAGGCTCGCCTGTCAGGCTTCCCCTCCACTCCCCGCCACCCTTGAGAACCCAGGACTCAAAGTTTGGATCCCTCCTTGGGCCTGGAGGGCTCAGGGAGACCTCTGGCTCCGTTCGTGGGGCACTCTGCTGGGGTGGCCTCTATCAACAAACCCCTGTCTCTGGATCTGGCCTCAGCTTTCCAGGAAGAACAGTTTCTGTTCATTCTCCCAGAAATTCTGGGGCAGCCTCTGAGATCAGCTTCTTCAGGGAAGCCCTTTTAAGCTGGCAGGTTGGGGACAGGGAGAGTTAGGGGGTGGGTGCTGTGGTGGAGGTCCAGGTTGAGTGCTGAGATTCTGGGCGCCCCCTTCTGTCTGTTCCCGAGGGCAAGCCATAAATCCTGGGTGGGAATTCTGGCCTGGAGGATCCTGCCATCGGCCAGCCCAGCAGTACGTCTGCCGGCAGGGTTTCCTTGTCCCGGGGAAGGGGCCCACCTGGCTTTGGGCAGGTCACCTGGCAGGTAAGGTCTGCCGCTCAGGGCTGGTGAGCCTGCAGGAGGGCAGTGACCACCCATCTTCCCAGCCTAGCGGAAGGGGAAGGCATCTGCTGAGGATTCACGTGGGGAACATGCGCTGCGCGCCTGGAGTCAGCTCCAGCCTCTCTGTCGAGCGGAAGCCCCTGCGGGGGTCGGGGAAGCCCAAGGCCCTCTCTGTGCCCAGGTCCTCCCCTCTGCCTGCCCACGTGCCCCTCGGAGCTTGGTAGCACCAGGGCTGCCGTGGGGCCTCCTGTCCCACCCCAGGCCACGGCTAGCCCGGCGGCCTCCCTGCGGTGCGGCTCACGCCTGCTTCCTCACCAGCAGCACCCAGGGCAGGATGGCGGCCACCACGGCCACCACGGCGATGAGCGTGATGAGCAGCAGGGCCCGTGATCGGCAGCAGAAGGCGCGGGCGGAGCGGGGCGCCGGGGAGGCCTCCGAGAGCTCTGCCAGGCTGCGGCGGGGCAGCACGCTGTCATGCTCCCCCAGGGGCATCCCGTGGCGGCTGATGACGAAGACCTGCGACTCCCGGGGCAGGCTGGGCAGCAGGTCCAGGGAGAGCTGGGCGCTTTGGCCCGGGCTGCCTGGTGGCCTGGCCTGGCCCAGAGGTGGCCTCCAGGCGGACGAGGAGGCGGCCAGGGGGTTTGTGTGGCCCAGGCTGTCCAGTGGGGGCACGGAGGGCAGGCCCACGGGCACAGCCAGCGTCTGGGAGCTCTTGTCCAGCATGGAGGGCCAGCGGGAGCTCTTCTTGCTGAGGAACGTGACGTAGCGGCAGATGGGGCAGACCAGGGTCCTCTGGACCTGCCCATCCACCCGGGTGGACAGCAGGTACTTGACCAGGCAGTCATGGCAGAACACATGGCCACAGCTCAGCGTCCGGCTGGCGCCCTCCAGGTCCCGGAACTTCTCGTAGCACACGGGGCACTCGCTGCCCGAGCTGTCCTTGCTCTCCCCTTCTGACATGGCCGCTGGGAGATGGCACGCTCAGCTGTGGGCGGGAAGGGTTGTGAATATTGGGGCATTTCCTCTTTCCCTCCCCCGTCCTAACTCCCACCTACACCTCTGCCTCCACTGCCTCTTATCCCCTCTCCCTGTCTTCCGCCTCCTCTCTCTTCCTCCTACTCTTGGCTCTTCTGCTGCTCCTCCTCTATGGCCCACCTGACTCAAACCTAGAGCCCAAGACCCTTAGGAGGAGAGGAGCAGATGCTTCTGGAAGGGAGAATCGGGAGACAGAGAACCAGAGAACCCAGTCACACTGGACCCCAGGAGGAGGTGTGTGGAGTTCCTGATGTCTCACCTCAATCACCATGTACACACATGGTGAGGTCACTGCCTCATCTCTTCCTCCTTCAGTGACGGAAGTGAAGAAAGGAAGTCCCTGTTACCAGGGGAAGCAGGTGGCTAAGAAAATGCATGCACAGCCCCAGCCCAGCCTCCAATTTGGGCCTGCACCCAGAGTGGCCATTTTCCAGAAAAGCCCGTGCTAGTCTCAACCTCTGCCCTCACCTGGGGTTGGCGGGTCCATTGGATTTCCTCCAGCCATTGGATTGCATTCCTCCGTGCTAAGTGTGGCTATAAAGCAATGACTGTTTAAAAAAACAAAGCTTAGAACTTACACATTCAAATGCCTGCTGGCCCTCCACATAGTCACGTCAGGTAGCTTTAGGTTCATTCCCTCACCTGCCACAGCTCAGTCATTCTCCAAATTCTTCCTATGGGGCTGCCTGAGGCAGTGAGAGAAGCATCTGATTAACCGTGATGGAGACAGAATTTCATCCTTTGAGAATACGTCTGATATTTTGGAAATGCCCAGAAGTCACTGGGAGCCAAGTCTGATAGGAAAGTAAATGAGTGATCAAGTGGCATGATATTGTTTGAAATCAAATCTATGGAGTCACTGTAAAGTAACAAGATTTTTTTTTTTTTTTTTTGAGAGGGAGTTTTGCTCTGTCGCCCAGGCAGGAGTGCAGTGGCGCGCCCTCAGCTCACTGCAACCTCCACCTCCTGGGTTCAAGTGATTCTCCTGTCCCAGCCTCCCAAATAGCTGACATTACAGGTGCGTGCCACCACCCCTGGCTAATTTTTGTAATTTTAGTAAAGACAGGGTTTTACCATGTTGGCCAGGCTGGTCTTGAACTCCTGACCTCTGGTGATCCGCCCGCCTTGGCCTCCCAAAGTGTTGGGATTACAGATGCGAGCCACCGCGGTGGCCACAAGATGGGTTTTAAACAGAATCTGAGAGCAGATTTGTTTGATTAAGTACATGGCTTCCCAAGTCGATGGCTTTGAAGGGAAACATCCACTGGGGTGTGTGGTGAGGTCCAAGTGTCCTCATTGAAAAGTTCCCAGTGTCACAACTGTGTAGCCTAAACTTATCTAGAACAGCTTCTTTAAAAAGAACCATGATTCCTTGTTATTGCTGCTTTCTTCCATCCATGACAGAGACAAAAGACCGCTGGACACACTGATAAAATAGAGCTGCATGGCAGCCCCCAGACCTGAGAGATGACATAATGGGAACAAAATCAATGTGTAGGAAGGACAACTGTTAAGATCACAAATCTTTCAGAATCCCCCCCCTCTCTTGGCTTGGCTCCAAATCTATTTTGCTAAGTTGAAAATGTCTCACAGTCAAAGAGCAAAAATATTTGGAGGTGGGATAAGGAATCTGGGATCCTGGAGGCGGCCCCCAGACCTCTTCGGAAGTTTCCAGCTTTGGTCTTTGAAGTGGTCAATGTGGCCCCCAGGATGGGGGATGGGGGTTCAAATCTTTGATCTACCCATTACTGTCTGTATAAGCTTAGCCAAGTTGTTTAACCTCTCTGAGTCTCAGTTTCCTGCCCATAAGATGAAATTGATAATAATGGTACCATCTTCCTCGGAGAGTTGTTGGGGGAATTAAGTGAGCTAATGTGAGTGAAGAGTCTGGCTCAGAGGAAGTGCTCAGTAAATGGCAGTTGTCATTATTAAGAAAGACCACGTCCTGTCCCCTCTTCTCCCAAAGGGGACTTGGAGACCCCTGTCACAGCTCTTGAGGCAGCCACAGCATTTGCCTTCCTTTCCTTCCCTCTCATCCCCAAATGTTCCTTAGTATGTGGATGATTAAAAAATTGCACCCACTTGACAGAGGGCAGCTCACCTCAAATTAGAATAACTGAACAAGATGACCATGGATAAGATAAGTGATGGGCGATGGATAGTAATTTAAATGGTTATTCCAATATTTCTTAGTAGTTATTTCATAACACATTTGCAAATGTTTATACCAAACAGCCATTATAATCAGGATGGCCATGATTTTCTTAAGCCAGTCAACTATTAATATGTTTCCCTGCATTTCATAACTCCCCAAAGCGTATGATGGCAAGAGTTCCATCCTTCTATCCATCCATCCATCTAATTATTCAACACATATTTATTGAGCACCTGTTATGTGCTAGGTACTGAGCTTACATATTGGGGATAAGTAGCGGTCAAGGAAGTTCTTATAAAACTTTAGAGCCTAGTGGACATTTATAAGTTCTCTCAAAAAAGATATTTTTTTTGAAAGGAGGATTGATGATCAATGGTTTAAGTTGTTTGGATAACAGAGAAGTAGAGATTAAGGCTGACAAGAAGAGCAAATAAGGAATACTAGAGGGAAAAAGGACTTTAGAGATCACTTAGTTGAAGCTCCTAGTTTCAGAGATGAGCAGATCCATGTCTAGAGAGAGGGAAGTGAGTCACCTGAGGTGACTGGTGAAGGTGACGGAGAGGGAGTTAACAGAGACAGAGAAGATTCCGTAGATGGTAGAACATTGTTAGAATCAGCTGATAGATTGGGTGAGTAGGTATTAGCCAAGTTAGGAAGCACCGTCCTCCTTGAGACGAGCAGGGAAGGAGAAGGAGAGCCTCTACTTTTCATCCGAGTTAGAGGAAAAGTAAAAAGGACCCAGGGAGTGCAGAAGACATCCCAGGCCCCAGTGATGGCCTCTCTGGGCAATCCTTCTCCCTTCCAACGATGGCGTCTCTGGGCAATCCTTCCCCCTTCCAACGATGGCCTCTCTGGGCAATCCTTCTCCCTTCCAACGATGGCCTCTCTGGGCAATCCTTCTCCCTTCCAACGATGGCCTCTCTGGGCAATCCTCCCTTCCAATGATGGCTTCTCTGGGCAATCCTTCCCCCTTCCAACGATGGCCTCTCTGGGCAATCCTCCCTTCCAACGATGGCCTCTCTGGGCAATCCTTCCCCCTTCCAACGATGGCCTCTCTGGGCAATCCTCCCTTCCAACGATGGCCTCTCTGGGCAATCCTTCCCCCTTCCAAAGATGGCCTCTCTGGGCAATCCTTCCCCTTCCCGTGCTTCCGGAGAGCCACGCCGTCAACACCTGGACAATGCTACTTCCTTCCCCACCTTCTTGCCTCCCTTTCTCAGTCTTTCCCTGACCCCTCCCTCTTTGCCTGTCTCACTTTCTGAATCCCATTCCATTCTCCATCCTTGAGTTCCTCTTATGGCCTGATTCTGTTTGGGTGCTGGGGTGAGGGAGAGGGCAACAGAAGAAATGCAAGGAACATACTCTAGTTTGAGCACAAACAAGTTCAAGAACAATGCAGTAAGTGCCAAAGCATCCCTATTGATGCCTTAGGAAATTGAGGGGAGAGGAGGGCTGGAAAGTATTCCTAGGTGAAGTGGGACCAGTATTGAGCTAATAATAAGTAATTACAACAGCCACCATTTATTGAATCCTAATTATGTGCTTGGCATTTTGCATCCCTTCCTCATCTGATCCTGACAACAAGGCTAGGGGGTAGGGATTATCTTCATTTCACAGATAAGGGAACTGAGGCTCAGAGCTTAAGACTTTGTCTTCAGACTTTGGTCAAAGGAATAGAAGAAATAGCCCTGTTAGAAAAGTGACTACCCAAACTTCCTTCCTCAGAGTGACCCTCAACAAGGATGCCTTTCTGGCCACCTGGGAGGTGGGGGTAAGGCAATGGCTGGCCCAAGGGAGCTGACTTTGGGAAGCCCCAGTACTGAGCCTCCCCCAAGCAGTAGCCCATCTCCAGGACAGAGTGAGGGGGGCAGGTGTCCCCACCCCAGAGAAAACACCCCCCATCCCCACCTCAGCACAGGAGCCAGTGGGACAGAATGACACTTCCAGGCACCTGGGATTCCCTCTTGGAGCCCCAGTGCAAGGTCCTACAGCTTTAGCTGTGACTAGTTGCTCACCCACAGGTATCTCTTCTCTCTCTCTTTCAATTTCTCTCTCCCTCATTCTCCTGCATCCGTCCAATGTTGGCAACCTTCCAACATTGCCAAGCTCCTTCCCCACGCCCAGCCAGGCCCCTAGACTCACTTTGGCTGGGACCAGAGAGAGCAGCATCCACCTTCCCTCCTGGGGCCTCCAGCAGATCTGAGCCACTCTGCGGTGCTGAGCAGCAGCACGATCTCCTTCTGTTGCTGTTAGTGTGACCGCCGCCGCCGAGGCAATTCCTAATGACAGAGCAGGTCGGGAGGACAGCGCGAGGAAGTGAATGTCACCCAACCCGTTTGAGGCCAGGAGGCTTTGGCGTTGCCCAGGGGGTTGGCAGCTGCTGAAGTCAGGTGATCTTGCTGAGGATGCCAGAGAGGAACCCCCAGCCTGAGGAGGAGCCCAGGGTGGGTGCTCAGGAGAGTCAGAGGGTCTCACAGTGGAGGCAGTGACCCAGGACCTGTTTGACTGAGGCTCCCCAGGCATGGGTCTCCCTATCAATAGGAAAGTCACCCACACTGTCCTTCCCACCCTCCTGGACCCATTTCTGTGATCCCCATCTTCCCCCCACACCCCCATCCCCACAGTAGTAGGGTCGGTAGTAGATCAGCCTCGGGAAGTCTATGACACTTAGAGTCATATATTTGTGGGATCTGCCTGTGTGCATTTGTCATTCATGGAACACCCAAAGGGGCTTAGAGCTCCAAAGACCCAGCACCACTGGCATAAAGAATGAGGCGGAGTAAGACCAGTGAAGCACGAATGCACACACATATGGAAAGAAGTCCCCGACATCATGATAAATGGAAGCAAGTTTCAGAACAGCCTGTGTAATACAATTCTATTTATGAAGATAATAATACCTGATCATATTCATAGAGGAAAATCTGGAAGAAAACACATCAGACTGTTAATAGCAGTTATCTCTGGAGAGATTTTCTAAGTTTTATATTTCTGTGATGTTTGCATTTTCACCCTGAATGTATGTTTCTTTTGTGATTAGAAAAAAAATCATCTGCTGGGTGCGGTGGCTCATGCCTGTAATCCCAACACTTTGGGAGATGGAGGCGGGCAGACTGCTTGAGGCCAGGAGTTCAAGACCAGCCTTGCCAACATGGTGAAACCCTGTTGCTACTAAAAATACAAAAATTAGCTGGGCATGGTGGTGCGAGCCTGTAGTCTCAGCTACTCAGGAGGCTGAGGCACAAGAATTGCTTGAATCCAGAGGGCGGAGGTTGCAGTGAGTGAGCCAAGATTGTACCACTGCACTCCAGCCTGGGCGACAGAGTGAGACTGTCTCAAAGAAAAAGAAAAAAGTCATCAAGAATAATGGAGGAATGAAGTTCGGGGAACTGGAAATCATTTTGGAGGATTTCCTCCCAGTCCTCTCAGGAAGTCCCCAAGAAACCAGTTTTCTTCTGAAAAAAGTAAGTTACTGGGTCCAAGGCACAGCCCAGCATGTGTGTGACCCCGTAGGATGACACAGGATGACCCCCTTCTGCCCGATCAATCATGGCCCTGGCTCAGTGGACATCTTGAAGCTGGTAGGGAGGACAGTCAGGGCAGTGCACTCGGCCACTTCACCGTGGACAGAGATCGGTGAGTGCAAGCCGTCATCACAGTCTCTCTTGTTCTTTCCCTGGGAGTCCCAGGTGGTCCTAGATTAGCAAATGAAAATGCAGTATGCCCAGGTAAATTAGAATTTCAGACAAACAACAAATGCTTTTTAGTATAAATATGTCCAGTATAATACAGTACAATATCTGGGATTTTTTTTTTTTTTTTAGACAGAGTCTCGATCTGTCACCTAGGCTGGAGTGCAGGGGCCGCAATCTCGGCTCACTGAAACCTCCACCTCCTGGGTTCGAGCGATTCTCCTGCCTCAGCCTCTCAAGTAGTTGGGATTATAGGCGTGCACCACCACACCCCGGTAATTTTTTGTATTTTTAGTAGAGATGGGGTTTCGCCATGTTGGCAAGGCTGGTTTTGAATTCCTGACCTTAAGTGATCCACCTGCCTCGGCCTCCCAAAGTGCTGGGATTACAGGCATGAATCACTGTGCCCGGCCCTCTGGGACATATTTATACTACAGAGTATTCCTTTTCTACCTGAGACTCAAATTTAAGTGGGCATTCTGTATTTTCTTCCAGCAAGTCTAATCCCAGAGGGCTCTCCAAATTTCTCTCCTTCCACTGGCACCTCCAAGGGGCTCATTGCAAAGTTCTAAGCCCCTTTAACAGTGTGGCTCATAACTCCGCTTAGGGCTTTCTGGGGATTCCTGGAAAGGTGCCCCAAATACCTCAGTATCAACCCCTTGTATGTCCCCCAGAGAGGAGATGGAGCCAGGCCCAGCCATCCTTAGACTTTTGTGATGTGATTTATGGGGTGATATAAAGTTCCTAAGGTGCCAATATCTTTTCCACTGGCCCTGTCATGAAGCTTGTCTATGAAGATTACCTTTAATATGTAAATATTTATTATCATTGTCTGTCTTGGTTTTGTGTTCTAAAAAAAGAATTCCGGCCTGGCGCAGTGGCTCATGCCTGTAATCCCAGCACTTCCGGAGGCTGAGGCGGTTGGATAATGAGGTGAGGAGATCAAGACCATCCTGGGTAACACGGTGAAACCCCGCCTCTACTAAAAATACAAAAAATTAGCCGGGCACGGTGGGTGGCATGCGCCTGTAGTCCCAGCTACTCGGGAGGCTGGGGCAGGAGAATCGCTTGAACTCGGGAGGCGGAGGTTGCGGTGAGCTGAGATGGCACCACTGCACTCCAGCCTGGGTGACAGAGTAAAACTCTGTCTCCAAAAAAAAAAAAAAAAAAAAAGAAAAAGAAAAAGAAAAAGAATTCCACTTAAAAAATTGCATATACTTATATATGTTGGCACGGACACACACATTTACTTGAGGAGGTAAATGCATCAGCCAGAGACACTAACTTGAATTTATTTTTCAGGTTGGCTCTAGCCATCTAGCAAGTTTCTGGGAAAGTGGACTGTTGGATTTTGGCAGGAGGAAGGAATTAGTTATCAGGAAAGGTTAAGAGCACAGGTATACTAGCCAGGAGGAACTACGCTATAGGATTGATGGTAGGGAGCTCTGGGAAATTAAAGACCAGTGCATGAGCATTCACGAGTGCTCTATGTGTGTTTATGTGTGTTGGTGACTAAAGAGAAAATGCCATGTGACTTTGGGTAGCTTACTTAATCCTTCTGTGCCTCAGTTGCTTCATCTGTAGAAACTGCACCTCAGTTGCTTCATCTGTAGAAAATGGGGATAATAGTACCTACTCTATAGGGTTATTGTGACAATAAAATGAGTGAATGCAAGTAATGTGCCTGGAACAACACCTGCTACACAGGAGGGGCTCTGTCAGTGTTTATCTATCTATATGTCTGTCTATCTATCAATCGATCAATTCATCTGTCTATCTAGTCTCTCCATTGATCCATCTATCTCAATTGATCTGTGTATCTATTGATCTATCTAATCTCTTTCTCTCTATCCTCTCCATCTATCCATCAATCAACCTATCCATTGATCCATCCATCCCTCTATCTGTCCATCTATCCATCTCTCTAATCTCTATCTATCTCTCCATTGATCCATCCATCTATGTAATCTCTCCATCAATCAATCATCTATCTTTCAATCAATCTATTCTCTCCATTGATCTATTTCTCTACCTAATCTCTCCACTGATCCATCTCTGTGTATCTATGTATCTACCTATCTCTCCATGGATCTATCTCTCTATCAATCTATCCATCCATCCATCTAATCTCTCTCTCCAATCTCTCCATAGATCGATCGATCTATCTATCTATCTATCTATCTATCTATCTATCTATCATTTATCCAATCTCTTTGTCTATCTAATATATATATATTTCTTCATTTATCTCTCTCTATTATCGATTATCATCGAAATCATCCTTATTATTACTATGGCAAGAAGAGAGGGCTAAAGGTGGGTAAGGAGACGCAAACACTTTCTGACTCAAGGGGCCTGGCCAATCTCGTCCTGATTTAGTGAATAA
Source organism: Symphalangus syndactylus (assembly GCF_028878055.3). Classification (NCBI taxonomy): domain Eukaryota; kingdom Metazoa; phylum Chordata; class Mammalia; order Primates; family Hylobatidae; genus Symphalangus; species Symphalangus syndactylus. Next base: position 59,934,893 of record NC_072442.2, on the reverse strand, counting down.
GGTGTCTGTTGCAAATACTGCCATGTCATTTTGGAGTGTTCTTCGCTTCTCAGCAGAAAGGACAAATGCACGCTGAACCATGGAAGAATAGTTCCAGCTCAGGGAGGGATGAGACCAGGGGTCCCTTCCCTGGGCAGGTCATGCTGTAGAGTTTTGTCTAGTTTTGGGGCCACATTGGAAGTGGTGTTGATGAGGCACTGAAGCGTATCCTGGGGAAGAGGTTGGCCAGGATGGAGATGAGTCTGGAGACCATTTTGGCCCAGTGAGATAAGATCTTCCTTAGAGAGACATTTTTGTGAGGCTAAGGGGCTGTTAGACAAGGGAAGAATCTCACCCTCGCTGACCACTGACAAACTGCAGGTGTGGTTTCTGCAAGGGATGAGTAGCTGGACCAGGACAGAAGTTCCTAATGCCAGAATCACCTGGAGAACAGATTACAGAAACTGATTTCCAGGCTTCACTCATGACTTGCAGGTCTTGGGAGAGGCCCAGGAAAGTACACTCTACTTATTTTTTAATAATTGGATAGATGGATGGATAGATATATGATAATGTAAGAATAGTGCATGCTAATGGTGGAATCTAGGTGGTGGATATATGGATTCTTGTAAAATTCTTTCGTCTTTGCTGTATGTTTGGAAATTTTCATAACACGTGTTGGAAAAACAAAGTACCTTCTTGAATAAGTAATATATTCAGATGATTCAAAAGTTAGAAAGTGGCCGGGCGCGGTGGCTGATGCCTGTAATCCCAGCACTTTGGGAGGCCGAGGTGGGCGGATCACCTGAAGTCAGGAGTTCGAGACCACCCTGGCCAAAATGGTGAAACCCCGTCTCTACTAAAAATTCAAAAAATTAGCTGGGTGCCTGTAATCCCAGCTACTTGGGAGGCTGAGGCAGGAGAATCACTTGAACCCAGGAGGCAGAGGTGGCAGTGAGCCAAGATGACACCACTGCACTCCAGGCTGGGCAACGGAGCAAGATTTGTCTCAAAAAAAAAAAAAAAATGAGAAAGTGTTAAATGACCTGCAGTGAATATTAATCTCCCTCCCTGTCCCTCATCTGCCCATTTCCTGTGCATCCCTTCAGAAGGTAACCATCCCTTCAAAAGGATAAACAAAAACAAGACCCCCCCCAAAAAAACAAAAAACAAAACAAAAAAACCCCACCAGAAAATAACAGGAGTTGGTGAGGATATGAAGAAATTGGAACCCTTGTACCCTGCCGGTGAGAACGTAAAATAGTGTACCTTCTTTGGAAAACAGTACGGTGGTTCAAAAACTTAAATATAGAATTACTGTATGATCCATCAATTCCACTTCTGGATATATACCCCAAATAATTTAAGCACGGACTCAAGTAGATCTTTGTGTACCCATGTTCATAGCAGTGTTAGTCACAATAGCTAAAAGGTGGAAGCAACCCAAATGTCCATCAACACATAAGTGGATAAACACAATGTGATCCATCCACACAACGGAATATTTATTCAGCCTTAAAAGGAAGGAAACTTTACCACCTGCTACAACATGGATGAAACTTGAGGACATTAAGTGAAATAAGCCAGATACAAAAGGACAAATACTGTATGATTTCACTTACATGAGGTTCCTAGAGCAGTCAAAATCATAGAGACAGAATGTGGAATGGTGGTTTCCAGGGGCCGGTTGGGGGATGAGGGGACAACGGGGAGTGAGTGTTTAACAGGGACAGAGTTTCCATTTGGGAAGACGAGCGCTCTGGATGGATGGTGGTGATGGTTGCTCACAATATGAGTGTACTTAATACTGTGGAACTGTACACTTAAAATGGTTAAGATGGGCCGGGTGTGGTGGCTCACGCCTGTAATCCCAGCACTTTGGGAGGCCAAGGTGGGTGGATCATTTGAGGTCAGGAGTTCAAGACCAGCCTGGCCAACATGGTGAAACCCCGTGTCTACTAAAAATACAAAAATTAGCCGGGTGTGGCAGTGCGCACCTATAATCCCAGCTACTTGGGGGGCTGAGTCAGGAGAATTGCTTGAACCTGGGAGGCAGAGGCTGCAGTGAGCTGAGATCACACCTCTGCACTCCAGTCTGGATGACAGAGTGAGACCTTGCCTCAAAAAAAAAAAAAAAAAAAAAAGGTTAAGATGGTAAATTTTGTTATATGTATTTTACCACAATAAAAAAGGTAACTGCTGTTATTAGCAGTTAGTTTTGTGCATGTTATTTATATTTATATATATATAAACAAATATAAATAGGGATTCGTATTCCCTTTTTTTTTTCTTTTGAGAGATAGGGTCTCACTCTGTCACCCAGGCTGGAGTGCAGTGTTGCAATTGCAGCTCACTGCAACCTCGACTTCCCATTCTCAAGTGATCCTCCCACCTCAGCCTCCTGAATAGCTGGGACCACAGGCACGCCACCACACATGGATAATTTTTTAGTTTTCAGTAGAGAAAGGTCTCGTTGTGTTGCCCAGGCTGGTCTTGAACTCCCAGGCTCAAGCAATCCTCCTGCCTCAGCCTCCCAAAGTACTAGGATTATAGACATGAGTCACTGTGCCGCCCATCCTTCCCCCTGTGTTTTTTGTTTTGTTTTGTTTTGTTTTTGAGATGAAGTCTCATTCTGTTGCCCAGGCTGGAGTGCAGTGGCATAGTGCCAGCTCACCGCAACCTCCGTCTCCCAGGTTCAAGCAATTCTCCTGCCTCAGATTCCCAAGTAGTTGGGATTACAGTTGCCTGCCACCACGCCTGGCGCATTTTTGTAGTTTTAGTAGAGACAGGGTTTCACCAGCTTGGTCAGGCTGGTCTCGAACTCCTGCCCTCAAGTGATCCACCCGCCTTGGCCTCCCAAAGTGCTGGGATTACAGGTGTGAACCACCGCGCCCGGCCCTTCCCCACACGCACGCTGATGCATCTTCCTCGTTTTACTGGACAGCACAGCTTGGAGCTTTCTCCCTTAGGCGCATGCACAGTTTGAGTTGTTGAATCTGAGTTTTTAGCAGCTTCCCCAGGTGACGTTAAGGGGCAGCCTGTGTGGGAACCTCTGGCTTCAGAGATCACTGGGGTCCTGGGTAGCTTGGAGAGGTACTCCTTCCTCCAGGTTAGGGGAGAAGGACTGGAAGCTGAGGTGGCTCAGCTCAGATGGAGGCCCAAAGGGCCCCAGGAGCCTCCAGAGTAACCTGCTTTCTGTCCCCACCATCTTCACTGTCCCCAGCTTTCCCTGCACAGCATCTCCAGGGAATTGGGATCCCTGAAGCTCCTGGCTTTCCTGCTCCCCTGGAGGGACACTGGGTATCCAGGCGCAGGGGCATTCCACAGCTCTCTGCACCACCTTCCTGACACTCCTTGTGGGGACAGGGTGGATGCAGCAGGCAGGGGCAACCCTGATGGGATGGGGTTGCCCCTGCCTCAGGCCATTTGGAACCGTAAGTGTGAGTCACCCCAAATATCTAAGGCAGAGGGGTTGGAGGCTGGGGAGCAAACATGGGGCCAGGAACTGCAGGCCCGACCCAGAAGCAGTGGAGAGAAGAGAGGTGGGGAAGGGGATAGCAGAGAGGGAGAATGCGAGTTCACAGTTAAGGCCAACCTTTGACAGGGCAGAGACTCTTGGTCTGTTTACATCACTGCTGTCCATGAAAAGACACCTGGCAATGATCTTTGCCATGCTGTTGTGGGTAGGCCTAGATTTCCGACCAGGGCCCGGATAGGGGACACTGAAGGTTGTGTGCTGTTTGGAGACAGCCCTGTTGACCTGAGTGCACATGATTGGCCAGGTGGGGCCATCTCCAGTCCTGGCTCCAGGTGAGGGTGGGCTCTTGCAACGGAGGCAGGGCGAGGTAAGCTGGCTGCCCCACGTGTGCTCAGCATGAAGGCAGTGAGGCGATGCACAAGGGCAAGAGGTGGGGGCACCTCCCAGCCATGAGTGTGTGTGTGCACATGACCCTTGACCCTCCTCCCACCGCACCTCCGCTTCTCAGCATCCTGCTTGACCTGGTGACTGTGGGCAGATGGGAAGGCCTCACCAGAGAGGGCAAAGGACCCCAAAAGTATGGAGTGAAGTATGGCTGTGTCCCTAGGGAAGCCTACATAGAGGCCAGGGGACGAGATCTGTGTGACCCCACAGGATGCCGCTGGGGTGTCCCAGGTGAAGCTGCAGTTTCCACAGTGAGACCAGGGAAGAACCCTGGGTTGGTGCAGCCCTGACGGTCTGCCCACCCGTTTGCAGCTGTCGGCTCTGGCCTGGCTTGCTCCAGCCAGCTGAAGGGTTTGCTTTGCCCCAAGCTTCCCTGTTGTTTCACCCGCCTGGGCTCTGCCCCATTATTACATAGCCCAGGGCTGCTGGTAGCACCGGGGACACCTTGGACCTCTGAACAGAACACAGAGAGGCCCCTCCCTCTAGGAAGTAAATTGGAAAAAGGCCTTCTTTCTTCTCAGGCTGTGTCAGGGCACATGGCTTGGCAGGCAGAATAGGAACTGATTTTCATTCCCAATTCACTTGCCTTGGTTCCCAAACTCCCCGGCCCAACAATATGTAGTGGCCACAGGTCTCACCCCATCCTGTCCCCTCCCCCTGAAGACTTCCTCAGCTCCCCATTGCTCTGAGGCACAGCCCATACTCAGGGAGCCCATGAAGCCCTCACTGCTTTCTGGAGACTGGCTCCAGCCAGCCCCTCCCCTGGGCTATCTTTTGCTACACGGCATGGCCACAGCTCTGGCTTCCAGCTCAGGTCCCTTGAAGGCCCTGGGCTTGTGGGCCTCTGTGATCTTTTTTTGCATGCTTTTTTTGGGGTTGTTTCCTGGCTGGAATGCCTTTCTACCTCACTACAGCTCTCCTGGCATCTCCTCTACATCTTTTTTGTTTTTTGAAACAGGTTTTCGCTCTGTTGCCCAGGCTGGAGTGCAGTGGCACCATCTCAGCTCACTGCAACCTCCACCTTCTGGGTTCAAGCAATTCTCCCTGCTTTAGCCTCCTGAGTAGCTGGGATTATAGGCATGCACCACCACACCTGGCTAATTTTTGTGTTTTTAGTAGAGACAGGGTGTCATCACGTTGGCCAGGCTGGTCTCGAACTCCTGACCTCAAGTGATCTGCCTGCCTCGGCCTCCCAAAGTGCTGGGATTACAGGTGTGAGCCACCGCCCCTGGCCTTCCTCTATATCTTTTAAGACCTCGATGAAGGGAGATCCTATTTCACGCATCTCTGTAGACTCTGGCACAAAGACCCAGTATTATTAGAGCCCAATAAATGTTTAAGTAAAAAAAATCTGCCTTCTCAAGCCTAACTCGTGTGTGTTGGGCCAGTAGTGAGGTGAAGGGGGTGTTTGAGCAATACAGTCATTCTACTTTCTATTTTTTTTTTTTTTTTTGAGACAGAGTCTCACTCTGTCACCCAGGCTGGAGTGCAGTGCAGTGGCGCAATCTCGGCTCACTGCAACCTCTGTCCCCCAGGTTCAAGCGATTCTCCTGCCCCAGTCTCCCAAGTAGCTGGGATTACAGGCGCCTGCCACCACGGCCAGCTAATACTTTTGTATTTTTTGGTAGAGATGGAGTTTCACCATGTTGGCCAGACTGGTCTTGAACTCCTGACCTCAAGTGATCTGCCCGCCTCAGCCTCCTACAGTGCTAGGATTACAGGCATGAGCCATGGCACCTGGCAAAAACATCCATTTCTTAAAAATATCTTAAACATGGCCTGGCCTGGCGCTGTGGCTCACGCTCGTAATCCTGGCACTTTGGGAGGCTGAGGTGAGTGGATTGCTGGAGCTCAGGAGTTCGAGACCAGCCTGGGCACCATAGTGAAACACCATCTCTACTAAAATACAAAAATTAGCCGGGTGTGGTGGAGCGGGTCTGTAATCCCGGATACTCGGGAGGCTGAGACATGAGAATTTCTTCTGAACCTGGGAGGTGGAGGTTGCAGGGATCGCGCCACTGCAGTCCAGCCTGGGAAAAAATACGAAAAAAACCCACAGCCCTTAAACATAAGCATTCATACCTTTAACAGCCTCAAATATAAGTGTCTGTACCTTAAAAATATAATTAGGGGCCGAGCACGGTAGCTCGCACCTGTAATCCCAGCACTTTGGGAGGCTGAGATGGGTGGATCACGAGGTCAGGAAATTGAGACCATCCTGGCCAACATGGTGAAACCCCGTCTCTACTAAAATACAAAAAATTAGCCGGGCATGGTGGTGCACGCCTGTAATCCCAGCTACTCAGGAGGCCGAGGCAGGAGAATCTCTTGAACCTGGGAGGTGGAGGTTGCAGTGAGCCGAGATTGAGCCACTGCACTCCAGCCTGGCAACACAGCAAGACTCCATCTCAATTAATTCCTGAAATGGTACAAACTTTAATTAATTAATGCAAACTTCTAAGTATAAAAAGGTTCACTTGTGTACCATCTGAAGTGCCATGCATGCGGACTCTGGCGCGAGTGGGTGAGAGCTGGCGCCCACGCAGGGGACAGGAACTTGGGGTCCCAGAGCTAGAAACAGGCGACTCTAGAACTTTCCGTGGCTGAGCCCAAGGCCCGGGTGAAATGCTTGACCCAAGAGCCCTTTGGATGGAAAACCACTGAAGTGGATCAAACAAAAGAATTCAGAGAAAAGTAGCTTGGACTCTTTCAACAGGATGAAACCAGCAAGGAAGGACGGTGACCCGAGGGTGCGGGCTGGGGAGGAAGTGGAGACAGCAGGGCGGGACGCCAGGTGAGCAGGAAGGGGCTGAGTCATGGCCCAAGCTTGTGCCAGCCCAGGCAGTGCGGGGCTGCGCTCCTGGCACCCACCGCACGGATTCCCTCTCACTGTCGTCAGGTGACCCACTCCTGGGGCAGAGATGCTTCAGGACAGGTGCGGGGCAGGGAAGCCACCAAGACAGCGGGGAGGTTTGTTCTCAGGGACACGGCAGCATTTGGAGAAACAGTGCTTGACGTGAGCTGGCCGCCTTGGAGGATTTTCTGAGTTGGCAGTGTTCATCCCAGGGCTTAAATCCTCCCTGACAGCTGGGAGGCCTCAATTCTTGAGACAGGTAAGGCCAGGGTCAGGGACAGAGTTCAGAGTAAGAACAATCTTATTTTCGGATGATAAAAATAGCACTACTATTGAAAAAAATGTGGAAAATTTTAACACACACAAACACACACACGCACACACACAAAATACAAGCTGTACACCACTTCTACAGAAAACTACCATTAATATTTTGGTGTTTATTCCTGCGTGATATATATATATATATATATATATATATATATATATATATATATGTTAGATATATAGTCATATAATATATAATTATGTTAAAATGTATAGTTGTATTTATATATATGATATATAATTATTTTTAAGATAAATGAGGTCACATTGTATGAATGCTTTTAGGACCTGTTTGTTTTTTTCAATTGTTAACTTTTAATCTCAATAAAACATTCTTTTAGATCCTCTTTTTTAATAGATGTAGTAATTTGCTTAATTAATCTCATGTTGATTCATATTTAGGTTGTTTCCAATTTTTCCCTATTATAAAAATTGTTGGCTGGGCGCAGTGGCTCATGCCTGTAATCCCAGCACTTTGGGAGGCCGAGGTGGGCGGATCACCTGAGGTCAGGAGTTCGAAATCAGCCTTGACCATCATGGTGAAACCCTGTCTCTACTAAAAATACAAAAATTAGCTGGGCATCGTGGCATCCACCTGTAATCCCAGCTACTAAGGAGACTGAGGCAGGAGAATCGCTTGAACCCAGGAGGTGGGGGTTGCGGTGCGCTGAGATGGCACCATTGCACTCCAGCTTGGGCAACAAGAGTGAAACTCCATCTCAAAAAAAAAAAGGCTGCAATAAGTGTTTTTACTGTGATATATTGGTGGTATTTCCTTAAAATAAATTACTAGCAATGGAATCGATAGCTCAAAGGATAATATTGTTTTAAAGCCTTGTGATAAATATTATAAATTTGACTTTTAGGAAGGTTGTGCCAATTTGGAGTCCCTTCAGCGGTATATGAAATTGTCTTTTGTTCTCACCCCACCCACCTTGCCTGGATATTATTATAACTTTATCTTTATCAAAAGAAAAAAATTCTGAAAGTCATCCACCTCTCTGTCATCAGGGTCAGTATCCTAGCTTAAGGCATTATCATCAGCTTGTTTGGAATTCTGCAATAGCCTGTTCACTTCCTTTTCTGCTTCTACTCTCTTCCCTCATGGTCTTCTCCAGAATGGTCAGAGTTCACTCTCTTTTATTTATTTATGTTTTTTGAGACGGAGTTTCGCTCTTGTTGCCCAGGCTGGAGTGCAATGGTGCGATCTCGGCTCACCACACCCTCCACCTCCTGGGTTCAAGCGATTCTCCTGCCTCAGCCTCTCGAGTAGCTGGGATTACAAGCATGCGCCACCATGCCCGGCTAATTTTTGTATTTTTAGTAGAGACGGGGTTTCTCCATGTTGGTCAAGCTGGTCTCGAACTCCTGACCTCAGGTGATCTGCCTGCCTCAGCCTCCCAAAGTGCAGGGATTATAGGAGGTAGCCACTGCACCCAGACTAGAATTCTCATTTTAAAAAATATGCATCCATTGCCTTTTGCTTTGGTCGTGACAGACTGGCTTGGATCAGATTAGGATTCTTTTAGAGGACAATGTCAAAATTAGATCTCTCTCTCACACACACACTCTCTCACACACACACACTCTCTCACACACACACACACACACTGTCTCTCACACACACACGGCTGTTTTAAGGCATCAGAAAGCAGTCAGCATGTGCGGAATTAAATAAACAGAATTCTGAAGAGAAGGGAACCACTTTGAGGTCAGGGGATATTCTCCACTGCTTTTGACTCTCAAGAAATTTGCCAATTTGCTTGGGAGGCATTGAGGCTGTGCAGAAAAGGGTAACCTAAAGCTTGGGCAATATCACAGGGCTCAAAAATTGGAATCCAAGGCAAACAGGATTTAAGGAACTAAGATCCTGGGGAAAAGGGCATAAGAGAGGTGAGCCCCAAATTCCATGTAGTTTTTTTTCTCAGAAAATTTGCCAAATCATATTCTCCGCATGTGCTGGGGTGAGGGGGAGGGGCAGAAGCAAAGCAGAAAGCTTCTCTTAGGCCGAGCCTCGCTTTTGGGCTTTTCAGTGTGGTAAGAATTTAAAAATTAGAGTTCAGGGTCTGATAAGAAGAATGTGGTAAACACCCTAGGGTTTCAGAGAGAGTCCTACAAGATCATGACCCAGGAATCAGGGCAATCCAGAAATAGACCAGCCCACACAAAGCCAGTAACATTTCAATTCCTGATTGGATTAAATGATTTGACCCTACTCTAATGGGCTGGGGGGAAAAAAAAAAAAGAAATTTACATATTTTCCGGAGAAGAACATCATTCAGAGCCTCTACAATTTTTCTTTTAGCTCCAACGTGTAAGTGATAATGCAATTTTTCATTCTACCCAGCATCCAATATTTAACAAAAATTAGCAGATATGCCAGGAGACAAGACCAAATAAAAAGCAAGAAAAAAACAGATGATAGAACCAGATCTAAAGGAGAACAAGGTATTAGTATTATCACATTTGAACTCTTATGCAGTGAAGAAAGTAGATGGGGTGGGGTACAGTGGCCCACACCTGTAATCCCAGTACTTTGGGAGGCCAAGGTGGGCGGATCACTTGAGGACAGGAGTTCAAGACCCACCTGGCCAACACAGCAAAACCTCAACTCTACTAAAAATATAAAAAATTAGCTGGGCATGGTGGTACATGCCTGTAATCCCAGCTACTCAGGAGGCTGAGGCATGAGAATTGCTTGAACCCGGGAGGCAGAGGTTGCAGTGAGCTGAGATTGTGCCATTGCACTCCAACCTGGGCGACACAGTGAGACTCTGTCTCAAAAAAAAAAAAAGTAGATAGCTAGAAATTAGTCTTAAAAAGAATTAAATGGTAATTCTGGAACTAAAAAACCTACTCACTAAGATGTAAAAAAACCTCTATAGATAGGTTTAACAGCAAATTATATACAACAGAAGAAAGGATTCCTAAATGAATGACAGATGAGTGGAAAATATTTGGTCTAAAGTATGGAGCGGGAAAACAGGTGGAAAATACAGAAAAGAGCATAAAAGCATATGGAACATGGTGTAAAAGGTCTACATACATTTAATTGGAACCACGTAGATACAGGAGAATGAGTGGCTGGGTCAGAGGTAATAGTTGAGGAGTTACTGACTTTGAATTTTACAATATTAATGAAAGATATTAAACTACAGATTCATGAAACTCTATAACTCTTCAGAAAAAAAAAATCCACACCCAGGAGCATTGTAGTAAAACTTCTGAGAACAAAGACAGAATTCTTAAAAATCGGCTGGGGAGGAGTCAGGTGCAGTGGTGAGAACCGGTAGTCCCAAAATACTAGGGAGGCTGAGGCAGGAGGATTGCTTGAGCCGAGGATTTCAAGGCCAACTTGAGCAACATAGTGACACTCAGTCTCTTAAAAAAAAAAATCGGGCCAGGCGCGATGGTTCACGCCTGTAATCCCAACACTTTGGGAAGCTGAGATGGACAGATCACTTGAGATCAGGAGTTTGAGAGCAGCCTCGCCAGCACGATGAAGGCCTGTCTCTACTAAAAATACAAAAATTAGCTGGGTATGATGGTAGGCGCCTGTAATCCCAGCTACTCGGGAGGCTGAGGCAGGAGAATCCCTTGATCCTGGGAGGTGGAGGTTGCAGTGAGCCAAGATTGCATCGCTGCACCCCAGCCTGGGCAACAGAGTGAAATTCTATCTTAAAAAAAAAAATCAGTTGAGGAAAAAAAAGGACACGTTATCTTTGGAGAAGCAAGCATAATTATTTCAAGATAAATGATGGAAATCAGCGGACAATGGAAGTCAAAGATGCACATTATAATCTTTAAAGGGCTGAAAGAAAATAGCTGCCAATCTAGAATTTTCTACACAGAAAAATGTTCTTCAAAAATAAAGGTGGGCAAGCCAGGTGCGGTGGCTCACGCCTGTAATCCCAGCACTTTAGGAGGCTGAGGCAGGTGGATCACCTGAGGTCAGGAGTTGGAGACCAGCCTGGCCAACATGGTGAAACCCTGTTTCTAGTAAAAATACAAAAATTAGCCAGGCATGGTGGTGGGCGCCTGTAATCCCAGCTACTTGGGAGGCTGATGCAGGAAAATAGCTTGAACCTGGGAGGTGGAGGCTGCAGTGAGCCAAGATCGTGCCATTGCACTCCAGGCTGGGTAACAAAGTGAGACTCTGTCTCAAAAAAAAAAAAAAAAAAAAAGAAAAAGAAAAAAGAAAGGTGGGCTATAGAGGTTTACAAATGAAAACAGAGATAATTCATTGCCAAGAGAGCCTTACTAAAAGAAATACTAAAGGAAGTTATTCAGGCAGAAAGAAAACAATCCAAGGGCAGCACAGAAATGAAGGAATGAATGAGTGAAAAGACGTAAATAGGTGGGGAAAATATATGAATATTGACCATACAAAACAATTAGAGTGTCTTACGAATTAAAAAATATATGAGGAATTCCATGACTATAATAGCTAAAAGGTAAGAGAGAAATAGTGGAGTTAAATTGTTGTAAGCTTCTTGCATTACCTGGGGAGTGGTAAAAGTACGAATTATAGTGGTCTACTAATTTAATAATGAATGTCATAATCTCTAAGGTAACCATTAAAAGAATAATACAAGAATGCATAATTAAAAAGCTAATGGGGGCCGGGCATGGTGGCTCATGCCTGTAATCCCAGGACTTTGGGAGGCTGAGATGGGAGGACCGCTTGAGGTTGGGAGTTTGAGACCATACTGGCCAATGTGGCAAAACACCATCTCTACTAAAAATATAAACATCAGCCGGGCACGATTGTGCGTGCCGGTAATCCCAGCTACTCGGGAAGCTGAGGCAGGAGAATCGCTTGAACAGGAGGCAGAGGTTGCAGTGAGCCAAGGTCGTGCCAGAATCCATTAAAAAAAAAAAAAAAAAAGAAGCTAATGGGGAAATGGAGTAATTCTAAAAATCTGATTATTTCAAAAGAGAGTAAGAAACGGATAAAATAAGTAAATTTCCTAAAAATATGTTTGACTATTTGCATTCTTCTGCTATGAACTTTTCTGTATCTTTTCCCTAGTTATTTGGATGCTTTCCTTTTCTTACTGATTTAAAATAGATATAAATACAGGTAAATAGAAATATGCCCATGTGGGCCAGGCACGATGGCTCATGCCTGTAATCCCAGCACTTTGGGAGGCCGAGGCAGGCAGATCATGAGGTCAGGAGTTCGAGATCAGCCTGACCAACATGGTGAAACCCCGTCTTTACTAAAAATACAAAAATTAGCCGGGCATGGTGGCGTGCTCCTGTAATCCCAGCTACTCAGGAGGCTGAGGCAGGAGAATCGCTTGAACCCGGGAGATGGAGGTTGCAGTGAGCTGATATCGCGCCACCGCACTCTAGTCTGGATGACAGAGCGAGACTCCGTCTCGAAAAAAAAAAAAAAAGAAGAAGAAATATGTGCATGTGAATGTTGCAAACACTTTCTTATGGGGACCAGTATTAAATCTTTGTGGTTTTACCCTGAGTCAGAACAGTAAGGGCCTGGTTTATTTACTGACCACTTGCTTTGACGCTCGTGAGAAGGCTGTTCTGTTAAAGTCGTAATGCTTTGCACCCAGTAGGAGCTCAACAAATGCCTAATGAGCTGAACTCAATTGAGAAGGTCAAGGGGCTAAGCAAACATGGGGGTGCTGCATCATTGCCATTTAGAGAGTAAGGAGAACCAGCGACAGGAATAGTAAATGGTGAATGTCGAAGGGGCAGAAATAAAGAATCAAGGGATCCGTTACAGAAGGCTCAGACCTTGAGCTGCAGCTTTGAGAGGGAACGCCTGGAGCTGAAATGAGCGATACATACCTAACCACGGCCAGCAGGTGGCGCTCTAAAGACGTCTCGTTGCTATCCAGACTCCCAGGGCCAAGATCTTGCTGGAGCACCGGGAAGTGGAAACTGAGTGAGGCATGGGGAAACTCCCAGCCCTAACTTTTTGCTCTGTGCTTCCTCCGAAAGTGCAGTTCCCAAGACCAAGAGCCCTGTAGATATTTTTGCTTTGTTATCCTATGCTTGTTTGGCTTGTGGGTGTCTGTAGAGCACCATCCATTCAATTCAGTTTAAAACAGTATGGTCTCGAACTTTGACGATCAAACCCCTCACCCGCTTCTCTTGTGAAAATGCAAATTCTGATTCAGTAGAACTGGGGTGGGGTCTGAGATTCTGCATTTCTAACAAGCTCCCTGGTGATGACTCATGCCCAGTAGTTCTAAAATTTGTTAGAACATGCTGTGTAAGGTTCCATCTCTATGCAATATGGGAGGTGAGAGAGAAGCAAATCCAGGCTCTTCTCTCAAAGAGTTTACCAGAGTGAACACAATTTCACAGAAATGTCTGAAATACAAGTTAGAGTGTGAGCCCACTCATGGCATGACCTTGGGCAAGTTGCATGACTTCTTTGGGTCTCAGTTTCCTCATCTGTAAAATGGGAATAGTAATAGCCTCTACCTTAGAAAGTTACTTGAGAATTAAAGCAGGATATTGTACATAAAAAACTTTGCACAGTGCCTAGCACATAGTAAACCTCAACAAAGCTTGGGGCACCCTAACAGCAGTATGGAGTCAGGCAGGTTACCCTGGCAGGGTGGTAAATTGGAGGAAGCAAGTGGTGGGGTCAATCCTTAAGAAGGCGCCATCTTGGGTTGGGTGCAGTGGTTCACATCTGTAATCCCAGCACTTTGGGAGGCTGAGGTGGGTGGATCATGAAGTGAGGAGTTCAAGACCAGCCTGGTCAAAATAGTGAAACCCCATCTCTACTAAAAATACACAAATTAGCCAGGTATGGTGGTGGGCGCCTGTAATCGCAGCTACTCAGGAGACGGAGGCAGACAATTGCTTGAACCCGGGAGGTGGAGGTTGCAGTGGGCCGAGATCGCACCACTGCACTCCACCTTGGGCAAAGAGGATGCCATCTCAGTTATCAGGATATCCATCATCTGAGAAGAAGGGTGTCAGGAGGTGAGGACAGAGAGCCAGGAAGAGGTCAGTTGCCTTGATTAGCAGGTGGCAAACCCAAGAGCTGCTTTTGAGGGGGATTTAAGTGTGCTGAGGCTAAGCAGGAAGCAGGCTTCCTTCTGGAGATGGAGGTGGGCAGGATTTCCAGGCAGATCAAGCAGCGGCTTTCCGCACACTCCCCTATTTCACATCTTTAGGGGCTTTAGGGACTTTCGAGAGGAGCCAAGAGGAGCCAAGGGTCACCCTGATCTTGCCTGCATGCATGGCTGTGCCACATCCTGTAAAAACCTCTGTCCCACTGCTGTGGATTCCTCAGCCCAGGTCCCTAAGTTTACCCACAGGCTTTAAATAGGGGTAATGTTTCTATGTACCTCTAAGGTCCACAAATATTTATGGACTTAACCTCCAGGGCTCTGATGAGTGCTCCTGGCGATACAGAGACAAATCCACACAGCCCCTACCTTCACGGCTGACCCTGGGGAGAAAAGACATCACCCTGGGAAAAGGAAAAGAATGATCAGTGAAGGGCCTCCTAGCCCTTCTTAACAATGGTGCTTCTTCTAGATTGTAAGACTAATTGACGCATGAGACCTACAGCCACTGTGGAGGCAAGAGTGTTCAGGGGACTCTTTAGACCGGGATGTCTGACCTAATAAAGCCATAAGGAGTGAGTCAGATCTGATAGGGCTGGAAGGGGACAACCACTGACAGCTAAAGGGACTTGGGTGGAGCCAATTACGCACGTTATCTCATTTAAGCCCTACACAATACTATGAGGTCAGTACCAGCATTGTTTCCATTTATAGATAGGGCAAATGAGACTCAGAGAGCAGAGCAACTTGCTCAAGTTCTTTTTTTGTTGACATGGAGTCTTGCTCTGTCACCCAAGCTGGAGTGCTGTGGCACGATCTCGGCTCACTGCAACCTTCCCCTCCCGGGTTCAAGTGATTCTCCTGCCTCAGCCTCCCGAGTACGTGGGATTACAGGCGTGTGCCACCACGCCTGGCTAATTTTTGTATTTTTAGTAGAGACAGAGTTTCACCATGTTGGCCAGGCTGTTCTTGAACTCCTGACCTTAGGTGATCCGCCCGCCTCGACCTCCCGAAATGCTGGGGTTACAGGTGTCAGCCACCATGCCCGGTTTCAAGTTCTCACAGCTACAAGTGGCAGGTGGAGGCTATGTGACAAATTCATTCTCTTATGTACCACGTTATGTGCTTGGCCCTTATGGGCTTAGACAGACAACATTGGCATTCACTGTCACCCCAACTTAAGTAGTGACAGCTCTTCCCCATGCCTTTACCCTCCAAATATGGGGATGAAGGCAGGAAAGTGGAGGAGAGAACAGGACATCTGTCCGGAAGACCAGTGGCTTCCAAACTACACATGCAGGGGAGATGGGGAGGCTGAAGGCCTGGCTGAGAACTTGAATTTCTTCTTTCCTTCCCGAAGCACTGAAGTCTTGCTCAACCCCAGCTGAGTGACGAGGCGGGCAGGGTTGCCTCACTTCAGGGCAGCAGGCCCCAGCCTTCCTGGCTCTGACCCATTTCCCGTCCTTGAGTATCTTTGGTCGGATGGTGATTCTCACTCTTCCTATTGACTTCTACTTTGTGTCAGCAAGTTCAGCATGGGCCCCGTATGATGCTGTGGATCTGATCAGCTGAGGCCTGGGACACAGGACCAGGTACATTGGGAGGAAAGGGCTGATTGGAGAAGGTCTGGGCCACATGAGGGTTTGCCTGAGAGATGCCAGATGGGGGGCTTCTGATGTCTGAGGACCCTCTGTGCCCATGAGGCAGGCGGATTGTCAGAGGCTGAGGTCCGTTTGGAAAGTTGGTTATGTCCCTGTGGCGTGAGGGTTGGGTGACATAAAGAGATGGCTTTGGTGGCTTCCTGAAACCACATCATCTGCACACATCTTTCCCCTGAGATTCTGATCACCTTGATTTGTTTTCCTATTTCCTGAACTGACCACGTAGCATTTTTCTGGGTTGCAGAGGGAGTTCATAGGGTTCTGACAGGTTTATCTGGAGCTGACAGAGACAGTCAGTGAGATGCACTGAAGTCATGCTGAGCTGACCAAGTTAGGGGCTTGCGATCACGTCCTGAGCTGACCAAGTTAGGGGCTTGCGATCACGTCCTGGGACCTTGACTTCATTGCTCATGGGCCATTTGCTTCCCTCTGAACGTGTTTTCTCATCTACAAAATGTATGACATTTCTATTTTTTTGTATGTTTTTAAACTTAAGCAGAATGATGATTGTGAAGGTGCTTTGTAAACTGTATGATTGTATTCTTCAGGGTTTGGGTTACTTTTATTTCATTTTGTAAATGGAACTAGATGATTTTTCCTGATAATATAATATCTGATAAAAATTTAATCAATACAGAGACATTGAAAGTGTTTGCATAATTCTATCCCTAAAGATTAATATTTTGGCATATAGACATCTAGACTTTTATATGAGTATTTTTATGTCAAATTCTACTTACTGTCTTTTAACCTTTTTTTCACTTAATAATATCTCTCGAGTGTCATCTCTTGTTAATTCATAATTATCTACCTTGTCCTTTTTAACAGCTGTGTAGTATTCCATCGTGTGGCTGTACCATGATTTATTAAACCAGTCTCCTATTGGTGGGTGTTTAGGGTGTTTCCATTTATTTCTATAATAATAAACAGTGCCACAGTAAACATCATTGAATGTACATCTTTGCATACTATTATTTCCTTAGAATAAATCCTTAGGTGTTGGATTGCTAGGTGAAAGGATGTACATATATTTAGTTTTCATTCATTTGTCCAGATTCCCTTAAGAAACGTCATACCATGGCCGGGCGCGGTGGCTCACGCCTGTAATCCCAGCACTTTGGGAGGCTGAGGTGGGCGGATCATGAGGTCAGGATATCGAGACCATCCTGGCTAACATGATGAAACCCTGTCTCTACTAAAAATACAAAAAATTAGCCGGGCGTGGTGGTGGGTGTCTGTAGTCCTAGCTACCCGGGAGGCTGAGGTAGGAGAATGGTGTGAACTTGGGAGGCGGAGCTGGCAGTGAGCTGAGATCGCGCCACTGCACTCTAGCCTGGACGACAGAGCGAGACTCTATCTCAAAAAAAAAAAAAAAAAAGAAATGCCATACCATTCTTATTTATTTATTTGAGACAGGGTCTTGCTATGTTGCCCAGCCCAGTTTGAAACACCTGGCCTCAAGAGATCTTCCCACCTCAGCCTCCCGAGTAGCTGGGATTACAGGCTTGAGCCACTGTGCTTTCATTTGCTTCGTTTTTAGATACATATCACTGATCCTTTCCAACAGACCTATAAAATTCCTGGTAATATGATCAAACACATTATCTTTCAGTCTCTATTATCTATTAGATTATCTCTCAGTCTCTTTCTCTTATTCCTCAGAGACATCTGCCTGGCGCCTCATCCTACTGCCCCCTCTTGGATTGGTTTCTCCCCAGGACTGCTGCATGTTGTCATTTTAGGGGTTCCCTTTTCTCTTTCTTGTGTGAATCCTCTCTCTTTTGGATACCACCTTCCTTCCTTCCTCCCTCCCTCCCTCCCTCCATCTCCCCCTCTCTCTTTCTGTCTCTCTCTCTCCCTCTCTCCCTCTCTCTTTCTCTCTTTCTTTCTTTTCTTTTCTCTCTTTTTTGAGATGGGGTCTTGCTCTGTTGACCAGGCTGGAGTGCCGTGGTGCAATCACGGCTTACTACAGTCTTGAATTCCTAGGCTCAAGCCATCCTCCCACCTCAGCCTCCCAAGTAGCTGGGGCCACAGGTGTCTGCCATCATACTTGGCTAATTTTTTGCATTTTTTTAGAGACGAGGTTTTTCCACTTTTTAATTTATATGTATACTTTTTTTTTGCCACTTTATAGTTTTAACATTTATTTATTTATTTATTTAGAGATAGGGTCTCACTCTGTTGCCCAGGCTGGAGTGCAGTGGCATAATCACAGCTCATTGCAGCCTCGACCTCCCCGGGCTCAGGTGATCCTCTTACTTCAGCCTCCTGAGTAACTGGGCCTACAGGCATGTGCTGCCATACTTGGCTGATTTTTGTATTTTTTGTAGAGACGGGGCTTCACCATGTTGCCTAGGCTGTTCTGGAACTCCTGGGCTCAAGCTATCCTCCTGCCTTGGTCTCCCAGTGCTGGGATTACAGGCGTGAGCCACCCATTTTCCATTTTTAATGTGCCTTGCCCATTTTTCATTTTTTATTGTGGTAAATAGATGGAGTCTCGCACTGTTGCCTGGGCTGGAGTGTGATGGCGCCATTTCGGTTCACTGCAACCTCTGTCTCCCAGGTTCAAGCGATTCTCCTGCCTCAGCCTCCTGAGTAGCTGGGATTACAGGCGCCCGCCACCCTGTCCGGCTAATTTTTTGTATTTTTAGTAGAGACAGGGTTTCACCATGATGGCCAGGCTGGTCTCGAACGCCTGACCTCGTGATCCACCCGTCTCGGCCTCCCAAAGTGCTGGGATTACAGGCATGAGCCACCGCGCCTGGCCCATTTTAATCATTTTGAAGCGTACAGTTCAGTGGCATTAAGTACGTTCACATTGTTGTGCTTACTATCACCACCACCCATCTCCAGAACTTCTTCATCTTCCCAAACTGAAACTCTGTACCCATTAAGCACTGAATCCCCATTTTCCCCTCCCTCCCAGGCCCTGGCAACCATCATTCTACTTTCCGTTTCTATGAATTTCACTCTTCTAATTACCCCATATGAGGAGAATCATACAATACTTGTCTGTTTGTATGGATCTCACATTTTCCTCTTTATTTTCTTCCCTGTTTTGGTGACATGCATCTTCCAATGACAGGAGGTAATTTTGATAGGTTTTGACTATCTGGAAACAGGCCTTCATTCTATTCTTATACTTGTTGAAGGGTCTGGCTTGATTTAGAATACTCATTGGAAATGATTTTTTTCTCTGAATGTTAAAGGCAATGGTTCATTGTTTTCAAGCTTCTAGTTTATTGTTGAAGTCTTCTGCTATTGTGATTCAGGATCCTTTGTACTTGTCCTGGTTTTATGTCTGTGGAAGTTTTTAGGGGTGTCTTGTCATCCCTAGGTTCTGAAATTTCATCTGTGGGTGTGTTTTCATCGATTGTCCTGCGTACTCAGGAGACCCTTTCAATCTGGGTTTTCATGTTATTCAATTCTGGAAAAATCTCTTGAATTATTATCTTAAAATAATTCCTTCCTCCTCATTTTCCCTGTACTTGCTTTCTGAAACTCCTATTATTTGGATATTAGACTTTGGGGTTTATCTTCTCATTTTCTTCCTTTAGTCTCCTATTTGCGTGATCTATCTTTTGTTCTCCTGTTTTGGAAGATTTTCTCAATTTAATGGTCATGCTCTTCAAATGAATATTTTAATTTCGACCCTCATTGTTTTTTAAAAAGGGTTCTTGTTCTCATTTCTTTTTTTGAAGCTCCGTGTTCTTGTTTCATGATGTAATGCCTTTGTTTATTTCTCTGAAGATATTAAACATTTTTTCCAGCTTACTTCTGCTCCCTGCATTGTGTCTATTGCTGCTGAATCTCTTTTTTTTGTCTTTTTTATTTCTTTCTTTTTTTCGAGACAGACTCTTGCTCTGTCTCCCAGGCTGGAGTACAGCGGTGCAATCTTGGCTCATTGCAACCTCTGCCTCCCAGGTTCAAGTGATTCTTGTGCCTCAGCCTCCCGAATAGCTGGGATTACAGGCATATGCCACCATGCCTGGCTAATTTTTGTATTTTGACCTCAAGAGATCTGCTCACCTTGGCCTCCCAAAGTGCTGGGATTACAGGCATGAGCCACTGTGCCCAGCCTCTTTTTTCTTTTTCTTTTCCTGAACCTATGGATTATATTGAAGCCCTTGAACTTCTTTTATGCTATTTTGTTCTATCTTTCACACTGGAGGCTTCCTCAAACGTTTGGTGATTCCTTGTTGAATGTTCATTTTTACGATCAAGGAACTAGAAGCCGATTGGAGGGTGTTTGTGTCTGTGTCTGTACGTGTGTCTGTATCTGGCCCTGGTTGTTCGGTCTCTGTGTAAGGTGATCAAACGGGGGCACCAGTCCATATGATTGGGAACCTCCCAGAAGAATGCTCCAATCTCCTGCCTGGAGGGTACAAGCCAGGCTGCTAACATTCTGGGGGGCCATCAGGGGACACGAGGGGGTCTCATCATTCTGTATGTAGCTTCAAAGACTTCCCCTCTCCCAAATCCTTCTTCCCTTTATGTAGTGACTTAACCCTGCCCTCGGATGTGTCCAGTCTCCCCAGATCTGGAGCTATTCTGGTTTAGTTCCTCCAGAAAGCAAACCTTCTTCTCCTGCTGGGGTGGGAGAGAAGTAGACGCCTTGGCTTGTTGATTGCCTGGGCTGTGAAGCCTGTGTTGAAATGCTTTGTAAACACATCATATGTTTCAACAGATCTTCCTGTTTTTAGCCCCACCCTACCTTGCTTTTCAAAGTAGCTCGCACCTCCAGTTCCTGACTTTCTGGAGTTAGAGGCACGGCACTGCTTGCTTCTGGTTGGCATTGAGTTTTCAGCCTTTTCTGATCCACCGCATCAGCTGTCGCTTACTCATCCACTTTCCAGCTTCCAAAATCCTGTTGACATGCCTTGTCCACTGTTGTTTCCTTTCCTATCCTCTGTCCCTGTGGGTTTATACCTTTTAAAATTTTTGTTCGGTCTTTTTTTTTTTGGTGGGATTTCAAGAGGAAGTGAAGATACACGTGTTTAATCCATCATGGTAACTGAGATGGTTACTGCATTTTTCACTCTGCGACCGGCATGGCAGGAGACAGTGGGCTTCCTTACACTTCACTAACATTGGGTATTACCATTTGTCTTAAATTTTGCTAATCTGATAAGCAAAGAGCAAGGAGATATCTCAATGTCATTTTAATTTATGTTTAAAAGTTATTAATGATGTAGCTGAGGGTCTTCTTAGGTGTTTATTGGCCATTTATATCCCTTCTATGAACCATCTATTTGTGTCCATTGCTCATTTTTCCACTAGGGCAGGATGGCTGTTAAATTATTAATGTATGGCCAGCTCTATAAAAAAGTTTATGGCTCCTTCCTTCCTTCCTTCTTCTCTCTCTCTTTCTCTTTTCTTTCTTTCTCTCTCTCTCCTTCCCTCCTTCCTTTCTTCCTTCCTTTCTTCCCTCCCTCCCTTCTCTCCCTCTCCTCCCTCCCTCCCTACCTCTCTCCTTTCTTTCTTTTTTCTTTCTTTTCTTTTCTTTCTTCCTCGCTCTCTCTCTTTTTCTTTCTCTCTCTTCTTTTTTATTTTTTTCACCAAGTCTCACTCTATCACCCAGGCTGGAGTGCAGTGGTGTGATCACGGTTCACTGCAGCATCAACCTCCTAGACTCCAGTGATCCTCCCACCAGAGCCTCCCAAGTAGCTGAGACTATAAGCACACACCCCCATGCCTGGCTATTTTTTTTTATTTTGTATAGACGCAGTGTCTTGCCATGTTGCCCTGGATGGTCTTGAACTCCTGGCCTCTAACAATCCTCCTGCCTGGGCCTCTCAAAGTGCTGGGATTACAGGTGTGAGTCACCACACCTGGCCTGATCCCTTATTTTCTTGTATATGCAGTCTCAGAGCAGACTTGAGAAAACACTGATTCTTAATGACTTCATCTAAAGTTTTTGATGATTTTCTTCCCTTAGATTATAAAAGTAATGTGTATTTGCTGTAGAAAATTTGGAAAATACTGATAAACACAAAAAAGAAAATATGAATTACTCAGAGATAACCACCACTTATAAATATATCCAGTCTTATAAATATAAATATATTCCAGTCTTTTTTTCTGAGCATATACTTATAAAAAGAAAAGTGGAGTAATTTTATTTGGTGTCATGCTTTCAACTTATGAAATCATAATTTGTTCTCATATGCATTGTTCTATGACATCATTTCCAGTGACCATACAATATTTCTTTGTATGTATATACAATCATTTATTTAGCCAATCTCCTAAATGACACACATTTAGGTTCCTATTGGGTTAAAATTTTGATTAACAAGTTCCTCTCTTGATCATGACCCCATCTAATCCTGTTTCCACCATGTATCTGCTTAGCATTCTCTTTTTTTGGGGGAAAAAGGATAAAGGTAAACTTTAATTCTTTTCAGGTTACATTATTACTAATTCCAATTTAATGAATACAGACTCATAGAGATTTTCTAGCACTTTCCATGTTTGTTGCTGGGTCAGAGGGAGTGATCAGGAAGGGTCATTCTGGGACCCTCATTAGATACCTCCCCAGCTTTGCATCACAGTGAAACTGACGAGGGCCAGAAGCACCCATGAAGGAGTGCGAGATGGAATGAGGAGAAAAAAGAAGCAGATCACCTGAGAAATAATAGCTTAACAGAGAGAACGATCCAAAGACAGAGACTGGTCTAAGAGCTGAAGACCTGAATTCTGTCCCTGAGTCGGCCACTAACTCAGTCTCATGTGTCCTTGGGCAGATTGCTTAACTTCCCTGGTTTTCTCATGTGGCAGATTAGTCCAAAGTTCTCTTCTATGTCTGAGGGTCTATGAATGCTGACCTTGTCATACTAGCTGTGTGACCTTGGAGATGTTGCTTATCCTCTCTAGGACTGGGTTTCCTCATCTGTAAAGTGGGAACACGAATAGCTGCTTCATAGCATTGTTGTGAATGAGTGTTTATAAAGCACTTATGGGAGTTGAGTTCTCTGAGCCTGCTCTGGTTCAAGAGGCTGCCCCTCCAAAATAAAAAATAAAACTGTTCACACAGGGCCTGTCCCATACTAAATATTCAATAAATGATAGCTATTTTTTTTTAAATTGCATGCTGATTGTTATGTAAGAAGAGGACAATTACATCATCCCACACTCTGTGTACAGAAAGGACTCTTGGCTTCTCAAAAGTGGTTTCAAAGTTCAATTTGCATCTGGGACAGATGCCAAAGGGCAAACTACAAAGTCACCACTGGCCACTGACCTCCATTCTCAGCTTATTCTTCCCTGGGGCCTGGACGCTGTCCAGATGTAGGTCAAGTAAACAGGCTGCTGTTTAACACAGATAAGTCAGATGTATGACTGCTGGTTGACAGAGGAAGCAAAGGGAAGCCCCATTTTTCAAATATAAAATATCTATGAGTGTAAGGGGAGGGGAACCAAGCCTTAGATTATATGAATCATCAATGTTAGGGATGCTATTAAGGAAAAGCTGATGTACTTTCAAGTTGTCATTGATGAGCATGGAGACAGGAAGCAGAAGTTGTGGGTGTAGTCAAAGTTTTGCTCTCTGCTGGTGTGTATTCTTGGACAAATTACCCTTTTCTGTAAATTCCGTAGGCTGGACTATATTTTTATTCCCTAAGTGATGGTCTGTGTACTACTGGTGACAGGCAGATTGATGTTAAGTGGTAAGAGATGCACATTTGAAATTTCAATAGTTAGGTATTTATTTTAGGGAATGTTAGGGAAAATATGGTTAGCATCAATTCTATAGTTTCATAGAGATGATCGTTTAGAATGAGGTTAATGGAAGATTTAAGCTAATCTTTAAATAAGTGAGTACATTCAAATAAATAGTCAAAGATGATATGCAGAAACAGCAAATCATGTGCAGGTGGAACAACTGGAAGATCAGAAAGGGGTAGGCAGAATAATAGGCCCCCCAAAAATGTTCACATCCTAATCCCCAGAACCTGTATGTTACCTTATATGGCAAAAGGGACTTTACATATATAATTAAATTAAGGCTTTTCAGATGGGGGGATTATCTGGGTCAGGTCAATGTAATCAGAAGCGTCCTTAAAAGAGAGAGGCTTATCAAAGGCAATATGATGATGGAAGCAGCTAACGGAGCAAATGCAGCCACAAGCCAAGGAGCGCTGGTGGCCTCTAGGAGCTGGAGGAGGCAAGAAACTGACTCGCTCCGAGCTTTCAGGAGGAACCAACGATGCCCGAAACCTTGATTTTAGCTCTCTAAGTATCGGTTTAGACACTCCTGACCTTCAGAAGTGCAAGAAGATAAATCTGTTGTTTTAAGCCACCAGGCTTGTGGTAATTACAGCAGCCACAGGAAACGAATACACCAGACCTTAGATGCCCATGAAGTGGTTCATTCTGCAAGATCAGCAATTCCTTAGGGCATAGAAAGGAACGTTGGCAAGAATAAGACTATCCTTAGTCACTACCCTCACCCTCCCAGGAGAGGGCTGACTCTGCCATCATGTTCTGCAGACTGGCCAAGGAGAGGAAGGGCTCTCTGCTCCACCGGGATGGTGCTTAGCTAGATGTCAGGGTGGGTCCTGACTCACTCACTGTCAACAGTGTCATCTGGTTCAACCTGCTCATTTTACAGATGAAGAAACTGAGACCCAGAGAAGGGAAGTCACTTTAACAAAATCAGCTGGGATGGCGCTGATTTGGCCAAGGTGAATAACACGAGGCATGGCTGGGTTCTCACACCAGTGTGGCAGCCCTGAGAAAAGGTGGTGCCTGCAATAGCTGGGGGTGGAGGGTGGACCTTGCTGTCCTTTGATCCTCTTCTCTATGTCTCTGGGCCTCTTGCTTTCAAACTACTTCCTCTAATATCTTTTTATCGGGGTGTTAATAACCATCCTGTTAACACATAATCTTTAGAAAATTGTTGAAACAGCAATGTGCTTGGGAAAGGGCTCCCCTGCCTGTCCCCTCCACCCCCACCTTTTTTTGTTGTTGTTGACGGAGTCTCGCTCTATTGCCCAGGCTGGAGTGCAGTGGTGCGATCTCGGCTCACTGCAACCTCTGCCTCCTGGGTTCAGGTGATTCTTCTGCCTCAGCCTCCCAAGCAGCGGGATTACAGGCGCCTGCCACCATGCCCAGCCCCCTGCCTCACCTTTATCTTGTCCCCAGCACTTCAGTGAATGTCTTCTCTTCTGCCTGGCCTGCTTCCCTCTCCTGGAAGGGGCATTTCTACTGTGATTAACATGGAACTGGCCGGGCGCGGTGGCTCACGCTTGTAATCCCAGCACTTTGGGAGGCCGAGGCGGGCGAATCACGAGGTCAGGAGATCGAGACCACGGTGAAACCCTGTCTCTACTAAAAATATAAAAAAATCAGCCAGGCGTGGTGGCGGGCGCCTGTAGTCCCAGCTACTCGGAGAGGTTGAGGCAGGAGAATGGCGTGAACCCGGGAGGCGGAGCTTGCAGTGAGCCGAGATCGCGCCACTGCACTCCAGCCTGGGCGGCAGAGCGAGACTCCGCCTCAAAAAAAAAAAAAAAAAAAAAAAAAACATGGAACCTGGGATGTTTCAGGTCTGCAATTCAGTGTTTATGAGTAAGAATCCACCTCTGTAGTTAGTATAGGCACTCCTGAGTGAAGAAGTCCCGTCGCCTAATTTTCAGTGGAAAATGTTTTCCATGTAAAGGCCATAAAACCGCCTTGTAATTTTCTTTTTTCCTTTTTCTTTTTTTTTGAGACAGAGTCTTGCTCTGTCACCCAGGCTGGAGTGCAATGGTGCGATCTTGGCTCACTGCAACCTCTGTCTCCCAGGTTCAAGCAATTCTCTGCCTCAGCCTTCTGAGTAGCTGGGATTACAGGCGCCCACTACCACACCCAGCTAATTTTTGTATTTTTAGTAGAGACGGGGTTTCATCAGTTGGCTGGTCTTGAACTCCTGACCTCGTGATCCACCCGCCTCAGCCTCCCAAAGTGCTGGGATTACAGGCGTGAGCCACCGTGCCCAGCCCCCCTTGTAATTTCGAAGCAGACATCTGGATTTGTGTTGTATCATATAGGGAAGGATGAAAACTAGTGTGAAATTTCTTCTGAGATCCCACGTACTGTTATTTTATCATATTAAGTTTTAGTTTTAAATGGTTGGGGTATTATTTTGTTCTTATTTAGAAAATGGTCACCAGACAAGTGACCCCCCTAGAGAAGCAATCCTTAACATTCCAGATTAGTGACAGTTGACATCCCAGGTAATTCTACCACTCAAAGTCTCAGATGTCGTCAGTAGTCAGTTAGTAGGTGTTTAGAAAGTACGAAATTGAAAAGATTGTAGAGTGGAAACTTACACTGGAGAGCCAGCATATATGTTCACAAGAGGGAAGTGTAGTCTGGGTGTGGTGGCTCATGCCTATCATCCCAGCACTTTGGGAGGCTGAGGCGGGCAGATTGCCTGAGGCCAGGCGTTCGAGACCGGCCTGACCAACATGGCAAAACCCCATCTCTACTAAAAATACAAAAAATAGCCAGGCATGGTTGTGCATTCCTGTAATCCCAGCTATTCAGGAGGCTGAGGCAGGAGAATTGCTTGAACACAGGAGGCGAAGGTTGCAGTGAGCTGAGATCAGGCCACTCCACTCCAACCCGGGTGACAGAGCAAGACTCTGTCTCAAAAAAAAAGGAGGGAATTGTACATGACAACATACGTAACATCAGGTTGGACTAATTAGGGAGTCATAGCAGAAGGGAATTAATTCCTAAGATCTGTGTTGCAGAATTGGGAACCCTTCCATTGATGCTTTACTGACACGAGTGCTCAGGTCACTCTTGTATCCACTGGGGTTACTTGGCTGAAAGGCTGCCTTTTAAAAAAAATTTTAACAGATCCTAAATCCATAGGATTAGGAAATAGTTTACATAATTTACACAGAATTTTGAGGAAATTATCTTGCTTTGTTAAGTTTGGATGCATCCTTATTTTTTAAACTTTAGAAAATTATACGTTTAAGACATTTTTGATAAAAATACAGCAAAGAAAAAAGGAAGGAAGAACAGATGAGAGAGAGAGAGGTTAGATTGTGATCTCACCTCATTTTGGTGTTTTTGTCCCCAGACTCTTTGTCTAATGTATAATGTAGGTATATTTTTCTTTTTTTTTTTTTTTTTTTTTGAGACAGAGTCTTGCTCTGTCGCCCAGGCTGGAGTGCAGTGGCGCAATCTCGGCTCACTGCAAGCTCCGCCTCCCGGGTTCACGCCATTCTCCTGTCTCAGCCTCTCCGAGTAGCTGGGACTACAGGCGCCCGCCACCACGCCCGGCTAATTTTTTTGTATTTTTAGTAGAGACGGGGTTTCACCGTGGTCTCGATCTCCTGACCTCGTGATCCACCCGCCTCGGCCTCCCAAAGTGCTGGGATTACAAGCGTGAGCCACCGCGCCTGGCCTGGTATATTTTTCTACTTTACAAAGATGGGATCCCATACCTATTGTTGAGTTAACTGCTTGATTAATTTAACTGCATGTTGTGGACAGTTTCCTTATTAATATTCTTCTGTAACGTTGTTACCATTTGGATACTATTATATTGTGTAGCTATCACATCATTCCACTTCATTAGTCCTTTAGTCCATGTTGTTCCTAATTTTTTGCTAAACAATGCTTTGATGAACATCCTGTTGGACAATTTGCACACATCCTTAATACTTCCCTTTAGGTAAATTCCAAGAAGCAGAACGCTGGATCACAAAGGTTGCACCTTTTTTTTTTTTTCTTTTTTTTTTTGAGACAGAGTCTCTCTCTGTCGCCCAGGCTGGAGTGCAGTGGCGCAATCTCGGCTCACAGGAAGCTCTGCCTCCTGGGTTCACGCCATTCTCCTGCCTCAGCCTCCCAGGTAGCTGGGACGACAGGTGCCCGCCACCACCCCCGCCTAATTTTTTTTGTATTTTTAGTAGAGATGGGGTTTCACCATGTTAGCCAGGATGGTCTCGATCTCCTGACCTCGTGATCTGCCCGCCAGGGCCTCCAAAAGTGCTGGGATTACAGGTTTGAGCCACCAAGCCCGGCCCTTTGTTTTTTTGATATAATGTTTTTATTCCTTTTTCATTTTTTTGTGGAGACGGGCTCTCACCGTCTTGCTCAGGCTGGTCTTGAACTCCTGGACTCAAGCAGTCCTCTTGCCTTGCTGCCACAGTGCTGGGATTACAGGCGTGAACCCCCGTGCCTAGCCGAGGTTCCACATTTGTAAGTGTTTGATACAGGCTGCTAAACTGCCTACCAAGAACTGTGACATCCTCCTCAGCCCTTTTCACGAGGGTGCTAGTTTCTCAGTGCTCTTGTATGCATTTGTTGTCTAATGTTTTAGAATCTCTTACACCTGTTGGATGAAATATGGACTCTCTTCTTTGCTGTCCTACTTTGAATGTGTTTGATTAGGGTCAAGGTAGGATACGATTCACATGTTTCTTAGCCACCTACATTTAATAAATTTTTTTTTTTTGAAACGGAGTCTCTCTCTGTCGCCCACGCTGGAGTGCAGTGGCACGGTCTCGGCTCACTGCAAGCTCCGCCTCTCGGGTTCACACCATTCTCCTGCCTCAGCCTCCCGCGTAGCTGGGGCTACAGGCGCCGGCCGCCACCACGCCCGGCTAATTTTTTTTGCATTTTTAGTGAGACAGGGTTTCACCGTGTTAGCCGGGATGGTCTCTATCTCCTGACCTCATGATCCGCCCGCCTCGGCCTCCCAAAGTGCTGGGATTACAGGCGTGAGCCACCGCGCCCGGCCTAAAAATTTTGTCAATTGCTTCTTATTGCTTGTTTCTAAAGGGAAGTTCTTTTTTAGAGTTCTAAACTAAAAACGTGCTTTGAGGCCAGGCGCAGCGGCTCATGCCTGTAATCCTAGCACTTTGGGAGGCCGAGGTGGAGGATCGCTTGAACCTAGGAATTTGAGACCAGCCTGGGCAACGTGGTGAAACCCCATCTCTACAAAAAGTACAAAAATTAGCTGGGTGTGGTGGCACATGCCTGTGGTCCCAAGTACTTGAGAGGCTGACGTGGGGGGATCACCTGAGCCCAGGAGGTCGAGGCTGCAGTAAACTGTGAGCGAACCCACTGCACTCCAGCCTCGGTGACAGAGTGAGACCTTGTCTCAAAACAAAAAAAAATCATTGAAAGCTTTTATTCATTCAATAAATGCTAACTGCCCATAACATGCCAGGCATTGGGGCCAGAGATAAATAAGTCATGGCCGCTGCCCTAGATGCTACCTTAAATATAAAATATTTTAAAAAACCTTGGCTAATTTCTTCTCCTTAGCACTTGTTACTGCTGACATACTCAGGGTTCTTTGTCTATTTTTTTTTCTTTTTTCTCTTTTGAGTTAAGGTCTTGCTCTGTTACCCAGGCAACCAACCCATGGTACACGCATGGCTCACTGCAGCCTCAAATCCCTGGCCTCCATCCATCCTCCCACCTCAGGCTACAGAATAGCTAGGATTACAAATGTAAGCCACCTTGCCCAGCTAATTTTTAAATTTACGTGGAAATGGGTCTCGCCATGTTACACAGGCTGGTTTTGAATTCCTGGCCTCAAGTGATCCTCCCACCTTAGCCTCCTAAAATGTTGGGATTATGGGAGTAAGCCCTTGAGCCCAGCCTCTCTGTCTATTTCTGTTTCCCTTCTATTTTCCTTCTTTTTGTTTTTTCATTTTTAGAAAATCTCCAGGAAGGAAAGAATTTAGCTTCTTTTGTTAATTGTGCTACGCCAGGCATCTAGAACAGGGCCAGGCCCTCATTAAATATTTGTTGAATGGTTGGAAGCATGATCTTTTGGTTCTGGCAACTTTGACTCATTGGCTTACCTGGTAATGGGAATCGGGCTGAAATTGCTTAATAAGTTTAGACTGGTAAGAAACACTCCATTTCTTTTCAGCCCCGTCATTTCATCAGTTTAGTTTGGGAGTAGGTAAACCTGGTGCCACCTTGTCTGTATAAAGGTATGTGAGCACATATCATTTTTTCCCAGGGACAGTCACACTGTTTATGGAGGTGTGATGTCAACAGCCCTTGGGGTTGCCAGGTGTTAACCCAATGAGCAATTAACAGTGTCATGCCATCCTTTTCTTGGGAGACAGCTGCCACTCTGGGGTGTGGGTAGTGGCTGTCAAGTGGCTGGGATGAGAGGCAAGGATGATAGTGAAGACTGAAGCTTGGGGAAGTCAGGAAAACCATGAGGTTCCAGATCAGGAGGAAGTCCACAGTTCCGGGAGCCTTCTGGGAAGAAATTAGGACCAGCCAGAGATTCATGGGAGCATGGCAGGGTATCAAGTTCCATCAACAGGGGAGAAAAGGCTAGACAGACCTCAATAGGGGATTAAAGGCTCTTGAAACCTCAGTTTACCACCCCACCAGATAAGGATGAGGTCTGTTTCTTTCCAGGTACCATCAGCCAGGGCAGGACCTTCATAGGAAGGCCTGTTTCAGCTGCAACCTAAACTGTTCTCATTTTTCTCTTTTCTAAAAGCCACCTTTCAGCAGGCTATACCTGGTGGCCTGCACAAGGCAAAGCACCTTCCTGGCAAGGGGGCCAAGGGCCAGAAGCAGGCTGCATTCTCAGGCACAGTGGAAAGGGAAGGAAGGGGAAGGGGGTTTGGAACCTAAGACACTGCATAGCAAATTCATCTCTACCCAATTCCAGCCTTTCTGTTGACTTACAGCCAACTGGAGTTTGAAAGTGTGGGGATAAACTGATGGGAGAACTGAGGTTTGGGAGTCTGAGCTGCTCTGAGTGTTCGGTGAGCTCTGTTTGCTCCAGAAGCTAATGAGGATGCAATAAAGACAACAAATAGAACCTTCTTTCCCTTCAAGGTGGTATAGGAATAGCCCAGGCTGGCTGTTTGTGGCTGGCTGGGTCAGGGACCGAACCATAAGGGAGCATTTTTGAATCAGACATGAGTTGGTTACCATTCAAAGTCTTGGAAGGGAGGCTGGGCATGGTGCCTCATGCCTGTAATCCCAGGACTTTGGGAGGCCGAGGCAGGCAGATCATTTGAGGCCAGGAGTTCAAGACCTGCCTGGCCAACATGGTGACACCCCGTCTCTACTAAAAATACAAAAAATTAGCTGGGTGTGGTGGTGCAGGCCTATAGTTCCAGCTACTCGAGGGCAGGAGGCTGAGGCAGGAGAATCGCTTGAACCTGGGAGGCAGAGGTCACAGTGAGCCAAGCTCGCGCCACTGCACTCCAGCCTGGGCGACAGAGCGAGACTCCGTCTCAAAACAAAAACAACAAACAAACAAACAATAAAACCACCCAAAGTCTTGGAGGGGGAAATTCATCTCCTGGTTGAAGGATCTGGCATTCTGTGGACCGCCCAGCAGGCCATTCATACGACCAATATTTACTGAGTGCCCATTCAGTGACAAATGTTATGATGAAAAATTAAGATGCATTTCTCTATTTAAGGCATCTGCACCTACCTTTACGTTCTTTTAAAATTTCACATCTTGGGTACATCTTATATTGCAGTCTTTGGTTTTAAGGGCCTTGACAACTTTACGGAGGAAGAGAATCCTGTGAATATTAAGCCCTATTTTCACTCAGGGAGCAGCCCTGCCACACTATATCCTTTGCCCTGGTTGTTTTTCTTTAAAGCATTTCTCATGACCTGGCAGAAATACATTAGTCTATTTGCTTATTGTCTATTTTCCCTTTAGAATATAAGCTAATTATATTGGGTAGGGGTTGGGGGTGCTTTTTAAAGTTGTGGTGGGATATCCATGGCTTAGAACAGTGCCTGGTCCTCAGCAGGCACTAAACTCCTTGCTAATGAATGAAAGATTTTTCTCTCTATATAAAACCACTTCTCGCCTCAAGGCTCAAGTGTGTGTGTGTGTGTGTGTGTGTATGTGTGTGTGTGTGTATGTGTGTGTGTGTGTGTATTTTTTTTTTCTGACACAGAGTCTCACTCTGTCGCCCAGGCTGGAGTGCAGTGGTGCGACCTTGGCTCACCGCAACCTCCGCCTCCTGGGTTTAAGCGATTCTCCTGCCTCAGCCTCCTGAGTAGCTGGGATTACAGGCATGTGCCACCACACCTGGCTACTTTTTGTATTTTTAGTAGACATGGGGTTTCACCATACTGGCCAGGCTGGTTTCGAACTCCTGACCTCGTGATCTGCCCACTCTGGCCTCCCAGAGTGCTGGGATTACAGGCGTGAGCCCCTATGCCTGGCCCCAAGTGTATATTTTTAAGATTTCTTTTTTTTTTGAGACGGAGTCTCGCTCTTTCACCCAGGCCAGACTGCAGTGGCACGATCTCCGCTCACTGCAAGCTCCGCCTCCTGGGTTCACGCCATTCTCCTGCCTCAGCCTCCCCAGTAGCTGGGACTACAGGCTCCCACCACCATGCCCGGCTAATTTTTTGTATTTTTAGTAGAGACGTGGTTTCACCGTGTTAGCCAGGATGGTCTCGATCTCCTGACCTTGTGATCTGCCCGCCTCGGCCTCCCAAAGTGCTGGGATTATAGGCATGAGCCACCGCGCCTGGCCTATTTTTAAGATTTTAAAAACACATTATTATTAATATTATTTAATCACAATAGCAAAGGATATTGCATTGGGGATTATAGACGCTATGGCCTGGGTTTAAGATTTAGGCTAGAGAAAAGGCATAGTTGCCTATGGCCCAAATCTTAGTTCCTTTGTAACCTATATCATCTAAGTTCAGCCTTTCATACCAGCGAAAATCTCTGTCTATGGTGATTTTTTTCAGGATTTGGGGTATTTTCCAGAATGTTCTGTCAGTCTTTCCTTTGAAGTTATAGCCACCAGACCATTGGTTCATTCTTTCACTTTCGTTGAAGCATATTAAATGAGTGTTTGCTAAGTGCCTGTTGCTGGGATTATATTAAGACAATCAACACTGTCCCTACACTCAGTGAGTTTTGGTTTCTTGGGGGAGATTGGACATCTCTGTGACCAAAAGGCCATGTTTAATAAGTCTCTTGTGAACTGTGTAGAGCTCCATGTGGGCTCAGAGGAAGGAGTGCTCACTTTGGGACTCTGAGTATCAGGGAAAGCTTCCTGGAGGAGCTAGCATATGAGTGAGACTTGAAAAGGCAGAGGAGAAGGTGGGTTGGCCAAGCCTGGGGAGCAGCTGTAGTGTAAAGGGCAGTGGAAGTCAACAAGATAGGCCCATAGAGGATGGGAATCATCTATTTGGGGGACCATGCTGGAGGGTCTGGCCAGACCTAGATAGGTGATCCATAGGATATAGACCGTAGAAGTGGGCTGGAGTTGCTTTGGGAGGGCCTTGAGTATGAGACTACTTTGTTCCTTATCACAAAGGTAACAAGATGCCAAAACAAGTTTTGGAGCCAGGGATGCGCTATATACAGTGGGATTTTAGAAAAATTATTCTTATGGTTATGTGTGGACTGCTGGGCTGAAACAAGAAGAAATTTGAGGGAGAGAAGT